>NC_090939.1:424459052-424762082 GCF_040938575.1 Ambystoma mexicanum | reverse complement strand
ACAGTAACTCCAACCTTCTTCACTGCACAACCAACACTGCAATGACAAAAGTATTACCCTCCCTTCCTGTATAGCACTTCCCTTTCCACTTCACTCTTTGCAGCACTCTCTCATTGGCTACTGTTAAGCAGTCACACACCCATCCACCAATCACTTTCAAGATCTCTACATCTAACTCTGTCAACTCAGTATAACACTGCAGATGTACTGTTCAACACTCAGAGTATAGGTCTCCTGTGATTCACTTAGCATGTGCATCCAAAAGTACTGTAAAACTCTCAAACACATCTATATCCATCAGCACAAACTACAGGTATGCATATATTTTGCAATGCGCACAGAAAACAAAAACTGCACATATGTTACCAAAGCACAGCAAGTGCATTGATTGTATGAATGTGAACAGGGTGCCTGCCATTTACCCTGCATAACCTACTCAATAATCATACTCTCATTTGTCCCATCTCCTGACATCAAGTGGCAGTTGCTTACAATGCTGTGTGCTTTAAAAATGTTCTTTTAATGCCCACATGCATAACAGTTGCAAACCACATATTTCAATTTTAGCAGCACTCACTGTGATTTTATTGTAAAAAACACATTGGGAACATTTGCACAGCAAGATCAAATGCCAGATCCTATGTGACACTTCAATGCATTGCCCTTACTTACACGCTTGCCAATATCACCCATTGTAATGTGCAAATTCTTCTTTCCTTCTGTCACTTTTGCAACCACTTCCCTCACTAACACCTGTTGTCAAATGCCCAGAATGCACACAGAAAACCAAACCTGCATGGATATTACCAAAGCATAGAAAGTTCATAGATTGCATGCATGTGAATGGGGTACCTGCCACTTACACTGCATAACCTAATCAATATTCTTATGCTTATCTGTCCCATCTCCTGAAATCAAGTGACAGTTACTTACAATGATGTGTGCTTTCAAAGTTTCTTTTACAGCCAACTTGCATAACAGCTGCAAAACACATAATTTTAGCAGGTCTCGCTGTAATTGTTTTGTAAAAAAAACACATTGGGAACATGTGCGCAGCCAGTTCAATTGCCAGATTCTATGCAAAATGCTCAGATGCTCACAAAAAATGAAACTGCAAGTATGTTAGGAACTCATGGCAAGTACATGCATTGCACACTTGACAAAATGCACCATTGGGAAGAAAGCAAAGAAATGCATGTGTACATTGGAAACAGTACTTTCTGTATATTTGGATAAATAAATTAAACAATAGGAAAGGATTTCTGCACTCATGTAGCAGGCATGTATGTGTGGGAAAGTTAATACAAATCCACACACTGTAACATTCTTCTTTATAATCTATCCATCTTTCTGAGCCTTTTTCTCACCCTAATGGGAATTGCACTAATCCATGTCCAAATCAAGTAGTACAACAGCAATTCACACACTTTCAAAAGTGCAGCCCCATAGGGCATACTTATCAATACACCACTGCCCCATAGCAACTATGCTGTTTGCTTTCACAGTTTTTTGTACTGCCAACTAGCATAACAGCTACAAACCACATATTTCAATTTCAGTATCACTACCTGTAATTTGTTGTATAAAAACACATTTTTATCATTTGCACAGCATATTCAAATGTCAGATTCTATGTGAAATGGCCAGAATGCACACAGAAAAGGTAAACTGCATGTATATTAGGAAAATATTGCAAGTACATACATTTCACAATTGACAAAATGCATCATTGGAAGGAAAGCAATGAAATGCATGTGTACATTGGAAACAGTGCAATCTGCAAATTTGGATAAATAAATGAAACAACAGGAAAGGATTTCTGCACTCATGTAGCAAGCATCTATGTGTGGGAAAGTTAATACAAATCCACACACTGTAACATTCTTTTTTCTGATATGTACATCTTTCAGAGCTCTCTTCTCACCCTACTAGGACTTGCACTAATCCACTACCAAAGTAAGTAGTGCAACAGCAATTCACACACTTGCAAAAATGCAGCCCCATTGGGCACACTTATCAATACACAACTGCACCCAAAGCAACAATGCTGATGCTCCCAAATCCCCATTCCTATGTAGTGCTGTACAATGGAACACACACACACTAACTCTTTCTGCCAACAAATCCTTATACAACCTTAAATAATGTGCTCTCCTATTGCAATTACTGTGCAATTAACACACATATTCACTAACTTCCTCCATTCCCAAATGCAGTGAAGAACAGCCTCCTGAAAGGCAGTGACGTCCCCGGTGCAAGATAAAACCCAACAGAAACCTACTCTTCACATCAAACAAAGAAAGTGCAGTACCATTGTACTGTTCCGCCTGTTTCTCAGGCAGTGCAGTGTTGGTGTATTGTAGCATAGAACATTATATCCAACCCAACAGCAGTTGCTTCACTCTTATTCATTGCTCCGTAGCATGTCCACTCTTTGTAATGTCATCTGAACACCAGTATGGTAACACCCACTAGTTTTTTTAAAAATTGTAATGTCCTTATTTCTTCAGGCACAGTACACTGTCACACACACTGAAGCAAACCTTTTACACAGAAACACAATCACACATCCCTATATGTATGCCTACGCTCACATTCAAACTCTCATATACAGTGCACACAGATACATTGCACAACTTCCAACCCCACACTTTCCTTTTTTCTCCAACAGACACAAGATAATGCCTATCAAAAAGTAACTCCATAGAACACAACACAGAAATAGAGCAGATACAACTCAAAGCATGCAAAATAGCCATTTGCCTCTTGCAGACTCTGAACGAAAAGTGCAAACAAAACAGCTAATACAGTCACTGAGCAAAACATAACCAGGTAGCAGGACAAAAAAGTGTGACCCCTCTTCCAAAATGTAAAACTAAAAATAAATGTATTAAGAAGAATGCAACTACCAGTATTGATAACACTGCATATACCAATGTTAACACAGCCACAGTAAATATTCCCCAAAAATAATTTTACATAGAATGTTCCACCATAGAGTCCTTCAGAACCTTATAAAAAAAGGGGAACCAAACACACTCAACCCTTCAAACTTACAGCAGAAAACTGATCCTGCAAACTCTCATAGACAGTGCAATGCTCCTCAAAAGGAAATTGTTTATATTAATTTTAAACAGAATTAAACCACTAACAAAATTAGTTAGTAAACTACAAAAAGTACTTCACAACAAATGCAATATCAACATAGATACCTTTGTAAACTTCTGTGCAGTTGAGTGGATTCAACCAAATAGCACAGAGCCATATTTCAATGAAGAGCCATACAAACAAGAGCACATTAACCCAATTGTCATACATAGAAGTGGCCGAGGGTATGAAAAGGTAGACAGTACCATTATGGCTGAAGAAACAGTAATTGAAAGAATTTCCCCAACAAACTTCCAATCAACTCTCCATTGCACCGGCCCAATCAGCCCTGTCTACAAATGGCTGTGCACCTCAATGTGTAAGGTACAAAAACAATCCTTCAAATCTTCATGGCAATTCGTTAATCAGTATGTGAAAGCCAAAGACAAATTAAAAATGAAAATATTACAAATCATGGACTCCTGTCCAGTGCGCAAATACCCAGGACTGCGAGGACATTCATTAGCCTGCATTTCTGGGCCTGCTTGCAAACCACCTTCCACCATATCAAAATGTTAGCAACACACCATTCTACTATTTTATTTATTTATTTATTCGCATTTGTTAAGCGCACATCAGACCGAAGGCATCGTGGCGCTGGTTACAGTGTTTCTTAGACTTAGTTACATACAGTTGTGCCCTTGGTTACATTGGGCAATGGTTATGGTTAAGGTACATGTAAATAGAGAGCAAGAGGGTGGGCAGGTGCGCATGTTAGTTGAAGAGAGCAGTTTTGAGTTGTTTCCTGAAAGAGAGGAGGGATGTTTCTGCTCTGAGGTTAGTGGGCAATGTGTTCCATAGCTTTGGTGCCAGGTAGGGGAAGCATATACCTCCTGCCTTGGATCTATTGATGCGTGGTATGATGAGACGGTTGGTGTATGTAGATCTGGTAGGTCTTATGGACTGGGATCTAGACAGGGTGTTGGATAGGTAGGATGTTGCTGTATGGTTGATGCATTTATGCGTCGTGGTGAGGATTTTGAAAGCAATCCTATCCTTGACTGGGAGCCAATGGACAGCTTTCCTAGCTAGAGTGATGTGCTCTCTTTTTGGTATGCTGAGCGCTGCTCTGAGAGCGTTATTTTGGGTGGTTTGGAGCTTTGATAGGTTTTCTTGGATGTGCCGGCTAGGAGCGCGTTGCAGTAATCCGGCTTAGCTCCAGTGGTGGCTCTTGCTATGAACAGGCAGTTATCTTTAGTTAAGAAAGGTTTTATTGCGTTGATGAGTTTGGTGCTTAATGCCGAGGCCGAGACTATTGTGCTTACTTGTTTATCCATAGATAGGGTGGCATCTATGTGGACTCCTAGTGTTTTGACTGTTGATAGGACTGGGATAATGCAGTTGTCTATGTTAAAGTTAGTGTATAGTGGGTTGAGGTTAGCGAGAGTGGGCTTCTGGCCTAAAATGAGGATTTCAGTTTTGTCCCCATTAAAGCAGAGGCAGTTGGTGGTCATCCAGGCTTGTATGGTGGAGTAGATTAGTTGAAGGGCGGTGGAGTCTTGATGATAGTTACCAGTCATGGGCAAGAGTATCTGCGTGTCGTCAGCGTAATTTGCGTAGGTGATCCCCATAGCGTCCAGATTGTCGAATAGGGGTTTGGTAAAGAGATTGTATAGCGTTGGGGCTGTGCACGAGCCTTGTGGGTCCCCGCAGTGGAAGATGGAAGGCGCTGCATGAGCTGTGTTGGAGAAGACTTTCATAGCTCTGCTTTGCAGGAATGAGGTTACCCATGAGGCAGCGTCTTTAGAAAAGTGTGCTGCATGTGTTAGATGGTTGGTGAGTGTGCTGTGATCTACCAGGTCAAATGTTGCTGATAGGTCGAGAAGGAGGAGGAGAGCGGGCTTGCCTATGTCGAGAATGTTGGTGATTTTGTTTTTGAAATCTAGAAGGGCGGTTTCAGTTCCATGTCCCTTACGGAATCCAGATTGCCTTTTACCTAAGATTGCGTTAGATTCCAGGTAGTGTTGGATCTGTATATGGGCGGCTTTGTCATCTAATTTTAGAAGGAATGGAACTGTGGTTATGGGTCGATAGTTGTTGGGGTTCGCGGGGTCAAGTGTAGGTTTTTTTAGGAGGGGGCGCACCTTTGAGGGTGTCTGGGACTATTCCTGACCTAAATGATGCGTTGATGAACGCAGTGAGGATGGGTGCGAGCTGCTCCGCACATTCTTTGATAATTTTTGGGGGGCATACGTCACCCTTACATAGTGATGGTTTGAGATGTTTAAGGATGTTGATGACCTCAGTATTGGAGATTTCGGTGAAGGTGAACTTGGGTATGTTGTTGGCTTTGACATTAGGTTTCATAGGTGTGTGTGAGCTTTGCTTGGTTAAGGAGTTGTAATGGTGTGATATCTTTTTTTGGAGGAGTTTTATTTTTTCTAGCATGGCTGTTTGTATGCCTGTACACCAAGCCTCATCCTTGACGATCTCGTCTGGGCATGTGGGAGGTATGGTTAGTTCTTTAAAGATGCAGAATAGCTCTTTAGTTTGAGAGTTCGCTGCGTTGATGCGTTGGTTGTAGGCTTTGGATTTAGCTAGGAAGATGGCCTCTTTGTATTTTTTGGCTATGGTTTTGAATATATCTTTTGTGTTGTCGCAGGGAATGCGTTGCCAGTTTTTGTGCGCTTGGCTTTTGTCTGTGCGCATTGATTGGAGATCCTCTGAGAACCAAGAGTTGGAGTGGAAGGATTTTTTCTCTTTTTTGCATTCTAGGGGGCGGCAGTGTTGACTGCCCTTGTGATGGAATCTTTGAATATTTCCGCGAGTGTATTAGGGTCTTATGGGAAAGGGGGCTTTAGACAGGGCACGTTGAGTAGTGCACTGATGTTGGCTGCTGTGAGTTTTTTGGAACTTCTAGCTAGGGTAGCCGTAGCTTTGGTGGGCACTCTACTGCTCTTGGTGCTGGGGATATCAAAGAGAATGAGATTATGGTCTGTCCACGGGAGGCTGGTGTTGGCTGTGATTGCTATGTTGCAATTGTGGTCAGAGATCCAGTCTATGGTGCGTCCTTTAGCGTGTGTAGGCTTTATGATTTTTTGAGAGAATCCTAGATTGTGGAGGTCATTGGCTAGAGATAAGGCAGCTTTGTCCTTGAGGTCGTTGAGTCCTAAATTTAAGTCTCCTAAGAGGAGTGATTTTGTGGATTTTTTAATGTTATTTCCTACTAGGTGGTTAATTTGGCCTTGGAAGTTGGTGGCGGGGTCAGGTGGACGGTAAATAGTATGAATATTAATAGTGCAGTTCGGCGAAGGTGCTAGTTTGATCGATAGGATGTCAACATTTCCCTCTTGTTGGTGTGGTGTGGTTCTAATGGGTAGAATTTCTTTGTGTATAAGGGCAACCCCCCCTCCTGTATTGGTCAATCTGTCTTGTCTGATGATGGCATACCCTGGAGGTAGGGCTAGAGCGATGGCAGGGCCAGACGCTTGGTGAAGCCATGTCTCGGTAATGGCTAGTATGTCTAGGTCATTAGTGGTTAGTAGATCATGTACTTCTATGGCGTGGGCATTGAGGGATCTTACGTTGAGGAGAGCGCACTTGTATGGAGTATGGCCGGAGTTCTGAGGTCCTGGGGTAAGAGGATTTGGTGTAGCGGCAGTGTTAATTGGGGTGCAAATATATACAAAATCTCATTCAGAGACTACATAATGCAAAAGGTCCTGCTTTAGCACTGGGACATTTAAATCACATTCTCATTCATGGCATAGCCAAAAAAATCCTGGAAAAAATAGACCACATCCAAAGCAAATATTTTGGAAATGAAGGGCACATATAAAATCCAGTAACTTTAGAACAGAGTAGCGCCAACCTTCTATTACACACGTAGAAAAAAGAAATAGCAAAGTTTAAAAGCACATCTGCTGAAGTACCAAACCAAGTAGGTCTATGTTGTTGCAGAACATTTCATACATAGAACACCAAAACTGAAGATATAGCATACACATTAGAAGACAATGAGGAATCCCAATGGTTCCAATTAAATCTCTACCTTATAGCAGAAAACAAATATGAATTTACTAACCCCTCAATACTTTGCACATATTGCACTGCAAAGTTTGATAATAACCAAATGTCTTCACAGGCTATCACTAATAACGTGGAAATATTCCCACCTCCAAATCCACTCCAATAGCTTAAATTATATGAGAGCATTGCAATCCAAACAGTACACCATTTCAAGTGATAATCCGCCTACAACCCAAAACAGCCCAATTGCCTCCTTCTGAATTACTGAAAGGCACTTGTGGCAAAGTAGATAATTTGCCATTAGAACTTAATGAAAATGTAGACACTCTAGTGCAACGACCAATAGATCAAACGTTAATTATCCTAGTGAATGGTGTACCTACAAAAGACACACAAATTGCCAGCAATTAGTACACTTTAACAAAGTTAGAGAAGCCCTGCAATATCTTAAACAGAACAATGAACACTACAAAGAAATAAACATTGAAGAATACCTGAGAGAAATCACTGAAATAATTCAGCATTACTCATTAACCAATTTGAACTTCTATATCCTACTAGAGCATCCAATATTTTAGACAAGTAATTCACGCAGAGCATTCCAAAGACAGCCTAGACAATGTACTAGAAACATATCAAATTCAGCAAGCCAAAGGATCTCCAGTCAGCATACGGGAAAAAAGTGTAGAAGCACAAGCCTTTCCTCTAATGTGAAAGTGAAAGTAATTTTCACCGCAGCAGCTATTTCGGGCTGCTGCGGTGAAAACAGAAGGTGAGTCTTCAACTTTCTCCGCCTCGATCTCCGGCTGTATTTCAAGCTGGAGATCGAGGTAGGTATCGTTGGAAAGGGGAGACCCTCCCCTTTCCAACAATACCCATTGTGTGGCATTGCTGCCCGCGGACCGGGCGCAGGGTGCGCGATCCGTGGGCAGCAATGTCACTGGATCAATACAGATCCATTTGTGACGCGGGGGGAGGGGGGGCTGCTTACTAGGTAAGTGGCCCCCTTTCCCCCGTGGCCCAAAAACATGGGGCCACAGTGCCAAAAACCCCTGGGGGCAGATGATCACTGCCCCCAGGGCTGAAAATGAAAAAAAAAATCAAAAATTCTAGGGAAGAGGTAGGTGGGAGGGGGTTTGGGGCCCTGGGACCCACTAGGCCACCAGGGATAGAGGAAAAAGTGGTGTCTTTGGAAAGCGGAGGTTCTCCCCTTTCCAAGGACACCACATATATGAGGCATTGCTGGTCACGGATCAGTGCAGAGCGCTCGATCCGTGACCAGTTCCCCACTGGACCACCATGGATCCGTTTGTGACTTGGGGGAGGGGGGTGCTTGAAGTAAGCAGCCCTCTCCCCCTCCGCCCCTGGCCCCCAAAGCATGGGGGCACATATGTGCACAACCCTGGGGGCAGATGGCTGATCATCTGCCCCCAGGGAAGGGGACAAAGAAAAAAAAAGAAACGTGATGGGAAGGGGGGGAGGGGATTTGGGGGCCCTAGCCACCGGGGATTTTTTCGGAAATAGTGTCCTTGGAAAGGGGAGATTCTCCCCTTTCCAAGGACATCCTGTGTGACAGCATTGCTGCCTGCAGACCCGGCGCAAGGCGCTCGATGCACGGACAGCAATCCGGCTGATCATCTGCCCCCAGGGATGGGGGCAAAATAAAATGAGAAAAAAAACGTGATGGGAAGGGGGAGGGGGTTTGGGGGCCCTGCCACCAGGGATTTTTTCGGAAATGGTGTCCTTGGAAAGGGGAGATTCTCCCCTTTCCAAGGACACCCTGTGTGACAGCATTGCTGCCGGCGGATCGGGCGCAGGGTGCTCGATGCGCAGGCAGCAATGCACACTAGACACCAGGGTTGTCTTTGAATGCGGGGGGGGGGGTGGGGCTGCTTACAGTAAGCAGCCCTTACCCTCTCCCGGCCTCCAAAGCATGGGGGCACATATGTGTCCAACCCTGGGGGCATATGGCTGATCATCCGCCCCCAGGGACGGGGCAAAAAAAAAATGAGAAAAAAAACATGATGGGAAGGGGGAGGGGGTTTGGGGGCCCTAGCCACCAGGGATTTTTTCGAAAATGGTGTCCTTGGAAAGGGGAGATTCTCCCCTTTCCAAGGACACCCTGTGCGACAGCATTGCTGCCCGCGGATCGGGCGCAGGGCGCTCGATGCACGGGCAGCAATGCATACTAGACACCAGGTATGTCTTTGAATGCGGGGGTCGGTGGGGCAGTAAGCAGCCCTTGCACCCCCCAGACCCCAAAGCATGGGGGCACATATGTGTACAACCCTGGGGGCAGATGGCTGATCATCTGCCCCAGGGAAGGGGGAAAAAATTTATAATAAAAAATGGGAAGAAAAAAAACGTGATGGAAAGGGGGGAGGGTGTTTTGGGGCCCTAGCCACCAGGGATTTTTTCGGAAATGGTGTCCTTGGAAAGGGCAGATTCGCCCCTTTCCAAGGACACCCCGTGTGACAGCATTGCTGCCCGCAGATCGAGTGCAGGGAGCTCGATGCGTGGGTAGCAATGCATACTAGACACCAGGGATGTCTTTGAATGCGGGGGGGAGGTCGGGACTGCTTACAGTAAGCAGCCCTCGCTCCCACGGACCCCAAAGCATCGGGGCACATATGTGTACAGACCTGGGGGCAGATGGCTGATCATCGGCCCCCAGGAAAGGGGGCAAAATAAAAAACAAAAAGCACAAAAACAAAAAGGGAATTTTGGGTGGGAGTGGGGGGCCACTAGCCACCAGGGATATATTTTACAGAAAAGGAGGGTGGCCCTCTCCCCCTCACCCCAAATGGAGGGTGGGTGTACCTCATGCAGCCAATTGTAGGAGAACCAGGGAGGCCTGCATGAGGTGCCCCCGGCACCCATTTGGGGTGAGGGGGGAGAGGGCCCCCAGAAATTGTGGGACAGGCCCCCCAGTAGGTGGGGCAGTAAGGTTTGGGAACCCTGGGGCCAGATTGGCACACCAATGTGCCCCACTGCGCCAAGGCAAGTTTGGTAAACAAAGAAAAAAATGGAAAATGGTAGAACGCTCCACCCCCAGCCGCATTGGAGTGGGTGCCATGTCATGCAGCCCTCGCTGGGACCAGATATCTGCTCCTAGGAACAGGCGTCTGAGCCCAGGGAAGAGTGCAGGACAGCCCCCCCCACTATCTGCCCCTGGGGAGGGCTACATGAGATGGGCCGCCCCTCCAATTTAGCCATGTGTGGATTCCCAAGGGTGTCCTCTTTTGGGAAATGCATGGGGTTCCCTCTTTTCCTTGCTGGCTTCGACACCCTAGGCCCAAATCTGTAGGTTGCCCACATGAACAAAATGGGATGTATCGAAAGGCTTGGGGTTACCAGTGGGTTACCCATTCCCTTTTGTACCCCTGGTAGGTGCACCCACACAAGTGAAGTACCATTTTCATCGGGACACGGGAAGGTAGGCCAGGTGTTGTTGGCGGTGTGTTTCGGTGGGTAGCCAGAGCGAAATGTCTGAGAATTGTCTTAATTTCCAGCCAATTTCAGAGACATTTCCCTGTGTCCACTCACCGAAACAGTTCGCCAACAACAGATATCATACCTTCTCGCATTCCCACAGGTGTCCCCACGAAAAAGGTACCTCACATGTGTGGGTACACATAGCGGGGGTGCAAAAGGAAAAGCTTAACCCGCTGGTAACCCCAAGCCTTTCGCCACAGCACAATTTGTTCATGTGGGCAACCTACAGATTTGGGCCTAGGGTGTCGAAGCCAGCAAAGAAAACAGGGAACCCCATGCATTTCCCAAAAGAAGACTAGCGTGGGAATGCACAGAGGACTGACTTGCGCGAAGCGGCCCAGGATTTATCACCCAGAACCCCAGACAAAGTGAACATTGTGTTTTTTCTCCACCAAATATCACACTTTGTCAGGGATTGTGGCTAACAAAAACTGGGTCAATTTGCGCAAGTCAGACCTCTGTGGATTCCCACGGGTGTCCTCTTAAGGAAATGCATGGGGTTCCCTGTTTTCCTTGATGGCTTCGATACCCTAGGCCCAAATCTCTAGGTTTCCCACATGAACAAAATGGGATGTGCCGAAAGGCTTGGGCTTACCAGTGGGTAACCTTTTCCTTTTGCGCCTCCCATAGGTGCACCCACACATGTGAGGTACTGTTTTCATTGGGACACATGTGGGGACATGGGAAGGTAGGCTATGTGTTGTTGGCGGTGTGATTCCCACGGGTGTCCTCTTTTCAGAAATGCATGGGGTTCCCTGTTTACCTTGGTGGCTTGGACACCCGAGGCCCATATCTGTATATTGTGCTTGTCTGGAGAAAGTGTCAAATTCAGGTGTGGAAACAGACTTGGGGATACCTGTGTTTTAGGATTTCCCCTTGGCGCCCAGGTAGGTGCACCCACACATGTCAGGTACCGTTTTCATCGGGACACCGGTGGGAACGCGGGACGGTAGGCTATGGGTTGTTGGCGGTGTGTTTCGATGGGTGAGTCGAGTGAAATGTGCAGAAAATGCGTTTTATTCACCGACATTTCGGACTTTACAGGGGTGTCTAGGTAATACATTCTAGGACGATTCGCGCAAATCATACCTCTGCAGATTCCCACAAGTGTCCTCTTTTCAGAAATGTATGGGGAACCCTGTTTTCCTTGGTGGCTTGGACACCCGAGGCCCATATCTGTATGTTGCACTTGTCTGGAGAAAGTGTCAATTACAAGTTTGGAAACAGACTTGGGGAAACCTGTGTTTTAGGCTTTCCCCTTAGCGCCCAGGTAGGTGCACCCACACATGTGAGGTACCGGTTTCATTGGAACACCTGTGGGAACGCAGGACGGTAGGCCATGTGTTGTTGGCAGCGTGTTTCAATGGGTGAGCCGAGTGAAATGTGCGGAAAATGCATTTTTTTCCCACATTTTGGAATTTGCGGGGGTGTCTGGGTAATAAATTCTGTGCCGATGTGCGCAAATCATACCTCTGCGGATTCCCATGGGTGTCCTCTTTGCGGAAATGCATGGGGTTCCCTGTTTTCTTTGGTGGCTTGGACACCCGAGGCCCATATCTGTATGTTGTGCTTGTCTGGAGAAAGTGTCAAATTCAGGTGTGGAAACAGACTTGGAGTTACCTGTGTTTTAGGCTTTTCCCTTGGCGCCCAGGTAGGTGCACCCACACGTGTGAGGTACCGTTTTCATCAGGACACCTGTGGGAACGCGGGACAGTAGGCCATGTGTTGTTCGCGTTGTGTTTCGATGGGTGAGCCGAGTGAAATGTGCGAGAAAAAAAAAAAATTCCCACATTTCAGACTTTGCGGGGGTGTCTGGGTAATATATTCTGGGCCGATGTGCGCAACTCATACCTCTGCAGATTCCCACGGGTATCCTCTTTTCGGAAATGCATGGGGTTCCCTGTTTTCCTTGGTGGCTTGGACACCCGAGGCCCATATCTGTATGTTGCGCTCACCTGGAGAAAGTGTCAAATTCGGGTGTCGAAACAGACTTGTAGTTAGCTGTGTTTTAGTCTTTCCCCTTGGTGCCCAGGTAGGTGCACCCAAAAATGTGAGGTACCGGTTTCATCACGACACATTTGGGAACGCGGGATGGTAGGTCATGTGTTGTTGGTGGTGTGTTTCAATGGGTGAGCCGAGTAAAATGTGCGGAAAATGCGTTTTTTTCCCCACATTTCTGACTTTGCGTGGGTGTCTGGGTAATACATTCTTGGCCGATGTGCGCAAATCATACATCTGCGGATTCCCACGGGTGTCCTCTTTTGTGGAAATGCATGGGGTTCCCTGTTTTCCTTGGTGGCTTGGACACCCGAGGCCCATATCTGTATGTTATGCTTGTCTGGAGAAAGTGTCAAATTCAGGTGTGGAAACAGACTTGGGGTTACCTATGTTTTAGGCTTTCCCCTTGGTGTTTTGCTATGTGTTTTACACAGCACCCTCCGTGCCATAACACTGGGGTGTCCTAGGTGACCCCCACCATAGACTCCATACCCTGGGACTGACTACTGTCTCCCGGGGCATGTAAAGTCACCATTGGTTTACTAGACCTAAATTTACTAACAGAACTAGTACAAACCATCCTATTGTGGACGTACTGGTTGGGGTAATTCGATTACCACTGGGTCTGTTTTTTGAGGGGGCACTGTCGCGTCCCCCCTCGTCGAGTTTTGGCTGGTGGCAGTTGATACTACTTTTTATATTCGACCGCGAATATATTCCTATGGGGTTCTTCCCATTGTTCGAGGCTAATACTTTTTCACATTAGTTTCTAACATGCCGCCGGTTTATTTATCTTAAATAAATCCACCGGTTGGTATTTTCTGCCAGAACTCGGTTTTTAAAATGGCGTATGTGTTCGCCTCTGTAACTCCAAATCAAAGGTCGAGACCTTTGTTCCACTTTTTGGCGGGCTTCTACACAGAAGCCTCCAAAAGTGGTGCCATTCTGTCTGGATACCACAGGGGCTGTAGGAGGGGGTTTAGGCACCCTGGACTGAGTTGCCTTGCCAACTCAGGTCACACTCTTGTGTGATTGGCCCAAGTGGGGAGCCGCCCCGCTCACCACTTAGCATGTTTGATTGACAGCTAGGCTGAATGAATGGGGGTTTTCTGCATAAAAGCAGGGCTTTTGGGACTGGAACTTCAGAAGTCGCCACAGGACCTAAGAATCCGACGAGGGTAAAGCTGAGCCGACCTGCAACAACGACACCTCCGGTGGAGTCCTGCTGAACTGACTCGACGACAGAGGAGATCTCCCTGCTGGAGCGTCTTCTTCCCTTGACTGGTGGGAACAAACGGTGCCTTGCTTTTTCTTCGCTTCCAGGACGACTAGTGGTCGAATTTCCCGTGCTGCGCACCCCGGCAACCGGATAGCCACTAACCACTGTACCGCGACTAAAAGGTGGTGCCTTGTGACGGAGCACTCCGCGGCTGGTCTCTTCCCTGGTTGTGCAACGATCTTCAACTTTTCCTCGACGACGAGATCCTCTCATCTTCTGGCAAAGGCCCGACTTGCGTCCACCACCAAGAACAACTGACCCCACCAGAGCTCTCTCTTCACTTTCAAGGTACGGTGTGCGCCTGGCTTCCCTTAAAACGGTTAGCGTGAGGTGTCTTAAATCCTTACCTTTCCGCTGGGTCGCCTCCAGACCTTCTTAACTTTTTGTTCTAAACTGGTCCAACCTTTCTGTGACATTTTGCTACAAAGACTCGAAGTGCATTTCCACTGTGATACTTTTGAGACATACAGCCTTGCCTCTCTCCGAGTGGGCCTGGCCTCTGAACTTTGTGATCTACAGTATATACATGCCTTGCTTGCCTTACATTTGCTTCGTAAAAGTGTTGGTACCGAGTTGGTTTCATACCCTGCCTTTTTCTCTCCCTTTCTAAACAAATATTAGAGTGCCATCTGGGTTAAAGCATTCACCTCTGTCTACAAATAAGTGGTGCCGTTGAACCTAGACTTGTCGAAATATTGGTAGGGGAGTGATATATACTTATAGTACATGTGATTGGATTTGTTTGACGTATTAGTGCCAGTGTGTTTTTCATAGATGTGTTTTTAAATAAATAACTATATATCTTTACACCCAAGCTCTGATCAGTGTCTGCATGTTCTACTGTGTAAATTGCCCTATCTTGTATACTCCAAATACTGCCTAACTCGTCTTGAGAGAAGTCTGACTGCTCAGCCACAGCTAACAGGTAAATCTGGGTGGTACAGACTGCTACCAATTGTGTTTACTGCTAACACCTGTAGTCTTAAACTTTTTGCAGTGGTCCCAGAGGGAACTGCACAGGTTTCTGCCTAACACTGGTGTACAGCGGTGGGATTTGTATCGAGTATACAGTTCAGAGTGCTTTTCAACACTTTAGGATAACTAACCACAAAGCTTAGCACTAAAAGCAACTTTCAAAAAACATTTCTACTATGGAAGTTTACAGTCAAGAGTCCTTGTCAGGTGAAAATACTGAGAGTTTGAGAGCTCTCTGTAGACAAGAGAATCTTTCTGTAAGAGGCAAGAAAATAGAACTGATAGCAAGATTGCTGGAAAACCAAAGTCTGGGTACTGGTTCAGAGGAACCAACTTCTCCAGCAAATGTAGATAACAGTAATGGTGTTGATCTAAATCAAAGTTCTGATGATAGTGATGAAGAGGCTGAAGAGGAAGCAGAGGCTAATGAAACTGTCTCCCCGGCTCCCCTGTCTGCCTTACCAGCTGTACATATTGGGCCTATAGCAGGTCCCACACTAAGACCTCAAGTCCTTGAACTAGAAAAAATGAAAATAGACTTGGAATTCAGAAGGATTACTGCTCAAACCGAACAGAAGCACCAAGAAAATTCTTAGACTCAGAGAAATGGAACTCAAGCATGAGTTAGAAATGAAAAAGTTGTCTGTTGAAACTGATTCAGTCTCTGGCTCCTCTAGAAGCTCCAGTCCCAAAAGACCCCGGATGCCTAAGGAATTAATTGGTATGTATGAACCAAAGTTGGATGTGTTGGATTGGCTGAGTTTGTTTGAGTATAATCATGGGCTCCAGAATATCACAGGTAATGAGTTACTTTCCTGGTTGTTCTCTAGGCTCCCCCCTGTTGCAACTGATGCGGTAATGAAGTTGGGGGAGGAGGATAGGAGAGAGTATGAAAGTGTGAAACTAGCTTTGATAGCTAGATTTGGGAAGACCCCTTCCCAGTATCTTAAGATGTTTAGATCCTTCAAAAAGCATGATGGTACCCCTTGGGCTACCTGGGTGAGTGAAGGGTTGAAAAACGTAGAGGGATGGATTAAGGGTTACAAGGTGAACACTTATGAGGGTATGAAGAATCTTTTTATGTTGGAGTCTATTTATGATGCCTGTTCTCCTGAGCTCAGACAGCACTTGGCTGATTCAAAGGAATTGGATTCCAGGAAGCTAGCTAAGGCTGCTGACTTGTGGGTTGCCAACAGGGCTACTCATAAGGATTCTGGGGCAACTCAGAAACAGGATGAGGGAAAACAGCCTAAAAAAGACTCAAAAGAGAATTCTAATAACTCAAATTCCAAAGAGGGCCCCAAACAAAACCATAAGGGTAAGCTACAAGGAAAACCACAGCAGAATAGTGTACCTTCTGGTGCCAAACCAGAGGGAGGCCAGAACAAGCCACGATTCCAGAAAGCATTCGGTAAATGCTTTGTTTTTGGCTCTACTGACCATGTGAAAGGAGATCCCAGATGCAAGGGTGAACCTTCCGGGGTCCAGCTTGTCTCCTTAGCCTTCACTCCAGAGGAGGAAGTCCAAATGGCAAGTGGAAACTTTCTACTGCTGGCTGATGAACCCATTGGAGTCTCAGCCAGTGTTTCTTTAGTGTCTCTGGGTTTCTGGGAACAACAGAATTTAGATGTCTATAATTCTATCCCCGATAATACTAAAGAGAATTATAAGGACAGTGTCCAGGTGAATGGTCAGGAGACTCCTGCCATTAGGGACACTGGGGCCAGCATAACTGTGGTGGATAAATCTTTTTTTCAGGCTGAGGATGTTGCTAAGGCACCCAAATGCCTCACCAAGTTAGCTGGAGGGCCTGCGCAGATGCTTCCCCAATTACCAGTTCTCATCCAGTGTAATGACATGACTGTGAAAATACCTGTCAGCATACAAAGTGAGGTACCAGGACGTGTTCTGTTGGGTAACGATTTAAAATCTCTTGGAGTTGTGTCCATACCCCCAGACCTCCTAGTAAACGGTTACAGGAGCTAACCAGACCTGCAAGGGAGAGAACCATGTGAGGTACTCCAGAGGAGATGATGAAGAAGGATATCACTCCTGCTCCACTGGATTTGTCAGCTGCTGTCTCAAAGAAATCAGAAGCGAAAGGGAAACCTAAAACTTCTAAACAGAAAGCAGCAGCCAGCACTTCAGTGCAACCAACAAGGACTTCCCCTCGGTTGTCCAAAGTTACTCCAGTAACTCCCCCCAGTAACTCCACCTCCAGCTGAGGCTGAGAGGGTGGTACAACCCTGTGTGGTAGAATTAGACTCTGAGGAAGAGCTAATGGAAGGCCAGGAACTCATTGGAGATACGGATCCTGTTGACCATCCTGAGCTGCAGTCTTTACTGGCAGAAGGTGGACCCAATAGGGCAGACTTCAGTAAGGGACAGAGAGAATGTCCAACTCTGGAAGGTCTTCGCCACCAGGCAGAAGCTCAGGCTGAAGGGCAAGAGCCTGGGAAATACAGGTAGCACTGGGAAGATGGCCTCTTCTACAGTGAACCGACCGAGTCTGCACCTGGAGACTACAAACGACTTGTAGTACCCCAAGAGAACAGACAACAGTTCTTGCAGTTAGCCCATGAGATTCCTTTGGCTGGTCACTTGAGTTTCAAGAAGACTACGGAAAGGCTCTATCTCTACTTTTATTGGCCAAAGATGGGGGCCGAAGTAGAAAACCCTGCAGGAGCTGCCACACCTGCCAGACCTCTTGTAAGGTTGGCTCCAAGAATTTGGCACCTTTAGTGCCTCTCCCAGTTGTGGGAGTCCCATTTGAGAGAGTAGGGATTGACATTGTTGGTCCCCTTGATCCTCCAACCTCCTCAGGCAACAGGTTTATACTTGTTGTAGTAGACCATGCTACTAGGTATCCTGAGGCCATTCCTATGAGGACTGTTACAGCTCCGGCTGTGGCTAAGGCCCTCCTTGGTATTTTTACCAGGGTTGGGTTTCCTAAGGAAGTAATCTCTGACAGGGGGTCAAACTTTATGTCCCACTACATGAAAGCCATGTGAAAAACCTGTGGAGTTACTTACAAGTTCTTAACAGCTTACCACCCACAAACCAATGGATTGGTAGAAAAGTTCAACCGAACCATGAAGAGCATGATAGGTGCTTTAGAGGACCCCCTTAAACGAAAGTGGGATCTTCTACTGCCATGCCTTCTCTTTGCTTATAGAGAAGTCCCTCAGGAGAGAGTAGGTTATTCTCCCTTCGAGCTTCTCTATGGTCATCCCGTCAGAGGCCCATTGGCCCTGATGATTAAGGAGGGGTTGGAGAGTGCTCCTTCCCCCAAGCCAGTCAGAGTGACTGACTACGTGATAGGTCTCCGGAGGAGAATGTCACACATGATGGCAGAAGCAAGTGTTAACTTGAAAGCTGGACAAGCATTGGTCAAGCACTGGCATGATCAAAAGGCTAACATGGTTGAGTTCACTCAAGACCAGCTAGTTCTCGTTATGATCCCAACAAGGCAGAGGGCCTTGCAAGACAAATGGATGGGACCCTTCAGAGTTGTGGGTAAACTTGGAGAGGTCAACTATCTGGTGGACCTGGGCAATCCCAAGGAGGCTCCAACAGTCTTCCACGCCAACCAACTCAAAGCGTATGTCTCGAGACCTGATGTAGGAGCATTGCTTCTAGCATCATCAGAGGAAGAAGAAGAGAGTGAAGCTCTTCCGGATCTCCTCAGAGGCTTACCTTTAGACGAAAAGATTGAAGGAGTAAATCTATCTTCAAATCTGGCACCTGAGCAACAAGAAGAGTGCAAATCTATGTTGAATCAGTTTGCCTCTCTGTTCTCACTTTCACCAGGCTTGACCCCTTGGGGCCAGCATGACATACTCACTGGTGACTGTCTGCCAGTCAAAAGCAGAGGATACAGAATGTCAGAAAATGTCCGAACCCACATTAAAGGTGAGGTCAGCAAGATGCTTGATCTCGGGGTAATAGAGCCCTCTACTAGTCCATGGTCTAGCCCAGTTGTGTTAGTACCAAAGGCCGGATCTAAAGAACTTAGATTCTGTGTGGACTATAGAGCTCTTAATGCAGTCACCAAGACTGATGCCCACCCTTTGCCAAGAACAGATGAGTTGGTGGATAGACTTGGTTCAGCCAAGTTCCTCAGCACATTTGACTTGACGTCAAGCTATTGGCAAATAGCCCTGACAGATCATGATAAGGAGAAAACTGCATTTTCTACCCCAGCTGGCTTATACCAATTTAAGGTAATGCCTTTTGGATTGAAAAATGCACCTGCTACATTTCAACGGATGGTAAACCAGGTTCTGAATGGGATGGAGGACTTCTGCATGGCATACTTGGATGACATAGCAGTGTTCAGCAATTCCTGGGAAGAACATGTGGACCACCTAAGAGATGTTTTGCAGGCTCTTGGACGAGCCAATCTGACCATAAAGGCGAGCAAATGCCAAATTGGACAGAGTAAGGTAGTCTATCTTGGACATGAGGTAGGAGGTGGAGAAATAAGGCCTTTGCTCAGTAAGATTGAAGCTGTGCAAAATTGGACAACATCTACTACTCAGACCCAGGTGAGAGCCTTCTTAGGTCTCACCGGGTATTACAGGAATTTCATTGAGAACTATAGGACCCTAGCTTCTCCTCTGAATGTCATCTCCTCTCCAAAATTCCCTAAGAAGGTTAGATGGAACGAGGAGTGCAATCAGGCCTTTGAAAACCTGAAAAAGGCTCTTTGCCAAGCCCCAGTACTCAGAGCTCCTGATTACCACCAAACTTTCATTGTGCAGACAGATGCTTCAAATGTAGGAATAGGTGCAGTACTCAGTCAACTGGATGGGAAAGGTAGGGAGCACCCCGTTTGCTTCATCAGCCACAAGCTGAAGGATCTTGAAACAAGGTGGGCAACAATCGAAAGAGAGTGCTTTGCTATTGTGTGGGCTCTGAAGAAGTTTAGGCCATACTTGTATGGTTCTACTTTTGTCATTCAGACTGACCACCAACCCTTGAGATGGTTAATGCAAATGAAAGGGGAAAACCCAAAACTACTGAGATGGTCAATCTGCCTGCAAGGGTTTGATTTCACCATTGAGCACAGGTCAGGGTGTCACCACCAAAACGCTGATGGTCTCTCTAGGATGTATATCATCGACTAGAGGTATGAGATTCATCCAGGAGTGGATTAAATCCTCCTGTCCCTTAGTCTGGGGGGTGCAAGTGTTAGGGAGAATTCTCTGTTTAGGCTGAATTTCCTAACCTAGTGAGTCCCCCAGCAGCTTTGCTGGATTTCTGGAGTTTGTTATTTCAACCTGCCAAGAGTGAGACTCCTTTCCTCCCACTCTTGGACATGATTTGTGGTATTTCTTTGAATGTTAATGTGTTCTATGGGCTATGGGGTCTTTTACTCCATAGGGTCTCATGTGTTTTGCTATGTGTGTTACACAGCACCCTCCATGCCGTAACACTGGGGTGTCCTAGGTGACCCCCACCATAGACTCCATATCCTGGGACTGACTACTGTCTCCCGGGGCATGTAAAGTCACCATTGGCTTTACTAGACCTAAATTTACTAACAGAACTAGTACAAACCATCCTATTGTGGACGTACTGGTTGGGGTAATTCGATTACCCCTGGGTCTGTTGTTTGAGGGGGCACTGTCGCGTCCCCCCTCGTCGAGTTTTGGCTGGTGGCAGTTGATACTACTTTTTATATTCAACCGCGAATATATTCCTATGAGGTTTTTCCCATTGTTCGAGGCTAATACTTTTTCACATTAGTTTCTAACATGCCGCCGGTTTATTTATCTTAAATAAATCCACCGGGTGGTATTTTCTGCCAGAACTCGGTTTTTAAAATGGCGTATGTGTTTGCCTCTGTAACTCCAAATCAAAGGTCGAGACCTTTGTTCCACTTTTTGGCGGGCTTCTACACAGAAGCCTCCAAAAGTAGTGCCATTCTGTCTGGGTACCACAGGGGGTGTAGGAGGGGGTTTAGGAACCCTGGACTGAGTTGCCTTGCCAACTCAGGTCGCACTCTTGTGTGATTGGCCCAAGTGGGGAGCCGCCCTGCTCACCACTTAGCATGTTTGATTGACAGCTAGGCTGAATGAATGGGGGTTTTCTGCATAAAAGCAGGGCTTTTGGGACTGGAACTTCAGAAGTCGCCACAGGACCTAAGAATCCGACGAGGGTAAAGCTGAGCCGACCTGCAAAGACGACACCTCTGCTGGAGCCCTGCGGAACCGACTCACTACTTCCCGACGACAGAGGAGATCTCCCTGCTGGAGAGTCTTCTTCACTTGACTGGTGGGAACGACCAGTCCCTTGCTTTTTCTTCACTTCCAAGACGACTAGTGGTCGAATTGCCCGTGCTGCGCACCCCGGCAACCGGGTAGCCACTAACCACTGTACTGCGACTAAAAGGTGGTGCCTTGTGACGGAGCACTCTGCGGCTGGTCTCTACCCTGGTGGTGCTACGATCTTCAACTTTTCCTCGACGACGAGATCCTCTCATCTTCTGGCAAAGCCCCGACTTGCGTCCACCACCAGGAACAACTGCCCCCGCCGGAGCTGTCTCTTCACTTTCAAGGTACTGTGTCCGCCTGGCTTCCCTTGAAACGGTTAGCGTGAGGTGTCTTAAATCCTTACCTTTCCGCTGGGTCGCCTCCAGACCTTCTTAACTTTTTGTTCTAAACTGGCCAACCTTTCTGTGACATTTTGCTACAAAGACTCGAAGTGCATTTCCACTGTGATACTTTTGGGACATACAGCCTTGCCTCTCTCCGAGTGGGCCTGGCCTCTGAACTTTGTGATCTACAGTAGACCCTGCCTTGCTTGCCTTGCATTTGCTTCGTAAAAGTGTTGGTACCGAGTTGGTTTCATACCCTGCCTTTTTCTCTCCCTTTCTAAACAAATATTAGAGTGCCATTTGGGTTAAAGCATTCACCTCTGTCTGCAAATAAGTGTTGCCGTTGAACCTAGACTTGTTGAAATATTGTTAGGGGATTGATATATACTTATAGTACTTGTGATTGGAGTTGTTTGCCGTATTAGTGCCAGTGTGTTTTTCATAGATGTGTTTTAAAATAAATAAATATATATCTTTACACCCAAGCTCTGATCAGTGTCTGCTTGTTCTACTGTGTAAATTGCCCTTTCTTGTATACTCCAAATATTGCCTAATTCGTCTTGAGAGAAGTCTGACTGCTCAGCCACAGCTACCAGGTAAATCTGGGTGGTACAGACTGCTACCAATTGGGTTTACTGCTAACTCCTGTAGTCTTAAACTTTTTGCAGTGGTCCCAGAGGGAACTGCACAGTTTTCTGCCTAACATGCACCCACACATGTGTGGTACCATTTTCATCGGGACACCTGTGGGAACGCGGGACAGTAGGCCATGTGTTGTTGGCAGTGTGTTTCGATGGGTGAGCTGAGTGAAATGTGCAGAAAATGCATTTTTTTCCACACATTTCGGACTTTATGGGAGTGTCTGGGTAATACATTCTGGGCTGATGTGCGCAAATCATACCTCTGCGGATTCCCACGGATGTCCTCTTTTCGGAAATTCATAAGATTCCCTGTTTTCCTTGGTGGCTTGGACAGCCGAGGCCCATATCTGTATGTTGCGCTTGTCTGGAGAAATTATCAATGTACAGGTGTCGAAACAGAGTTGGGGTTACCTGTGTTTTAGGCATTCCCCTTGGTGCCCAGGTAGGTGCACCCACACATGTGAGGTACCGGTTTCATCGGGATACCTGTGGGAACGCGGGATGGTATCCCATGTGTTGTTGGCAGCGTGCTTCGATGTGTGAGCCGAGTGAAATATGCAGAACATGTGTTTTTTTTCGCACCTTTCGGACTTTGTGGGGGTGTCTGGGTAAGAAATTCTGGGCGATGTGCGCAAATCGTACCTCTGCGGATTCCCACAGGTGTCCTCATTTCAGAAATGCATCGGGTTCCCAGTTTTCCTTGGTGGCTGGACACCCGAAGCACATATCTGTAGGTTGCGCTTGTCTGGAGAAAGTGTCAAATTCAGGCATCGAAACAGACTTGGGGTTACCTGTGTTTTAGGCTTTCCCCTTGGAACCCAGGTAGGTGCACCCACACATGTGAGGTACTGTTTTGATCAGCACACCTTTGGGAACGCGGAATGGTAGGCCATGTGTTGTTGGCAGTGTGTTTCGATGGGTGAGCCGATTGGAAATATGCAGAAAATGGTTTTTTTTGCCCACATTTTGGAATCTGCGGGGGTGTCTGGGTAATAAATTCTAGGCCGATGTGCGCAAATCATACCTCTGTGGATTCCCACCAGTGTCCTCTTTTCAGAAATGCATGGGGTTCCCTGTTTCCCTTGGTGGTTTGGACACCCGAAGCCGATATCTGTATGTTGTGCTTGTCTGGAGAAAGTGTCAAATTCAGGTGTGGAAACAGACTTGGGGTTACCTGTGTTTTAGGATTTCCCCTTGGCGCCCAGGTAGGTGCACCCACACATGTGAGGTACCGTTTTCATCGGGACACCTGTGGGAATGCGGGGCAGTAGGCCATGTGTTGTTGGCGGCGTGTTTCGATGGGTGAGCCGAGTGAAATGTGCGGAAAATGTGTTTTTTTCCCACATTTTGGAATTTGCGGGGGTGTCTGGGTAATACATTCTGGGCCGATTTGCGCTAATCATACCTCTGCGGATTCCCACAGGTGTCCTCTTTTCGGAAATGCATGGGGTTCCCTGTTTCCCTTGGTGGCTTGGACACCCGAGGCCCATATCTGTATGTTGCGCTTGTCTGGAGAAAGTGTCAAATTTAGGTGTTGAAACAGACTTAGGGTTACCTATGTTTTAGGCATTCTCCTTGGCGCCCAGGTAGGTGCACCCAGACATGTGAGGTACCGGTTTCATCGGGACACCTGTGGGAATGGAGGACGGTAGGCCATGTGTTGTTGGTGGCGTGTTTCGATGGGTGAGCCGATTTGAAATGTGCGGAAAATGTTTTTTTTCCCCACATTTTGGAATTTGCGGGGGTGTCTGGGTAATAAATTCTGGGCCGATGTGCGCAAATCATACCTCTGCGGATTCCCACGGGTGTCCTCTTTTCGGAAATGCATGGGGTTCCCTGTTTTCCTTGGTGGCTTGGACACCCAAGGCCCATATGTGTATGTTGTACTTGTCTGGAGAAAGTGTCAAATTCAGGTTTCGAAACAGACTTGGGGTTACCTGTGTTTTAGGCTTTCCCCTTGGTGCCCAGGTAGGTGCACCCACACATGTGAGGTACCGTTTTCATCGGGACACCTGTGGGATAGTCAGACCATAGGCCATATGTTGTTGGCGGCGTGTTTCAAAGGGTGAGCCGAGTGAAATGTGCAGAAAATGTTTTTTTTTTCCCCACATTTCGGACTTTGCAGGGGTGTCTGGGTTATACATTCTGGATCGATGTGCGCAAATCATACCTCTCTGGATTCCCACGGGTGTCCTCTTTTCGGAAATGCATGGGGTTCCCTGTTTTCCATGGTGGCTTGGACACCCGAGGCCCATATATGTATGTTGCGCTTGTATGGAGAAAGTGTCAAATTCAGGTGTTAAAACAGACTTGGGGTTACCTGTGTTTTAGGCTTTCCCGTTGGCGCCCAGGTAGGTGCGCCCACACATGTGAGGTACCGTTTTCATCGGGACACCTGTGGGATAGTCAGACCATAGGCCATATGTTGTTGGCGGCGTGTTTCAATGGGTGAGCCGAGTGAAATGTGCAGAAAATGTGTTTTTTCCCCACATTTCGGACTTTGCAGGGGTGTCTGGGTTATACATTCTGGATCGATGTGTGCAAATCATACCTCTCTGGATTCCCACGGGAATCCTCTTTTCAAAAATGCATCGGGTTCCCTGTTTTCCTTGGTGGATTCGACACCCGAGGCCCATATCTGTATGTTGCGCTTGTCTGGAGAAAGTGTCAAATTCAGGTGTTAAAACAGACTTGGGGTTACCTGTGTTTTAGGCTTTCACCTTGGCGCCCAGGTAGGTGCACCCACACATGTGAGGTACCATTTTCATCGGGACATCTGTGGGAATGCGGGACGGTAGGCAATGTGTTGTTGGCGGCGTGTTTTGATGGATGGGCCGAGTGAAATATGCAGAAAATGCATTTTTTACCCACATTTCGGACTTTGCGCGGGTGTCTGGGTAATACATTCTGGGCTTATGTGCACTAATCATACCTCTGCGGATTCCCACGGGTGTCCTCTTTTCGGAAATGTATGGCATTCTCTGTTTTCCTTGGTGGCTTAGACTCCCGAGGCCCATATCTGTAGGTTGCGCTTGTCTGGAGAAAGTGTCAAATTCAGGTGTCGAAACAGACTTGGGGTTACCTTTGTTTTAGGCTTTCCCCTTGGCGCCCAGGTAGGTGCACCCACACATGTGAGGTACCGTTTTCATCAGGACACCTGTGGGAACGCGGGACAGTAGGCCATGTGTTGTTCGTGTTGGGTTTCGATGGGTGAGCCGAGTGAAATGTGCGGAAAATGTGTTTTTTTCCCACATTTTGGAATTCGCAGGGGTGTCTGGGTAATACATTCTGGGCCGATGTGCGCTAATCATACCTCTGCGGATTCCCACAGGTGTCCTCTTTTCGGAAATGCATGGGGTTCCCTGTTTCCCTTGGTGGCTTGGACACCCGAGGCCCATATCTGTATGTTGCGCTTGTCTGGAGAAAGTGTCAAATTTAGGTGTTGAAACAGACTTAGGGTTACCTATGTTTTAGGCTTTCTCCTTGGCGCCCAGGTAGGTGCACCCAGACATGTGAGGTACCGGTTTTATCGGGACACCTGTGGGAATGGAGGACGGTAGGCCATGTATTGTTGGTGGCGTGTTTCGATGGGTGAGCCGATTTGAAATGTGCGGAAAATGTTTTTTTTCCCCACATTTTGGAATTTGCGGGGGTGTCTGGGTAATAAATTCTGGGCCGATGTGCGCAAATCATACCTCTCCGGATTCCCACGGGTGTCCTCTTTTCGGAAATGCATGGGGTTCCCTGTTTTCTTTGGTGGCTTGGACACCCAAGGCCCATATGTGTATGTTGTACTTGTCTGGAGAAAGTGTCAAATTCAGGTTTCGAAACAGACTTGGGGTTACCTGTGTTTTAGGCTTTCCCCTTGGTGCCCAGGTAGGTGCACCCACACATGTGAGGTACCGTTTTCATCGGGACACGTGTGGGATAGTCAGACCATAGGCCATATGTTGTTGGCGGCGTGTTTCAATGGGTGAGCCGAGAGAAATGTGCAGAAAATGTGTTTTTTCCCCACATTTCGGACTTTGCAGGGGTGTCTGGGTTATACATTCTGGATCGATGTGCGCAAATCATACCTCTCTGGATTCCCACGGGTGTCCTCTTTTCGGAAATGCATGGGGTTCCCTGTTTTCCATGGTGGCTTGGACAACCGAGGCCCATATATGTATGTTGCGCTTGTCTGGAGAAAGTGGCAAATTCAGGTGTTAAAACAGACTTGGGGTTACCTGTGTTTTAGGCTTTACCCTTGGCGCCCAGGTAGGTGCGCCCACACATGTGAGGTACCGTTTTCATCGGGACACCTGTGGGATAGTCAGACCATAGGCCATATGTTGTTGGCGGCGTGTTTCAATGGGTGAGCCGAGTGAAATGTGCAGAAAATGTGTTTTTTCCCCACATTTCGGACTTTGCAGGGGTGTCTGGGTTATACATTCTGGATCGATGTGCGCAAATCATACCTCTCTGGATTCCCACGGGAATCCTCTTTTCAAAAATGCATCGGGTTCCCTGTTTTAGTTGGTGGATTGGACACCCGAGGCCCATATCTGTTTGTTGCGCTTGTCCGGAGAAAGTGTCAAATTCAGGTGGGAAAACAGACTTGGGGTTACCTGTGTTTTAGGCTTTCCCCTTGGCGCCAGGTAGGTGCACCCACACATGTGAGGTACCATTTTCATCGGGACACCTGTGGGAATGCGGGACGGTAGGCAATGTGTTGTTGGCGGCGTGTTTTGATGGATGAGCCGAGTGAAATATGCAGAAAATGCATTTTTTACCCACTTTTCGGAATTTGCGCGGGTGTCTGGGTAATACATTCTGGGCTTATGTGCACAAATCATACCTCTGCGGATTCCCACGGGTGTCCTCTTTTCGGAAATGTATGGCATTCTCTGTTTTCCTTGGTGGCTTAGACTCCCGAGGCCCATATCTGTAGGTTGCGCTTGTCTGGAGAAAGTGTCAAATTCAGGTGTCGAAACAGACTTGGGGTTACCTTTGTTTTAGGCTTTCCCCTTGGCGCCCAGGTAGGTGCACCCACACATGTGAGGTACCGTTTTCATCAGGACACCTGTGGGAACGCGGGACAGTAGGCCATGTGTTGTTCGCGCTGTGTTTCGATGGGTGAGCCGAGTGAAATGTGCGGAAAATGTATTTTTTTCCCACATTTTGGAATTTGCGGGGGTGTCTGGGTAATACATTCTGGGTCGATGTGCGCTAATCATACCTCTGCGGATTCCCACAGGTGTCCTCTTTTCGGAAATGCATGGGGTTCCCTGTTTCCCTTGGTGGCTTGGACACCCGAGGCCCATATCTGTATGTTGCGCTTGTCTGGAGAAAGTGTCAAATTTAGGTGTTGAAACAGACTTAGGGTTACCTATGTTTTAGGCTTTCTCCTTGGCGCCCAGGTAGGTGCACCCAGACATGTGAGGTACCGGTTTCATCGGGACACCTGTGGGAATGGAGGACGGTAGGCCATGTGTTGTTGGTGGCGTGTTTCGATGGGTGAGCCGATTTGAAATGTGCGGAAAATGTTTTTTTTCCCCACATTTTGGAATTTGCGGGGGTGTCTGGGTAATAAATTCTGGGCCGATGTGCGCAAATCATACCTCTGCGGATTTCCACGGGTGTCCTCTTTTCGGAAATGCATGGGGTTCCCTGTTTTCCTTGGTGGCTTGGACACCCAAGGCCCATATGTGTATGTTGTACTTGTCTGGAGAAAGTGTCAAATTCAGGTTTCGAAACAGACTTGGGGTTACCTGTGTTTTAGGCTTTCCCCTTGGTGCCCAGGTAGGTGCACCCACACATGTGAGGTACCGTTTTCAATCGGACACCTGTGGGATAGTCAGACCATAGGCCATATGTTGTTGGCGGCTTGTTTCAATGGGTGAGCCGAGTGAAATGTGCAGAAAATGTGTTTTTTCCCCACATTTCGGACTTTGCAGGGGTGTCTGGGTTATACATTCTGGATCGATGTGCGCAAATCATACCTCACTGGATTCCCAAGGGTGTCCTCTTTTCGGAAATGCATGGGGTTCCCTGTTTTCCATGGTGGCTTGGACACCCGAGGCCCATATATGTATGTTGCGCTTGTCTGGAGAAAGTGTCAAATTCAGGTGTTAAAACAGACTTGGGGTTACCTGTGTTTTAGGCTTTCCCCTTGGCGCCCAGGTAGGTGCACCCACACATGTGAGGTACCGTTTTCAATCGGACACCTGTGGGATAGTCAGACCATAGGCCATATGTTGTTGGCGGCGTGTTTCAATGGGTGAGCCGAGTGAAATGTGCAGAAAATGTGTTTTTTCCCCACATTTCGGACTTTGCAGGGGTGTCTGGGTTATACATTCTGGATCGATGTGCGCAAATCATACCTCTCTGGATTCCCACGGGAATCCTCTTTTCAAAAATGCATCGGGTTCCCTGTTTTCCTTGGTGGATTGGACACCCAAGGCCCATATCTGTATGTTGCGCTTGTCCGGAGAAAGTGTCAAATTCAGGTGGGAAAACAGACTTGGGGTTACCTGTGTTTTAGGCTTTCCCCTTGGCGCCCAGGTAGGTGCACCCACACATGTGAGGTACCATTTTCATCGGGACACCTGTGGGAATGCGGGACGGTAGGCAATGTGTTGTTGGCGGCGTGTTTTGATGGATGAGCAGAGTGAAATATGCAGAAAATGCATTTTTTAGCCACATTTCGGACTTTGCGCGGGTGTCTGGGTAATATATTCTGGGCCGATGTGCGCTAATCATACCTCTGCGGATTCCCACAGGTGTCCTCTTTTCGGAAATGCATGGGGTTCCCTGTTTCCCTTGGTGGCTTGGACACCCGAGGCCCATATCTGTATGTTGCGCTTGTCTGGAGAAAGTGTCAAATTTAGGTGTTGAAACAGACTTAGGGTTACCTATGTT
Organism: Ambystoma mexicanum; assembly: GCF_040938575.1. Lineage (NCBI taxonomy): Eukaryota > Metazoa > Chordata > Amphibia > Caudata > Ambystomatidae > Ambystoma > Ambystoma mexicanum. The sequence goes on along the minus strand of NC_090939.1, from coordinate 424,733,077 downwards.
TTAGGCTTTCTCGTTGGCGCCCAGGTAGGGGCACCCAGACATGTGAGGTACCGGTTTCATCGGGACACCTGTGGGAATGGAGGACGGTAGGCCATGTGTTGTTGGTGGCGTGTTTCGATGGGTGAGCCGATTTGAAATGTGCGGAAAATGTTTTTTTTCCCCACATTTTGGAATTTGCGGGGGTGTCTGGGTAATAAATTCTGGGCCGATGTGCGCAAATCATACCTCTGCGGATTCCCACGGGTGTCCTCTTTTCGGAAATGCATGGGGTTCCCTGTTTTCCTTGGTGGCTTGGACACCCAAGGCCCATATGTGTATGTTGTACTTGTCTGGAGAAAGTGTCAAATTCAGGTTTCGAAACAGACTTGGGGTTACCTGTGTTTTAGGCTTTCCCCTTGGTGCCCAGGTAGGTGCACCCACACATGTGAGGTACTGTTTTCATCGGGACACCTGTGGGATAGTCAGACCATAGGCCATATGTTGTTGGTGGCGTGTTTCAATGGGTGAGCCGAGTGAAATGTGCAGAAAATGTGTTTTTTCCCCACATTTCGGACTTTGCAGGGGTGTCTGGGTTATACATTCTGGATCGATGTGCGCAAATCATACCTCTCTGGATTCCACGGGTGTCCTCTTTCCGGAAATGCATGGGGTTCCCTGTTTTCCTTGGTGGCTTGGACACCCAAGGCCCATATGTGTATGTTGTACTTGTCTGGAGAAAGTGTCAAATTCAGGTTTCGAAACAGACTTGGGGTTACCTGTGTTTTAGGCTTTCCCCTTGGTGCCCAGGTAGGTGCACCCACACATGTGAGGTACCGTTTTCATCGGGACACGTGTGGGATAGTCAGACCATAGGCCATATGTTGTTGGCGGCGTGTTTCAATGGGTGAGCCGAGTGAAATGTGCAGAAAATGTGTTTTTTCCCCACATTTCGGACTTTGCAGGGGTGTCTGGGTTATACATTCTGGATCGATGTGCGCAAATCATACCTCACTGGATTCCCAAGGGTGTCCTCTTTTCGGAAATGCATGGGGTTCCCTGTTTTCCATGGTGGCTTGGACACCCGAGGCCCATATATGTATGTTGCGCTTGTCTGGAGAAAGTGTCAAATTCAGGTGTTAAAACAGACTTGGGGTTACCTGTGTTTTAGGCTTTCCCCTTGGCGCCCAGGTAGGTGCACCCACACATGTGAGGTACCGTTTTCAATCGGACACCTGTGGGATAGTCAGACCATAGGCCATATGTTGTTGGCGGCGTGTTTCAATGGGTGAGCCGAGTGAAATGTGCAGAAAATGTGTTTTTTCCCCACATTTCGGACTTTGCAGGGGTGTCTGGGTTATACATTCTGGATCGATGTGCGCAAATCATACCTCTCTGGATTCCCACGGGAATCCTCTTTTCAAAAATGCATCGGGTTCCCTGTTTTCCTTGGTGGATTGGACACCCAAGGCCCATATCTGTATGTTGCGCTTGTCCGGAGAAAGTGTCAAATTCAGGTGGGAAAACAGACTTGGGGTTACCTGTGTTTTAGGCTTTCCCCTTGGCGCCCAGGTAGGTGCACCCACACATGTGAGGTACCATTTTCATCGGGACACCTGTGGGAATGCGGGACGGTAGGCAATGTGTTGTTGGCGGCGTGTTTTGATGGATGAGCAGAGTGAAATATGCAGAAAATGCATTTTTTAGCCACATTTCGGACTTTGCGCGGGTGTCTGGGTAATATATTCTGGGCCGATGTGCGCTAATCATACCTCTGCAGATTCCCACAGGTGTCCTCTTTTCGGAAATGCATGGGGTTCCCTGTTTCCCTTGGTGGCTTGGACACCCGAGGCCCATATCTGTATGTTGCGCTTGTCTGGAGAAAGTGTCAAATTTAGGTGTTGAAACAGACTTAGGGTTACCTATGTTTTAGGCTTTCTCGTTGGCGCCCAGGTAGGGGCACCCAGACATGTGAGGTACCGGTTTCATCGGGACACCTGTGGGAATGGAGGACGGTAGGCCATGTGTTGTTGGTGGCGTGTTTCGATGGGTGAGCCGATTTGAAATGTGCGGAAAATGTTTTTTTTCCCCACATTTTGGAATTTGCGGGGGTGTCTGGGTAATAAATTCTGGGCCGATGTGCGCAAATCATACCTCTGCGGATTCCCACGGGTGTCCTCTTTTCGGAAATGCATGGGGTTCCCTGTTTTCCTTGGTGGCTTGGACACCCAAGGCCCATATGTGTATGTTGTACTTGTCTAGAGAAAGTGTCAAATTCAGGTTTCGAAACAGACTTGGGGTTACCTGTGTTTTAGGCTTTCCCCTTGGTGCCCAGGTAGGTGCACCCACACATGTGAGGTACCGTTTTCATCGGGACACCTGTGGGATAGTCATACCATAGGCCATATGTTGTTGGCCGCGTGTTTCAATGGGTGAGCCGAGTGAAATATGCAGAAAATGTGTTTTTTCCCCACATTTCGGACTTTGCAGGGGTGTCTGGGTTATACATTCTGGATCGATGTGCGCAAATCATACCTCTCTGGATTTCCACGGGTGTCCTCTTTTCGGAAATGCATGGGGTTCCCTGTTTTCCATGGTGGCTTGGACACCCGAGGCCCATATATGTATGTTGCGCTTGTCATAGAAAATGTCAAATTCAGGTGTTAAAACAGACTTGGGGTTACCTGTGTTTTAGGCTTTCCCCTTGGCGCCCAGGTAGGTGCGCCCACACATGTGAGGTACCGTTTTCATCGGGACACCTGTGGGATAGTCAGACCATAGGCCATATGTTGTTGGCTGCGTGTTTCAATGGGTGAGCCGAGTGAAATGTGCAGAAAATGTGTTTTTTCCCCACATTTCGGACTTTGCAGGGGTGTCTGGGTTATACATTCTGGATCGATGTGCGCAAATCATACCTCTCTGGATTCCCACGGGAATCCTCTTTTCAAAAGTGCATCGGGTTCCCTGTTTTCCTTGGTGGATTGGACACCCGAGGCCCATATCTGTATGTTGCGCTTGTCCGGAGAAAGTGTCAAATTCAGGTGGGAAAACAGACTTGGGGTTACCTGTGTTTTAGGCTTTCCCCTTGGCGCCAGGTAGGTGCACCCACACATGTGAGGTACCATTTTCATCGGGACACCTGTGGGAATGCGGGACGGTAGGCAATGTGTTGTTGGCGGCATGTTTTGATGGATGAGCCGAGTGAAATATGCAGAAAATGCATTTTTTACCCACATTTCGGACTTTGCGCGGGTGTCTGGGTAATACATTCTGGGCTTATGTGCACAAATCATACCTCTGCGGATTCCCACGGGTGTCCTCTTTTCGGAAATGTATGGCATTCTCTGTTTTCCTTGGTGGTTTAGACTCCCGAGGCCCATATCTGTAGGTTGCGCTTGTCTGGAGAAAGTGTCAAATTCAGGTGTCGAAACAGACTTGGGGTTACCTTTGTTTTAGGCTTTCCCCTTGGCGCCCAGGTAGGTGCACCCACACATGTGAGGTACCGTTTTCATCAGGACACCTGTGGGAACGCGGGACAGTAGGCCATGTGTTGTTCGCGCTGTGTTTCGATGGGTGAGCCGAGTGAAATGTGCGGAAAATGTATTTTTTTCCCACATTTTGGAATTTGCGGGGGTGTCTGGGTAATACATTCTGGGGCGATGTGCGCAAATCGTACCTCTGTGGATTCCCACAGGTGTCCTCTTTTCAGAAATGCATCGGGTTCCCTGTTTTCTTTGGTGGCTGGACACCCGAGGCCCATATCTGTAGGTTGCGCTTGTCTGGAGAAAGTGTCAAATTCAGGCATCGAACCAGACTTGGGGTTACCTGTGTTTTAGGCTTTCCCCTTGGCGCCCAGGTAGGTGCACCCACACATGTGACGTACCGTTTCCATCGGGACACCTGTGGGAACGTGGGACCGTAGGCCATGTGTTGTTGGCGGCATGTTTCGATGGGTGAGCCGAGTGAAATGTGCAGAAAATGCGTTTTTTTCCCCACATTTCAGAATTTGCGGGTGTGTATGGGTAATACATTCTGTGCCGATATGCGCAACTCATACCTCTGTGGATTCCCAAGATGTCTGCTTTTCGAAAATGCATGGGGTTCCCTGTTTTCCTTGGTGACTTCGACGCCAGAGGCCTATATCTGTATGTTGCGCTTGTCTGGAGAAATTATCAATGTACAGGTGTCGAAACAGAGTTGGGGTTACCTGTGTTTTAGGCATTCCCCTTGGTGCGCAGGTAGGTGCACCCACACATGTGAGGTACCGGTTTCATCGGGATACCTGTGGGAACGCGGGACGGTATCCCATGTGTTGTTGGCGGCGTGTTTCGATGTGTGAGCCGAGTGAAATATGCAGAAAATGTGGTTTTTTTCGCACCTTTCCGACTTTGCGGAGGTGTCTGGGTAAGAAATTCTGGGCGATGTGCGCAAATCGTACCTCTGCGGATTCCCACAGGTGTCCTCTTTTCAGAAATGCATCGGGTTCCCTGTTTTCTTTGGTGGCTGGACACCCGAGGCCCATATCTGTAGGTTGCGCTTGTCTGGAGAAAGTGTCAAATTCAGGCATCGAAACAGACTTGGGGTTACCTGTGTTTTAGGCTGTCCCCTTGGCGCCCAGGTAGGTGCGCCCACACATGTGAGGTACCGTTTTCATCGGGACACCTGTGGGATAGTGAGACCATAGGCCATATGTTGTTGGCGGCGTGTTTCAATGGGTGAGCCGAGAGAAATGTGCAGAAAATGTGTTTTTTCCCCACATTTCGGACTTTGCAGGGGTGTCTGGGTTATACATTCTGGATCGATGTGCGGAAATCATACCTCTCTGGATTCCCACGGGAATCCTCTTTTCAAAAATGCATCGGGTTCCCTGTTTTCCTTGGTGGATTGGACACCCGAGGCCCATATCTGTATGTTGCGCTTGTCCGGAGAAAGTGTCAAATTCAGGTGGGAAAACAGACTTGGGGTTACCTGTGTTTTAGGCTTTTCCCTTGGCGCCAGGTAGGTGCACCCACACATGTGAGGTACCATTTTCATCGGGACACCTGTGGGAATGCGGGACAGTAGGCAATGTGTTGTTGGCGGCGTGTTTTGATGGATGAGCCGAGTGAAATATGCAGAAAATGCATTTTTTACCCACATTTCGGACTTTGCGCGGGTGTCTGGGTAATACATTCTGGGCTTATGTGCACAAATCATACCTCTGCGGATTCCCACGGGTGTCCTCTTTTCGGAAATGTATGGCATTCTCTGTTTTCCTTGGTGGCTTAGACTCCCGAGGCCCATATCTGTAGGTTGCGCTTGTCTGGAGAAAGTGTCAAATTCAGGTGTCGAAACAGACTTGGGGTTACCTTTGTTTTAGGCTTTCCCCTTGGCGCCCAGGTAGGTGCACCCACACATGTGAGGTACCGTTTTCATCAGGACACCTGTGGGAACGCGGGACAGTAGGCCATGTGTTGTTCGCTCTGTGTTTCGATGGGTGAGCCGAGTGAAATGTGCGGAAAATGTATTTTTTTCCCACATTTTGGAATTTGCGGGGGTGTCTGGGTAATACATTCTGGGCCGATGTGCGCTAATCATACCTTTACGGATTCCCACAGGTGTCCTCTTTTCGGAAATGCATGGGGTTCCCTGTTTCCCTTGGTGGCTTGGACACCCGAGGCCCATATCTGTATGTTGCGCTTGTCTGGAGAAAGTGTCAAATTTAGGTGTTGAAACAGACTTAGGGTTACCTATGTTTTAGGCTTTCTCCTTGGCGCCCAGGTAGGTGCACCCAGACATGTGAGGTACCGGTTTCATCGGGACACCTGTGGGAATGGAGGACGGTAGGCCATGTGTTGTTGGTGGCGTGTTTCGATGGGTGAGCCGATTTGAAATGTGCGGAAAATGTTTTTTTCCCCCACATTTTGGAATTTGCGGGGGTGTCTGGGTAATAAATTCTGGGCCGATGTGCGCAAATCATACCTCTGCGGATTCCCACGGGTGTCCTCTTTTCGGAAATGCATGGGGTTCCCTCTTTTCCTTGGTGGCTTGGACACCCAAGGCCCATATGTGTATGTTGTACTTGTCTGGAGAAAGTGTCAAATTCAGGTTTCGAAACAGACTTGGGGTTACCTGTGTTTTAGGCTTTCCCCTTGGTGCCCAGGTAGGTGCACCCACACATTTGAGGTACCGTTTTCATCCGGACACCTGTGGGATAGTCAGACCATAGGCCATATGTTGTTGGCGGCGTGTTTCAATGGGTGAGCCGAGTGAAATGTGCAGAAAATGTGTTTTTTCCCCACATTTCGGACTTTGCAGGGGTGTCTGGGTTACACATTCTGGATCGATGTGCGCAAATCATACCTCTCTGGAATCCCACGGGTGTCCTCTTTCCGGAAATGCATGGGGTTCCCTGTTTTCCTTGGTGGCTTGGACACCCAAGGCCCATATGTGTATGTTGTACTTGTCTGGAGAAAGTGTCAAATTCAGGTTTCGAAACAGACTTGGGGTTACCTGTGTTTTAGGCTTTCCCCTTGGTGCCCAGGATAGGTGCACCCACACATGTGAGGTACCGTTTTCATCGGGACACGTGTGGGATAGTCAGACCATAGGCCATATGTTGTTGGCGGCGTGTTTCAATGGGTGAGCCGAGTGAAATTTGCAGAAAATGTGTTTTTTCCCCACATTTCGGACTTTGCAGGGGTGTCTGGGTTATACATTGTGGATCGATGTGCGCAAATCATACCTCACTGGATTCCCACGAGTGTCCTCTTTTCAAAAATGCATCGGGTTCCCTGTTTTCCTTGGTGGATTGGACACCCGAGGCCCATATCTGTATGTTGCGCTTGTCCGGAGAAAGTGTCAAATTCAGGTGGGAAAACAGACTTGGGGTTACCTGTGTTTTAGGCTTTCCCCTTGGCGCCCAGGTAGGTGCACCCACACATGTGAGGTACCATTTTCATCGGGACACCTGTGGGAATGCGGGACGGTAGGCAATGTGTTGTTGGCGGCGTGTTTTGATGGATGAGCAGAGTGAAATATGCAGAAAATGCATTTTTTAGCCACATTTCGGACTTTGCGCGGGTGTCTGGGTAATACATTCTGGGCCGATGTGCGCTAATCATACCTCTGCGGATTCCCACAGGTGTCCTCTTTTCGGAAATGCATGGGGTTCCCTGTTTCCCTTGGTGGCTTGGACACCCGAGGCCCATATCTGTATGTTGCGCTTGTCTGGAGAAAGTGTCAAATTTAGGTGTTGAAACAGACTTAGGGTTACCTATGTTTTAGGCTTTCTCGTTGGCGCCCAGGTAGGTGCACCCAGACATGTGAGGTACCGGTTTCATCGGGACACCTGTGGGAATGGAGGACGGTAGGCCATGTGTTGTTGGTGGCGTGTTTCGATGGGTGAGCCGATTTGAAATGTGCGGAAAATGTTTTTTTCCCCCACATTTTGGAATTTGCGGGGGTGTCTGGGTAATAAATTCTGGGCCGATGTGCGCAAATCATACCTCTGCGGATTCCCACGGGTGTCCTCTTTTCGGAAATGCATGGGGTTCCCTGTTTTCCTTGGTGGCTTGGACACCCAAGGCCCATATGTGTATGTTGTACTTGTCTGGAGAAAGTGTCAAATTCAGGTTTCGAAACAGACTTGGGGTTACCTGTGTTTTAGGCTTTCCCCTTGGTGCCCAGGTAGGTGCACCCACACATTTGAGGTACCGTTTTCATCGGGACACCTGTGGGATAGTCAGACCATAGGCCATATGTTGTTGGCGGCGTGTTTCAATGGGTGAGCCGAGTGAAATGTGCAGAAAATGTGTTTTTCCCCACATTTCGGACTTTGCAGGGGTGTCTGGGTTATACATTCTGGATCGATGTGCGCAAATCATACCTCTCTGGAATCCCACGGGTGTCCTCTTTCCGGAAATGCATGGGGTTCCCTGTTTTCCTTGGTGGCTTGGACACCCAAGGCCCATATGTGTATGTTGTACTTGTCTGGAGAAAGTGTCAAATTCAGGTTTCGAAACAGACTTGGGGTTACCTGTGTTTTAGGCTTTCCCCTTGGTGCCCAGGTAGGTGCACCCACACATGTGAGGTACCGTTTTCATCGGGACACGTGTGGGATAGTCAGACCATAGGCCATATGTTGTTGGCGGCGTGTTTCAATGGGTGACCCGAGTGAAATGTGCAGAAAATGTGTTTTTTCCCCACATTTCGGACTTTGCAGGGGTGTCTGGGTTATACATTCTGGATCGATGTGCGCAAATCATACCTCACTGGATTCCCACGAGTGTCCTCTTTTCAAAAATGCATCGGGATCCCTGTTTTCCTTGGTGGATTGGACACCCGAGGCCCATATCTGTATGTTGCGCTTGTCCGGAGAAAGTGTCAAATTCAGGTGGGAAAACAGACTTGGGGTTACCTGTGTTTTAGGCTTTCCCCTTGGCGCCCAGGTAGGTGCACCCACACATGTGAGGTACCATTTTCATCGGGATACCTGTGGGAATGCGGGACGGTAGGCAATGTGTTGTTGGCGGCGTGTTTTGATGGATGAGCAGAGTGAAATATGCAGAAAATGCATTTTTTAGCCACATTTCGGACTTTGCGCGGGTGTCTGGGTAATATATTCTGGGCCGATGTGCGCTAATCATACCTCTGCAGATTCCCACAGGTGTCCTCTTTTCAGAAATGCATGGGGTTCCCTGTTTCCCTTGGTGGCTTGGACACCCGAGGCCCATATCTGTATGTTGCGCTTGTCTGGAGAAAGTGTCAAATTTAGGTGTTGAAACAGACTTAGGGTTACCTATGTTTTAGGCTTTCTCGTTGGCGCCCAGGTAGGGGCACCCAGACATGTGAGGTACCGGTTTCATCGGGACACCTGTGGGAATGGAGGACGGTAGGCCATGTGTTGTTGGTGGCGTGTTTCGATGGGTGAGCCGATTTGAAATGTGCGGAAAATGTTTTTTTTCCCCACATTTTGGAATTTGCGGGGGTGTCTGGGTAATAAATTCTGGGCCGATGTGCGCAAATCATACCTCTGCGGATTCCCACGGGTGTCCTCTTTTCAAAAATGCATCGGGATCCCTGTTTTCCATGGTGGCTTGGACACCCGAGGCCCATATATGTATGTTGCGCTTGTCTGGAGAAAGTGTCAAATTCAGGTGTTAAACAGACTTGGGGTTACCTGTGTTTTAGGCTTTCCCCTTGGCGCCCAGGTAGGTGCACCCACACATGTGAGGTACCGTTTTCATCGGGACACCTGTGGGATAGTCAGACCATAGGCCATATGTTGTTGGCGGCGTGTTTCAATGGGTGAGCCGAGTGAAATGTGCAGAAAATGTGTTTTTTCCCCACATTTCGGACTTTGCAGGGGTGTCTGGGTTATACATTCTGGATCGATGTGCGCAAATCATACCTCACTGGATTCCCACGAGTGTCCTCTTTTCAAAAATGCATCGGGATCCCTGTTTTCCATGGTGGCTTGGACACCCGAGGCCCATATATGTATGTTGCGCTTGTCTGGAGAAAGTGTCAAATTCAGGTGTTAAACAGACTTGGGGTTACCTGTGTTTTAGGCTTTCCCCTTGGCGCCCAGGTAGGTGCACCCACACATGTGAGGTACCGTTTTCATCGGGACACCTGTGGGATAGTCAGACCATAGGCCATATGTTGTTGGCGGCGTGTTTCAATGGGTGAGCCGAGTGAAATGTGCAGAAAATGTGTTTTTTCCCCACATTTCGGACTTTGCAGGGGTGTCTGGGTTATACATTCTGGATCGATGTGCGCAAATCATACCTCTCTGGATTCCCACGGGAATCCTCTTTTCAAAAATGCATCGGGTTCCCTGTTTTCCTTGGTGGATTGGACACCCGAGGCCCATATCTGTATGTTGCTCTTGTCCGGAGAAAGTGTCAAATTCAGGTGGGAAAACAGACTTGGGGTTACCTGTGTTTTAGGCTTTCCCCTTGGTGCCCAGGTAGGTGCACCCACACATGTGAGGTACCATTTTCATCGGGACACCTGTGGGAATGCGGGACGGTAGGCAATGTGTTGTTGGCGGCGTGTTTTGATGGATGAGCCGAGTGAAATATGCAGAAAATGCATTTTTTACCCACATTTCGGACTTTGCGCGGGTGTCTGGGTAATACATTCTGGGCTTATGTGCACAAATCATACCTCTGCGGATTCCCACGGGTGTCCTCTTTTCGGAAATGTATGGCATTCTCTGTTTTCCTTGGTGGCTTAGACTCCCGAGGCCCATATCTGTAGGTTGCGCTTGTCTGGAGAAAGTGTCAAATTCAGGTGTCGAAACAGACTTGGGGTTACCTTTGTTTTAGGCTTTCCCCTTGGCGCCCAGGTTGGTGCACCCACACATGTGAGGTACCGTTTTTATCGGGACACCTGTGGGAACGCGGGACAGTAGGCCATGTGTTGTTGGCGGCGTGTTTCGATGGTTGAGCCGAGGGAAATGTGCAGAAAATGCATTTTTTTCCCACATTTCGGACTTTGCGGGTGTGTATGGATAATACATTCTGTGCCGATATGCACAACTCATACCTCTGTGGATTCCCAAGATGTCTGCTTTTCGAAAATGCATGGGGATCCCTGTTTTCCTTGGTGACTTCGACGCCAGAGGCCCATATCTGTATGTTGCGCTTGTCTGGAGAAATTATCAATGTACAGGTGTCGAAACAGAGTTGGGGTTACCTGTGTTTTAGGCATTCCCCTTGGTGCCCAGGTAGGTGCACCCACACATGTGAGGTACCGGTTTCATCGGGATACCTGTGGGAACGCGGGACGGTATCCCATGTGTTGTTGGCGGCGTGTTTCGATGTGTGAGCCGAGTGAAATATGCAGAAAATGTGTTTTTTTTCGCACCTTTCGGACTTTGCGGGGTGTCTGGGTAAGAAATTCTGGGCGATGTGCGCAAATCGTACCTCTGCGGATTCCCACAGGTGTCCTCTTTTCAGAAATGCATCGGGTTCCTTGTTTTCCTTGGTGGCTTGGACACCTGAGGTCCATATCTGTAAGTTGCGCTTGTATGGAGAAATTGTCAATGTACAGGTGTCGAAACAGACTTGGGGTTACCTGTGTTTTAGGCTTTCCCCTTGGCGCCCAGGTAGGTGCACCCACACATGTGAGGTGCCGTTTTCATCGGGACACTTATGGGAACGTGGGACCGTAGGCCATGTGTTGTTGGCGGCGTGTTTCAATGGGTGAGCCGAGTGAAATTTGCAGAAAATGCGTTTTTTTCCACACATTTCGGAATTTGCGGGCGTGTATGGGTAATACATTCTGGGCCGATGTGTGCAACGTATACCTCTGCAGATTCCCAACTATGTCCTCTTTTCGGAAATGCATGGGGTTCCCTGTTTTCCTTGGTGGCTTGGACACCTGAGGTCCATATCTGTAAGTTGCGCTTGTATGGAGAAATTGTCAAATTCAGGTGTGAAAACAGACTTGGGGTTATCTGTGTTTTAGGCTTTCCCCTTGGCGCCCAGGTAGGTGCACCCACACATGTGAGGTACCGTTTTTATCGGGGCACCTGTGGGAACGCGGGACAGTAGGCCATGTGTTGTTGGTGGTGTGTTTCGATGGGTGAGCCGAGTGAAATGTGCGGAAAATGATTTTTTTCCCACCTTTCGGACTTTGCGGGGGTGTCCTGTCAATCTGGAAAAATGAATACCCTTCATTTGAATGACAGACGTAACTTGATGGCCGTAGGCCAACCGTCTTATGCACCAAATTATAGAAATATAGACTGCTATGCTTGACCAACGAGCGGCCATTTTAAACGTAGCAAGAATCGCCATTTTGCTTGTTAACCATTGCTCATTGCTTTCTGTCTAAAACTGCTTTGCAGTTTGCAATTCTTGCGAATTCTGCTTAATCTGCTCAACTGTTAACATTGTTGTCTGAATATGAAAGGGTAAGGTCTCGGGATTGAAGAGTTCGCTGAAACTCCTCATGAGTAGCCCAGAGAGGAATGCCCACGCTCCCTCTCTGTAGCCTTGGGAGAGAGCTGCAGGGCATTTAATCACTTCACAGCTGCCAGCCAGTCTCGTACGATGGTAGAATATGTTAGAATAAAAACAGATAAAGGCTTGAATTATGCTCTTCCCACGGCCCCCCCTCGCAAAGCCCTTTAGAACGTGTCAGCACCCAGGACACAAATAGTACCTCATAGATAGCAAAGCTTGGAATGTGGCTCTTCCCCCGTGTGCAGCTTGCTTCCAAGAACAGAACCACCGTGTTCTGTTCAACAACTAAAAGATGCCTCCGCACTTTCTAATTGCACATTGTTACTAGAATAGACATCGAAAGTGTCATAATCGTCATATTCGTCGGATATGTCCATCGTCATCCCGAGTTCAAAGGAACTTAACAAAGAGGGTTGTTAAACATGACACTGCTGATTGTATGATATGCATTTTGTATATATGTAACTGATGTACGTAATTCGCTCTCTTGCGTCCCTCGAGGTCTAGGAAACTCACGTCGCGGGGCATGAGATCAGAATTGGCCAATTGATACTAACTTTGCTTGCAATAAACCCTGGCATTGGGAATTTGAACCTTGTGTCTGGCGCATCTTTTTGTGTATGGTTATTGCCTTGTTTCCATAGCACGAGGGACCCCTGGGGGCCTCTTTCAGTCTGGGTAATAAATTCTGGTACGATTTACGCAAATCATACCTCTGCGGATTCCCACGGGTGTCCTCTTTTAGGAAATGCATGGGGTTCCCTGATTTCCTTGTTGGCTTGGACACCCGAGGCCCATATCTGTATGTTGCGCTTGTCTGGAGAATGTGTCAAATTCAGGTGTGGAAACAAACTTGGGGTTACCTGTGTTTTAGGCTTTCCCCTTGGAGCCCAGGTAGGTGCACCCACACATGTGAGTTACTGTTTTGATCAGCACACCTTTGGGAAAGCGGCATGGTAGGCCATGTGTTGTTGGCAGCGTGTTTCGATGGGTAAGCCGATTGGAAATGTGCGGAAAATGGGTTTTTTTTCCCCCATTTTGGAATTTGCGGGGGTGTCTGGGTAATAAATTCTGGGCTGATGTGCGCAAATCATACCTCTGCCGATTCCCATGGGTGTCCTCTTTTCGGAAATGCATAGGGTTCCCTGTTTTCCTTGGTGGCTTGGACACCCGAGGCCCATATCTGTATGTTGTGCTTGTCTGCAGAAAATGTCAAATTCAGGTGTCGAAAAAGACTTGGGGTTACCTGTGCTTTAGGCTTTCCTCTTGGCGTCCAGGTAGGTGCACCCACTCATGTGAGGTACCATTTTCAACGGGACACCTGCGGGAACGTGGGACCATAGGCCATGTGTTTTTGGCGACGTGTTTCGGTGGGTGAGCCGAGTGAAATTTGCAGAAAATGTGTTTTTTCCCCACATTTTGTACTTTGCAGGGGTGTCTGGGTAATACATTCTGGATCGATGTGCACAAATCATACCTCTGCGGATTCCCACGTGTGTCCTCTTTTAGGAAATGCATGGGGTTCCCTGATTTCCTTGTTGGCTTGGACACCCGAGGGCCATATCTGTATGTTGCGCTTGTCTGGAGAATGTATCAAATTCAGGTGTCGAAACAGACTTGGCGTTACCTGTGTTTTAGGCTTTCCCCTTGGTGCCCAGGTAGCTGCACCCACACATGTGAAGTACAGTTTTCATCGGGACACCTGTGGGAACGCGGGACGGTAGGCCATCTGTTGGCGGCGTGTTTCGATGGGTGAGCCGAGTGAAATGTGCGGAAAATGCGTTTTTTTCACCACATTTCGGACTTTGCAGGGGTGACTGGGTAATACATTCTGGGCCGATGTGCGTAACTCATACCTCTGTGGATTCCCTTGGGTGTCCACTTTTCGGAAATGCATGGGGTTCCCTGTTTTCCATGGTGGCGTGGACACCCGAGGCCCATATCTGTATGTTGCGCTTGTCTGGAGAAAGTGTCAAATTCAGGTGTTGAAACAGACTTGGGGTTACCTGTGTTTTAGGCATTCCCCTTGGCGCCCAGGTAGGTGCACCCACACATGTGAGGTATCGTTTTCATTGGGACACATGTGGAAACGCGGGACGGTAGGCCATGTGTTGTTGGAGGTATGTTTTGATGGGTGAGCCGAGTGAAATGTGCGGAAAATGTGTTTTTTCCCACATTTCTTAATTTGCGGGGGTGTCTGGGTAATAAATTCTGGGCCAATGTGCGCAAATCATACCTCTGCTGATTCCCTCGGGAATCCTCTTTTCGGAAATGTATGGCATTCCCTGTTTTCCTTGGTGGCTTAGACTCCCGAGGCCCATATCTGTAGGTTGCGCTTGTCTGTAGAAAGTGTCAAATTCAGGTAACGAAACAGACTTGGGGCTACCTGTGTTTTAGTCTTTCCCCTTAGCGCCCAGATAGGTGCACCCACACATGTGAGGTACCGTTTTCATTGGGACACCTGTGGGAACGTGGGACCGTAGGACATGTGTTGTTGGCGGCGTGTTTCCATGGGTGAGCCGAGTGAAATGTGCAGAAAATGCGTTTATTCCCCACATTTCGGACTTTGCGGGCGTGTATGGCTAATACATTCTGGGTCGATGTACGCAACTCATACCTCTGCGGATTCCCAAAGATGTCCTCTTTTCGGAAATGCATGGGGTTCTCTATTTTCCTTGGTGATTTGGACACCCGAGGCCCATATCTGTATGTTGCGCTTGTCTGGAGAAATTATCAATGTTCAGGTATCGAAACAGACTTGGGGTTACCTGTGTTTTAGGCATTCCCCTTGGCACCCAGGTAGATGCACCCACACATGCGATGTACTGGTTTCATCGGGATACCTGTGGGAACGCGTGACGGTATCCCATGTGTTGTTGGCGGCGTGTTTTGATGGGTGAGCCGAGTGAAATGTGTAGAAAATGTGTTTTTTTTCCCCACATTTCAGACTTTGCAGGGGTGTCTGGGTAATAAATTCTGGGCTGATGTGCGCAAATCATACCTCTGGGGATTCCCACGGTGTCCTCTTTTCAGAAATGCATGGGGTTCCCTGTTTTCCTTGTTGGCTTGGACACCCGAGGCCCATATCTGCATGTTGCGCTTGTCTGGAGAATGTGTCAAATTCAGGTGTCGAAACAGACTTGGGGTTACCTGTGTTTTAGGCTTTCCCCTTGGTGCCCAGGTAGGTGCACCCACAAATGTGAGGTACAGTTTTCATCGGGAAACCTGTGGGAGCTTGGGACCATAGGCCATGTGTTTTTGGCGCGTGTTTCGATAGGTGAGCCGAGTGAAATTTGCAGAAAATGTGTTTTTTTCTCCACATTTTGGACTTTGCAGGGGTGTCTGGGTAATACATTCTGGATCGATGTGCGCAAATCATACCTCTGCGGATTCCCACGGGTGTCCTCTTTTAGGAAATGCATGGGGTTCCCTGATTTCCTTGTTGGCTTGGACACCCGAGGCCCATATCTGTATGTTGCGCTTGTCTGGAGAATGTGTCAAATTCAGGTGTCGAAACAGACTTGGGGTTACCTGTGTTTTAGGCTTTCCCCTTGGTGCCCAGGTAGGTGCACCCACAAATGTGAGGTACAGTTTTCATCGGGAAACCTGTGGGAGCGTGGGACGGTAGGCCATCTGTTGGCGGCGTGTTTCGATAGGTGAGACGAGTGAAATGTGCGGAAAATGCGTTTTTTTCTCCACATTTTGGACTTTGCAGGGGTGTCTGGGTAATACATTCTGGATCGATGTGCGCAAATCATACCTCTGCGGATTCCCACGGGTGTCCTCTTTTAGGAAATGCATGGGGTTCCCTGATTTCCTTGTTGGCTTGGACACCCGAGGCCCATATCTGTATGTTGCGCTTGTCTGGAGAATGTGTCAAATTCAGGTGTCGAAACAGACTTGGGGTTACCTGTGTTTTAGGCTTTCCCCTTGGTGCCCAGGTAGGTGCACCCACAAATGTGAGGTAAAGTTTTCATCGGGAAACCTGTGGGAGCGTGGGACGGTAGGCCATCTGTTGGCGGCGTGTTTCGATAGGTGAGCCGAGTGAAATGTGCGGAAAATGCGTTTTTTTCACCACATTTCGGACTTTGCAGGGGTGACTGGGTAATACATTCTGGGCCGATGTGCGCAACTCATACCTCTGTGGATTCCCTCGGGTGTCCACTTTTCGGAAATGCATGGGGTTCCCTGTTTTCCGTGGTGGCTTGGACACCCGAGGCCCACATCTGTATGTTGCGCTTGTCTGGAGAAAGTGTCAAATTCAGGTGTTGAAACAGACTTGGGGTTACCTGTGTTTTAGGCTTTCCCCTTGGCGCCCAGGTAGGTGCACCCATACATGTGAGGTATCGTTTTCATCGGGACACATGTGGAAACGCGGGACAGTAGACCATGTGTTGTTGCCGGCGTGTTTCGATGGGTGAGCTGAGTGAAATGTGCGGAAAATGTGTTTTTTTCCCACATTTCTGAATTTGCGGGGGTGTCTGGGTAATACATTCTGGCTGATGTGCACAAATCATACCTCTGCGGATTCCCACGGGTGTCCTCTTTTTGGAAACGTATGGCATTTCCTGTTTTCCTTGGTGGCTTAGACTCCCGAGGCCCATATCTGTAGGTTGCGCTTGTCTGTAGAAAGTGTCAAATTCAGGTGACGAAACAGACTTGGGGCTACCTGTGTTTTAGTCTTTCCCCTTGGCGCCCAGATAGGTGCACCCACACATGTGAGGTACCGTTTTCATTGGGACACCTGTGGGAACGTGGGACCGTAGGACATGTGTTGTTGGCGGCGTGTTTCCATGGGTGAGCCGAGTGAAATGTGCAGAAAATGCGTTTTTTTCCCCACATTTCGGACTTTGTGGGCGTGTATGGCTAATAAATTCTGGGTCGATGTACGCAACTCATACCTCTGCGGATTCCCAACGATGTCCTATTTTCAGAAATGCATGGGGTTCCCTGTTTTCCTTGGTGGCTGGACACCCGAGGCCCATATCTGTATGTTGCACTTGTCTGGAGAAAGTGTCAAATTCAGGTGTCGAAACAGACTTGGGGTTACCTGTGTTTTAGGCTTTCCCCTTGGCGCCCAGGTAGGTGCACCCACACATGTGAGGTACCGTTTTCATCGGGACACCTGTGGGATAGTCAGACCATAGGCCATATGTTGTTGGCGACGTGTTTCAATGGGTGAGCCGAGTGAAATATGCAGAAAATGCATTTTTTACCCACATTTCGGACTTTGCGCGGGTGTCTGGGTAATACATTCTGGGCTTATGTGCACAAATCATACCTCTGCGGATTCCCACGGGTGTCCTCTTTTCGGAAATGTACGGCATTCTCTGTTTTCCTTGGTGGCTTAGACTCCCGAGGCCCATATCTGTAGGTTGCGCTTGTCTGGAGAAAGTGTCAAAGTCAGGTGTCGAAACAGACTTGGGGTTACCTTTGTTTTAGGCTTTCCCCTTGGCGCCCAGGTTGGTGCACCCACACATGTGAGGTACCGTTTTTATCGGGACACCTGTGGGAACGCGGGACAGTAGGCCATGTGTTGTTGGCGGCGTGTTTCGATGGTTGAGCCGAGGGAAATGTGCAGAAAATGCATTTTTTTCCCACATTTCGGACTTTGCGGGTGTGTATGGGTAATACATTCTGTGCCGATATGCGCAACTCATACCTCTGTGGATTCCCAAGATGTCTGCTTTTCGAAAATGCATGGGGTTCCCTGTTTTCCTTGGTGACTTCGACGCCAGAGGCCCATATCTGTATGTTGCGCTTGTCTGGAGAAATTATCAATGTACAGGTGTCGAAACAGAGTTGGGGTTACCTGTGTTTTAGGCATTCCCCTTGGTGCCCAGGTAGGTGCACCCACACATGTGAGGTACCGGTTTCATCGGGATACCTGTGGGAACGCGGGACGGTATCCCATGTGTTGTTGGCGGCGTGTTTCGATGTGTGAGCCGAGTGAAATATGCAGAAAATGTGTTTTTTTTCGCACCTTTCGGACTTTGCGGGGTGTCTGGGTAAGAAATTCTGGGCGATGTGCGCAAATCGTACCTCTGCGGATTCCCACAGGTGTCCTCTTTTCAGAAATGCATCGGGTTCCTTGTTTTCCTTGGTGGCTTGGACACCTGAGGTCCATATCTGTAAGTTGCGCTTGTATGGAGAAATTGTCAATGTACAGGTGTCGAAACAGACTTGGGGTTACCTGTGTTTTAGGCTTTCCCCTTGGCGCCCAGGTAGGTGCACCCACACATGTGAGGTGCCGTTTTCATCGGGACACTTATGGGAACGTGGGACCGTAGGCCATGTGTTGTTGGCGGCGTGTTTCAATGGGTGAGCCGAGTGAAATTTGCAGAAAATGCGTTTTTTTCCACACATTTCGGAATTTGCGGGCGTGTATGGGTAATACATTCTGGGCCGATGTGTGCAACGTATACCTCTGCAGATTCCCAACTATGTCCTCTTTTCGGAAATGCATGGGGTTCCCTGTTTTCCTTGGTGGCTTGGACACCTGAGGTCCATATCTGTAAGTTGCGCTTGTATGGAGAAATTGTCAAATTCAGGTGTGAAAACAGACTTGGGGTTATCTGTGTTTTAGGCTTTCCCCTTGGCGCCCAGGTAGGTGCACCCACACATGTGAGGTACCGTTTTTATCGGGACACCTGTGGGAACGCGGGACAGTAGGCCATGTGTTGTTGGTGGTGTGTTTCGATGGGTGAGCCGAGTGAAATTTGCGGAAAATGCATTTTTTTCCCACATTTCGGACTTTGCGGGGGTGTCCTGTCAATCTGGAAAAATGAATACCCTTCATTTGAATGACAGACGTAACTTGATGGCCGTAGGCCAACCGTCTTATGCACCAAATTATAGAAATATAGACTGCTATGCTTGACCAACGAGCGGCCATTTTAAACGTAGCAAGAATCGCCATTTTGCTTGTTAACCATTGCTCATTGCTTTCTGTCTAAAACTGCTTTGCAGTTTGCAATTCTTGCGAATTCTGCTTAATCTGCTCAACTGTTAACATTGTTGTCTGAATATGAAAGGGTAAGGTCTCGGGATTGAAGAGTTCGCTGAAACTCCTCATGAGTAGCCCAGAGAGGAATGCCCACGCTCCCTCTCTGTAGCCTTGGGAGAGAGCTGCAGGGCATTTAATCACTTCACAGCTGCCAGCCAGTCTCGTACGATGGTAGAATATGTTAGAATAAAAACAGATAAAGGCTTGAATTATGCTCTTCCCACGGCCCCCCCTCGCAAAGCCCTTTAGAACGTGTCAGCACCCAGGACACAAATAGTACCTCATAGATAGCAAAGCTTGGAATGTGGCTCTTCCCCCGTGTGCAGCTTGCTTCCAAGAACAGAACCACCGTGTTCTGTTCAACAACTAAAAGATGCCTCCGCACTTTCTAATTGCACATTGTTACTAGAATAGACATCGAAAGTGTCATAATCGTCATATTCGTCGGATATGTCCATCGTCATCCCGAGTTCAAAGGAACTTAACAAAGAGGGTTGTTAAACATGACACTGCTGATTGTATGATATGCATTTTGTATATATGTAACTGATGTACGTAATTCGCTCTCTTGCGTCCCTCGAGGTCTAGGAAACTCACGTCGCGGGGCATGAGATCAGAATTGGCCAATTGATACTAACTTTGCTTGCAATAAACCCTGGCATTGGGAATTTGAACCTTGTGTCTGGCGCATCTTTTTGTGTATGGTTATTGCCTTGTTTCCATAGCACGAGGGACCCCTGGGGGCCTCTTTCAGTCTGGGTAATAAATTCTGGTACGATTTACGCAAATCATACCTCTGCGGATTCCCACGGGTGTCCTCTTTTAGGAAATGCATGGGGTTCCCTGATTTCCTTGTTGGCTTGGACACCCGAGGCCCATATCTGTATGTTGCGCTTGTCTGGAGAATGTGTCAAATTCAGGTGTGGAAACAAACTTGGGGTTACCTGTGTTTTAGGTTTTCCCCTTGGAGCCCAGGTAGGTGCACCCACACATGTGAGTTACTGTTTTGATCAGCACACCTTTGGGAAAGCGGCATGGTAGGCCATGTGTTGTTGGCAGCGTGTTTCGATGGGTAAGCCGATTGGAAATGTGCGGAAAATGGGTTTTTTTTCCCCCATTTTGGAATTTGCGGGGGTGTCTGGGTAATAAATTCTGGGCTGATGTGCGCAAATCATACCTCTGCCGATTCCCATGGGTGTCCTCTTTTCGGAAATGCATAGGGTTCCCTGTTTTCCTTGGTGGCTTGGACACCCGAGGCCCATATCTGCATGTTGTGCTTGTCTGCAGAAAATGTCAAATTCAGGTGTCGAAAAAGACTTGGGGTTACCTGTGCTTTAGGCTTTCCTCTTGGCGCCCAGGTAGGTGCACCCACTCATGTGAGGTACCATTTTCAACGGGACACCTGCGGGAACGTGGGACCATAGGCCATGTGTTTTTGGCGACGTGTTTCGGTGGGTGAGCCGAGTGAAATTTGCAGAAAATGTGTTTGTTCCCCACATTTTGTACTTTGCAGGGGTGTCTGGGTAATACATTCTGGATCGATGTGCACAAATCATACCTCTGCGGATTCCCACGTGTGTCCTCTTTTAGGAAATGCATGGGGTTCCCTGATTTCCTTGTTGGCTTGGACACCCGAGGGCCATATCTGTATGTTGCGCTTGTCTGGAGAATGTATCCAATTCAGGTGTCGAAACAGACTTGGCGTTACCTGTGTTTTAGGCTTTCCCCTTGGTGCCCAGGTAGCTGCACCCACACATGTGAAGTACAGTTTTCATCGGGACACCTGTGGGAACGCGGGACGGTAGGCCATCTGTTGGCGGCGTGTTTCGATGGGTGAGCCGAGTGAAATGTGCGGAAAATGCGTTCTTTTTCACCACATTTTGGACTTTGCAGGGGTGACTGGGTAATACATTCTGGGCCGATGTGCGCAACTCATACCTCTGTGGATTCCCTTGGGTGTCCACTTTTCGGAAATGCATGGGGTTCCCTGTTTTCCTTGGTGGCGTGGACACCCGAGGCCCATATCTGTATGTTGCGCTTGTCTGGAGAAAGTGTCAAATTCAGGTGTTGAAACAGACTTGGGGTTACCTGTGTTTTAGGCATTCCCCTTGGCGCCCAGGTAGGTGCACCCACACATGTGAGGTATCGTTTTCATTGGGACACATGTGGAAACGCGGGACGGTAGGCCATGTGTTGTTGGAGGTATGTTTTGATGGGTGAGCCGAGTGAAATGTGCGGAAAATGTGTTTTTTCCCACATTTCTGAATTTGCGGGGGTGTCTGGGTAATAAATTCTGGGCCAATGTGCGCAAATCATACCTCTGCTGATTCCCTCGGGAATCCTCTTTTCGGAAATGTATGGCATTCCCTGTTTTCCTTGGTGGCTTAGACTCCCGAGGCCCATATCTGTAGGTTGCGCTTGTCTGTAGAAAGTGTCAAATTCAGGTAACGAAACAGACTTGGGGCTACCTGTGTTTTAGTCTTTCCCCTTAGCGCCCAGATAGGTGCACCCACACATGTGAGGTACCGTTTTCATTGGGACACCTGTGGGAACGTGGGACCGTAGGACATGTGTTGTTGGCGGCGTGTTTCCATGGGTGAGCCGAGTGAAATGTGCAGAAAATGCGTTTATTCCCCACATTTCGGACTTTGCGGGCGTGTATGGCTAATATATTCTGGGTCGATGTACGCAACTCATACCTCTGCGGATTCCCAACGATGTCCTCTTTTCGGAAATGCATGGGGTTCTCTATTTTCCTTGGTGATTTGGACACCCGAGGCCCATATCTGTATGTTGCGCTTGTCTGGAGAAATTATCAATGTTCAGGTATCGAAACAGACTTGGGGTTACCTGTGTTTTAGGCATTCCCCTTGGCACCCAGGTAGATGCACCCACACATGCGATGTACTGGTTTCATCGGGATACCTGTGGGAACGCGTGACGGTATCCCATGTGTTGTTGGCGGCGTGTTTTGATGGGTGAGCCGAGTGAAATGTGTAGAAAATGTGTTTTTTTTCCCACATTTCAGACTTTGCAGGGGTGTCTGGGTAATAAATTCTGGGCTGATGTGCGCAAATCATACCTCTGGGGATTCCCACGGTGTCTTCTTTTCAGAAATGCATGGGGTTCCCTGTTTGCCTTGTTGGCTTGGACAGCCGAGGCCCATATCTGTATGTTGCGCTTGTCTGGAGAATGTGTCAAATTCAGGTGTCGAAACAGACTTGGGGTTACCTGTGTTTTAGGCTTTCCCCTTGGTGCCCAGGTAGGTGCACCCACAAATGTGAGGTACAGTTTTCATCGGGAAACCTGTGGGAGCTTGGGACCATAGGCCATGTGTTTTTGGCGCGTGTTTCGATAGGTGAGCCGAGTGAAATTTGCAGAAAATGTGTTTTTTTCTCCACATTTTGGACTTTGCAGGGGTGTCTGGGTAATACATTCTGGATCGATGTGCGCAAATCATACCTCTGCGGATTCCCACGGGTGTCCTCTTTTAGGAAATGCATGGGGTTCCCTGATTTCCTTGTTGGCTTGGACACCCGAGGCCCATATCTGTATGTTGCGCTTGTCTGGAGAATGTGTCAAATTCAGGTGTCGAAACAGACTTGGGGTTACCTGTGTTTTAGGCTTTCCCCTTGGTGCCCAGGTAGGTGCACCCACAAATGTGAGGTACAGTTTTCATCGGGAAACCTGTGGGAGCGTGGGACGGTAGGCCATCTGTTGGCGGCGTGTTTCGATAGGTGAGACGAGTGAAATGTGCGGAAAATGCGTTTTTTTCTCCACATTTTGGACTTTGCAGGGGTGTCTGGGTAATACATTCTGGATCGATGTGCGCAAATCATACCTCTGCGGATTCCCACGGGTGTCCTCTTTTAGGAAATGCATGGGGTTCCCTGATTTCCTTGTTGGCTTGGACACCCGAGGCCCATATCTGTATGTTGCGCTTGTCTGGAGAATGTGTCAAATTCAGGTGTCGAAACAGACTTGGGGTTACCTGTGTTTTAGGCTTTCCCCTTGGTGCCCAGGTAGGTGCACCCACAAATGTGAGGTAAAGTTTTCATCGGGAAACCTGTGGGAGCGTGGGACGGTAGGCCATCTGTTGGCGGCGTGTTTCGATAGGTGAGCCGAGTGAAATGTGCGGAAAATGCGTTTTTTTCACCACATTTCGGACTTTGCAGGGGTGACTGGGTAATACATTCTGGGCCGATGTGCGCAACTCATACCTCTGTGGATTCCCTCGGGTGTCCACTTTTCGGAAATGCATGGGGTTCCCTGTTTTCCGTGGTGGCTTGGACACCCGAGGCCCACATCTGTATGTTGCGCTTGTCTGGAGAAAGTGTCAAATTCAGGTGTTGAAACAGACTTGGGGTTACCTGTGTTTTAGGCTTTCCCCTTGGCGCCCAGGTAGGTGCACCCATACATGTGAGGTATCGTTTTCATCGGGACACATGTGGAAACGCGGGACAGTAGACCATGTGTTGTTGCCGGCGTGTTTCGATGGGTGAGCTGAGTGAAATGTGCGGAAAATGTGTTTTTTTCCCACATTTCTGAATTTGCGGGGGTGTCTGGGTAATACATTCTGGCTGATGTGCACAAATCATACCTCTGCGGATTCCCACGGGTGTCCTCTTTTCGGAAACGTATGGCATTTCCTGTTTTCCTTGGTGGCTTAGACTCCCGAGGCCCATATCTGTAGGTTGCGCTTGTCTGTAGAAAGTGTCAAATTCAGGTGACGAAACAGACTTGGGGCTACCTGTGTTTTAGTCTTTCCCCTTGGCGCCCAGATAGGTGCACCCACACATGTGAGGTACCGTTTTCATTGGGACACCTGTGGGAACGTGGGACCGTAGGACATGTGTTGTTGGCGGCGTGTTTCCATGGGTGAGCCGAGTGAAATGTGCAGAAAATGCGTTTTTTTCCCCACATTTCGGACTTTGCGGGCGTGTATGGCTAATAAATTCTGGGTCGATGTACGCAACTCATACCTCTGCGGATTCCCAACGATGTCCTATTTTCAGAAATTCATGGGGTTCCCTGTTTTCCTTGGTGGCTGGACACCCGAGGCCCATATCTGTATGTTGCACTTGTCTGGAGAAAGTGTCAAATTCAGGTGTCGAAACATACTTGGCGTTACCTGTGTTTTAGGCTTTCCCCTTGGCGCCCAGGTAGGTGCACCCACACATGTGAGGTACCGTTTTCATCGGGACACCTGTGGGAACGTAGGACCATAGGCCATGTGTTTTTGGCGCGTGTTTCGATAGGTGAGCCGAGTGAAATTTGCAGAAAATGTGTTTTTTTCTCCACATTTTGGACTTTGCAGTGGTGTCTGGGTAATACATTCTGGATCGATGTGCGCAAATCATACCTCTGCGGATTTCCACGGGTGTCCTCTTTTAGGAAATGCATGGGGTTCCCTGATTTCCTTGTTGGCTTGGACACCCGAGGCCCATATCTGTATGTTGCGCTTGTCTGGAGAATGTGTCAAATTCAGATGTCGAAACAGACTTGGGGTTACCTGTGTTTTAGGCTTTCCCCTTGGTGCCCAAGTAGGTGCACCCACAAATGTGAGGTACAGTTTTCATTGGGAAACCTGTGGGAGCGTGGGACGGTAGGCCATCTGTTGGCGGCGTGTTTCGATAGGTGAGCCGAGTGAAATGTGCGGAAAATGTGTTTTTTTCTCCACATTTTGGACTTTGCAGGGGTGTCTGGGTAATACATTCTGGATCGATGTGCGAAAATCATACCTCTGCGGATTCCCACGGGTGTCCTCTTTTAGGAAATGCATGGGGTTCCCTGATTTCCTTGTTGGCTTGGACACCCGAGGCCCATATCTGTATGTTGCGCTTGTCTGGAGAATGTGTCAAATTCAGGTGTTGAAACAGACTTGGGGTTACCTGTGTTTTAGGCTTTCCCCTTGGCGCCCAGGTAGGTGCATCCACACATGTGAGGTATGGTTTTCATCGGGACACATGTGGAAACGCGGGACAGTAGGCCATGTGTTGTTGCCGGCGTGTTTCGATGGGTGAGCTGAGTGAAATGTGCGGAAAATGTGTTTTTTTCCCACATTTCTGAATTTGCGGGGGTGTCTGGGTAATAAATTCTGGGCTGATGTGCACAAATCATACCTCTGCTGATTCCCTCGGGAATCCTCTTTTCGGAAATGTATGGCATTCCCTGTTTTCCTTGGTGGCTTAGACTGCCGAGGCCCATATCTGTAGGTTGCCCTTATCTGTAGAAAGTGTCAAATTCAAGTGACAAAACAGACTTGGGGTTACCTGTGTTTTAGTGTTTCCCCTTGGCGCCCAGATAGGTGCACCCACACATGTGAGGGCGTGTATGGGTAATAAATTCTTTGTCGATGTGCGCAACTCACACCTCTGCGGATTCCCAACAATGTCCTCTTTTCGGAAATGCATGGGGTTCTCTGTTTTCCTTGGTGACTTGGACACCCGAGGCCCATATCTGTATGTTGCGCTTGTCTGGAGAAAATATCAATGTTCAGGTTTCGAAACAGACTTGGGGTTACCTGTGTTTTAGGCTTTCCCCTTGGCACCCAGGTAAGTGCACCCACACATGTGAGGTACCGTTTTCATCGGGACACCTGTGGGAACGCGGGACGGTAGGCCATGTGTTGTTGGCATCGTGTTTCGATGGGTGAGCCGAGTGAAATGTGCGGAAAATGCATTTTTCCCCACATTTCGGACTTTGCGTGGTGTCTGGGTAATAAATTCTTGGCCGATGTGTGCAAATCATACCTCTGCGGATTCCCACGCATGTCCTCTTTTCGGAAATGCATGGGGTTCCCTGTTTTCCTTGGTGGTTGGACACCTGAGGCCCATATCTGTATGTTGAGCTTGTCTGGAGAAATTGTCAAATTCAGGTGTGAAAACAGACTTGGAGTTATCTGTGTTTTAGGCTTTCCCCTCGGCATCCAGGTAAGTGCACCCACACATGTGAGGTACCGTTTTCATCGGAACACCTGTGGGAACGCGGGACGGTAGGCCATGTGTTGTTGGCATCATGTTTCGATGGGTGAGCCGAGTGAAATGGGCGGAAAATGCATTTTTTTCCCACATTTCAGACTTTGCAGGGGGGTCTGGGTAATACATTCTTGGCCGATGTGTGCAAATCATACCTCTGCGGATTCCCACACCTGTCCTCTTTTCAGAAATGCATGGGGTTCCCTGTTTTCCTTGGTGGCTTGGACACCTGAGGCCCAAATCTGTATGTTGTGCTTGTCTGGAGAAATTGTCAAATTCAGGTGTGAAAACAGACTTGGGGTTATCTGTGTTTTAGGCTTTCCCCTTGGCTCCCAGGTAGGTGCACCCACACATGTGAGATACCGTTTTCATCGGGACAGCTGTGGGTACGTGGGACGGTAGGCCATGTGTTGTTGGCATCATGTTTCGATGGGTGAGCCGAATGAAATGTGAGGAAAATGCATTTTTTTCCCAGATTTCGGACTTTGTAAGGCTGTCTGGGTAATAAATTCTGGTACGATTTACGCAAATCATACCTCTGCGGATTCCCACGGGTGTCCTCTTTTTAGAAATGCATGGGGTTCCCTGTTTTCCTTGGTGGCTTGGACACCCGAGGCCAATATCTGTATGTTGCGCTGTCTGGAGAAAGTGTGAAATTCAGGTTTGAAAACAGACTTGGTTTTACTTGTGTTTTAAGCTTTCCCCTTGGCGCCCACGTAGGTGCATCCACACATGTGAGGTATGCGGGAAGGTATAACATTTGTTGTGTTTGTGTGGTGTTCATAACATTTTGACCCATTTGCTGGTGCCCTTTGTCATTTCATTTCCCAAATGTGACCTACATTTATTGCTGCATTAGGCACCATACACTTTTGTAACCTGCACAAGTTACCTACCCTTGAAAAGGTCTGCCTGCGCTCTTTCAAAAAATGTGTGCTTGCCATTCCTCACCATATTGGTTTTCCCGATTTACACATGCAAAGTGCATCTGTTCAGGCCGTGAGCGTAAAACTCCTGTGTACCATGTCTCAGTGTTTGACTTGTGGTAGTGCTTTGCCTGACCTACGCAAATCACCCCTTCCTAAACTTGGAATTTTGTCTACTTTGCAGAAATATATGCCTTTCTGTCCTCCAATTCGGCTTTCCTACCCTTTTCTTCCATTCCGTCCATGCATGTCCAATTGGCGAAAATGTCCAAAATCGCCTACCTCTCACAAAACAGTTGATAACCACATCAAAATATATTTTTTTCATTTCCACTCAACCTGTTCTTTAAAGCCAGCAAAGTGGGGAATTCAGCACAGCAAACCATTTGTTCCTAGCTCTTACAAGGAAAAAACCACAGGCTTCTTTGTACATCATTTTATTGACATTTTTTTAAGAAACCCTACATGTTTGCCCTTTTTGCTTATTTTATCTCACCCCCCTACAGCAACCTAGGATTCCTGGGTGGCGTTACGACCGTCTACATGTAGAAAAAAAGGAGCCAAATTTGGCCGAGATATCTCATGTAACAAAAAAGTTACAGGGTTTTGAATGGCCACATACCAAAATCACTAAAAAAGGCCCTGGCACTGGGGGGAAATACCCATGGCACTTAAAGGGTTAAGAGCATCAGAATACCGCTCTTTATGAATGTATTCTGAAGACCCCAGATTCAGACAAAAAATTTTGAATGCATATTCCACCTCCTGTTTGAAAGTGAAATAGCAACTTTAAGTTACAGAGTTGCTCACACATTGAAAACATGTTCTGATTTTTTAAACATGTCTGCTACGCAGGCACTTCAAAAGGTGCAAAAGGAAGATGAAGTTTCCCAGTCAAGTATTACTAATCTCTGGGCAAACATGTGTGGTAACAAAGAAGAAGATGTATTGAAAGTCCATGCCTACTATGAAGATGCGTCCAATGCGAGTGAAAACACTATAACAGATATACATTTCAAACAGTACAAAAACATGTTGGACAATGAACGCCAATGAGAGGAAGAACTTCAAGCACAACTAAATGTAGACACTCCAGAGAGCAGTCAACCTTCTCTTACAGGAAGCCAAGAACCACTTGGACAGCCACCCATAATAAATGAGGCAGAATTGCCCATGACTAAAGTAGAAAACACCATATGTCAGTGTGAGGAATCTGAAGAAAACTTTGATGTACTGAAATCACAACTGGAAGATGAACAGTGCAGCATTTTCCTGGAAGTAGCTAAAGAAATTGAACATGGTGTGCAGCAGGAAACTAAAACGTGTACCTGTAAAAACTATAAACCTGTACTCCTGTATGGAAATGGTGAAGTCGGTTCAGGCAACATATTCTTAATAAAAATCATCAGCAAGTCCCTCCAACAATTGATAAACAACAGGTTTTAAGCTTTTGTAACTGCCCCCACAGGTTTAGCTGCCTACAGCCTAGGTGGTGTTACTTTACGCTGATTGCTACTCCTTCCAGTAGAACACCCAAACAAATTACACTACTACAAGCTTTCAGCAGAAGCTGCTATGGAGCTACACAGAATTTTGAAACAAATGAAAATGCTCCTAATAGATGAGGTAAGCATGGTATCCAACTTACTGTTGTCTTTGATTCAACTCAGATTCCAAGAAGTCCTTAAAATAAACTTCAAAGAACTGTTTGGAGGAAAACACATTATTGTTTTCAGAGATATTCTTCAATTAACCAATTAACACTAGTGAACGGTGACCCTATTTTTAAAACCTTAGGGCACACACTGTGCCATAACACACTTGGCAGGATAGGAAATATAAATCTCTGGCAACATTTCCAATACAAAACACTAACTGAAAACATGTGTCAGTCTGCAGACCTCACCCATACTAATATTTTGAAAAGCATTAGGTTTGGTGTGCTTCCTAATGGAAGTACAGTCTACCTTAAATAGCAGACTCATACATGAGCTACAAAGGCATAACACATCTGCTAATGATGTCATTGAACAATTACCACACCAAAATGTAAAATTGATGTCC
Source organism: Ambystoma mexicanum (assembly GCF_040938575.1). Taxonomy (NCBI): domain Eukaryota; kingdom Metazoa; phylum Chordata; class Amphibia; order Caudata; family Ambystomatidae; genus Ambystoma; species Ambystoma mexicanum. The sequence continues at coordinate 424,704,171 of NC_090939.1, read as the reverse complement.
TTAATGCCAACCCTTGCAAGCTGTGCACAAGTCAATGAAACAATGTTGAAAAAAGAATTTCGACCAATAGTGCAAATTTATTCCACAGACAAACTGGATGTAAATGGTATGGCAGTTTGGAGAAAATTTTAACATTATATTAAAACTGTAGTGTAATGCTAAAGCGTAACCTTGACGTGGAACAAGGTTTAGTTAATGGAGCACTTGGTACAGTTGTTGGCTTCAGACATACCCAGGTGACAACAGCATTCAGTTTGTCAACATTTACTATGACATACTTTCAGAAGTTAAAAGTATATAACGCTCAACAGCCTGATTCCTTCTTTTCAAAGACATGTATAAATGCAGAGAACAGTGTTCTCTGTCTCTTGCATATGCAGTCACTATTCATAGATCGCAAGGTCTAACCCTAGAACAAGCATTGATTGACATTGGCAGCACAGTCTTTAAAGAAGGCATGATTTAAGTAGCACGGTCACACCTATGTACACTTTAAGGACTATGTCTAGTCAATTCTGATGAAAGCAAAGTTAAGGCTGACATTTGCTTGAATCGTAGAGTACAACAGACTATGTGCACTCTACACAACATATCTCAAAATGAACCCTTTTCCTCAAAATGGAAAACCTGGTAAAAGAAAACCAGTACTAACACAATTTATAAATGATCTCCCAACAGTGCCACCAAAGAAACTGAAAGCAGCTGCCACTCCATCTATTAGCAGAAACCACAGAAGATGTAGTTAAAATACAAATGCATTTCAAACTGCACAAAGCGAAGTACCTCTTCAGAAAAGCAAGTGGACTTCCATCAAATGACTCAGACACAGAACTGCCTCATCCATTCAAATTTTCTAACACAACTGATATACATTGTAATGCAAATGTAGCAATCAATGTTCTATTCCAATTGTCACCAATTCATGAAAACATTTACTTAAATGGTGCAGACCAGTTGTGTTTGCAAATGCTACTCCTTCATAGAAATGCAACAAACAATCCTGGCAACACGTACAGTGTCTCAGAAATAAGGCAGGAATTGGACTACTGTGCAGGCATGTACAAACACACAAGAAGAGCCATCAGAATTTCTAATGTACTTACTGCAAGTTCTGGAAAGCAAAAACATACCTATAAATGAAATCTTCCATATTTCATACATGTGGAAACATGCATGCACTCACTGCAGCCATGTGGCTCAGGAACAAGTCCCTAATTAACACTTTTTGCATATATCTATACCTAACTGTGAATCCATTCCATTTCAGCAGCTAATACAAAATGCAAATTATGGCATATTATATACTACTTGCAATTCAGACAATCGTTCCACCTTACAGATAAACTCACATAGCCAGTACTTAATATTAATGCGTTTACGATACAATGCTGATGGTACCAAAAACGAATGCAAGCTTACTAGCTTCATACACGGGCAAGTATGTCTTGGCAAGAACACCTTCACAACAGTAGGCATAATCTACCACACATGTGCCACAACCAGTGCAGGTCACTATACTGCATACATTAAAAAGAAATGTGGGTGGTTTGATTGGAATGATACATCCATTACACTGAAGCAGAGACTACCAGCAAATCTTGCAAATGCCTACTTAATATTCTTGAAACCCAAATGTACACACTGATCTACAAAAGAAACATAGCTTACTGCCTAGTACCCACCAACAGATATGCAACTGCAAAAGTAAAATAGCATTCTGTGCTGTGAAACTGGAACAATTTAGCATACACCAACTGGCCCATGAGGACACCAGTTGGACTGCTATACAGTGTTTTCCCGAATGACCCAAATATTATAGTCACAGAAACAACTACTGTGGAAAACACACACTAATATTGTTTCAACCATAACACTGAAAAAGAAAAGTACTGAGTATGAGGGTCTACAAACTGTCCTCAATGACCTGTAAAATGACCAACTGTTAGATGAAGACAACAGCTGTCTAACTATGCCCATACCACTGCAATAAATACCCAACTGCATGTAACTACACCCAAAATACTGCAATGGCACTTGGCAATAGTGGAAAATAGAAATCCACCAACAAAAATGAAGGAGCTTGAAAACAAACCCTGGAAAACTGTGAAACTGTAAACAGTAGAATACGCCAAGTGGTATTTAACAGCAACCATAATACTGCAATACTACTTCCCATTACTACACAATTTAAAATCCACCAGCAAAAATTAAAGTTATTCTAAGGAAACCCTTCAAGACTTATAAAGTATCAACACCCAGAATACACCAACTGGTGTCTTAGTAGACCCCAAAAAAGACTCCTATAAAACATACCCTGAACAATTTTCAAACTGCCAACAGTTATAATATGACAACAGGCATCTAACTGCCCCCACAATACTGCAATATTAATTTGCAATAGTACAGTACTTAGAAAACACCAACAGCAATCAAACAGCATAAACGGATACTATTAAAAAGAGGAAACAGATAAACAGTTAAAATACGCCAACTGGTATCTAACTGCAGCCATAGCACCACCACTTACAAAAAGCAAAACACATACACCATTTCAATTCCTCCTAAAGAAACAGTGCTTATAACAGCAAGACCACATCGATGTGCACCTTAAACATTCCTGTAAGTACTACACATGTCAATGAAACCAAGTGTGCCACATAACATGAAATGAATGTAGAAGTTTTCATTTTGTTTTGTTTTATCCTGCATGGATTATTTATTTCCCAGAGACCCAATGATTATGCAAACAAAGACAGGAACTGAGCACTTTGCACAGTACACTTGTTTAAAGCATGGTACTTGTAATGTACTAATTATGAGGATCCACAAAAAACATAAATATCTGAAATTGACTACAATGAGACATTATGATGTACCTTCCCTAACATGTTATTATCTTTTTTTTATCACAATGAAACACATATTTCTCCTGCATTTCCATATATAACAAAGAACATATGTGCCCAAAGTGCCACCATATCCAAATGTGCTATTTACACTTCAATGGTATACTATCACTGAGTTCCAAAAAGGTAAACAGGGCCTCAACAATATATACAGTGAGTATACGCTTATTGGTGTCATGCTTCTTTGTAATCAACGAATTGCATTTCTATACACATGTTTGTGCAATCCACATGCCAGTGTCACATTCTGTAGTGCATGGCCGTATTATGCTGCAGTGGTTGTGGCCAGCCCCTAGACTCTTGGGTGTATCGCCTATAGCCCACGGCCTCTGGTCATGTAGCCAAGAGTCTAGGGCCTGGCCAAAACCACTGCTGCATAATATAGCCATGCACCCAAAAATCTATCCAGAGCCCACAACCCACACACATAATCCAGACACCTGAGTCCCTATCCACTTATATACACATACAATTACTATTCTTGCAACAAGTGGACAGACTGTCATGCACCCAAAAGTCTAGTAGAAGCCCACAAGCATCACAGCATAATACAGCTATGCACCCAAGACACTACGGTTAATCCATAACCATTGCAGCGTAATGCACCCATGCACCCAAGAATCTTGCCACTGCCCACAACCCACACACACAATACAGGTGCCCAAGACCCTATCCACTTCTGTACACATACTATTACAGTACTTCTACCCAATGTACAGACTCTGCACACATAAGGCAAGCGGCTGAGAGCATGTCCACTTCTGTACACATACTATTACAATTCTTGCACCCAGTGGGCAGACTCTCATACACCCAAGAATCTCGAGGCAGTCCAATAAGGCAGCTGCCACATGCCCTGGCCACTTCTGTAAACATACTATTACAATACTTCCAGACAGTGGGCAGATTCTTGGGTGCTGCCATGCACCTAAGCATCTAATAGCTGGGCACAACCACCACAGCATAACACAGCCATGCACCCAACAATCTACCCAGTGGGCACAAGCCAGCCACCTGAGTCCCTGTCCACTTCAGTACACATACTGTTACTGTACTTGCACCCAGTGGGCAGACTCTTGGGTACTGGTCATGCACCCAAGGATCTAGTAGCTGGCCACAACCACCACAGCATAATATAGCCATGCACCCAAGAATCTGTCCAGTGGCCATAACCCACACACATAAGCCAGCCAGCTGCCTGAGGCCCTGTCCACTTCTGTACACATACTATTACCATACTTGCACCCAGAGGGCAGACTTTCATACACCCAAGAATATCAGGGCAGTCCAATGAAACAGCTGCCACATGCCCTGTCCACTTCTGTACAAATACTATTGCGGTAATTCCAGCCACTTGGCAGACTCTCAGGTGCAAGACTCTAGTGACTGCCCACAACCACTACAGCATAATACAGCCAAGCACCCAAGAATCCGCCGGGTGGCCACAACCCACGCAAATATGGCAGCTACCTGAGTCCTGTTTAGTTCAGTTTACATACAATTACATTACTCACACCCACTGCACAGACTGTCAAACACCCAAGAATTTCGGGGCAGTCCTATAAGCCAGCTGCCACACACCCTGTCCACTTCTGTACACATACTATTACAGTGCTGGCAGCCAGTGGGCAGACTCTCGGGTGCATGGCCAAGAGTCTAGTAGCTGGCCACAATCACCACAGCATAATACAGCCATGCACCCAAGAATCTGCCCAATTGCCACAACCCACACACACAAGCCAGCCGCCTGAGGCCCTGTCCACTTCTGTACACATACTATTACATTAATCACACCCACTGTTCGGACTGTCATACACACAAGAATTTGGGGGCAGTCCATTAAGCTAGCTACCACACACCCTGTTCAGTTCTATATACATACTATTACAGTACTTGCAGCCAGTGGGCAGACTCCGGCCATGCACCCAAACGTCTAGTAGCTGGCCGCAATCACCACAGCATAATACAGCCATGCAAGCAAGAATCGGCCCAGTGGCCACAACACACACACATAAGTCAGCCACCTGAGACCCTGTCCACTTCTGTACACATAATATTGTAGTACTTGCAACCAGTGGGCAGACTATTGGGTGCAATAAGCCAGCTGCCTGAGGCCCTGTCCACTTCTGTACACATAATATTACATAAGTTGCACCGACTGTCATACACCCACAAATCTTAGGGGCAATCCAATAACCCAGCTGCCACACATATTCTCTACTTCTGTACACATACTATTACAGTACTTGCAGCCTGTAGGTAGATTCTTGGGTGAGGACATGCACCCAAGAGTCTGGTAGCTGGCCTCAATCACCACAGCATAATACAACCATGCACCTGTCCAGTGGTCACAACCCACACACATAAGTCAGCCGACTGATGCTCTGTCCACTTCTGTACACATACTATGGCAGTACTCGCAACCAGTGGGCAGACCCTTGGGTACAAAAAGCCAGCCACCTGAGGCCCTGTGCACTTTTCTACACATACTAATACACTACTTGGAACCAGAAGCAGACTCTTGGCTGCACCCAAGAGTCAAGGGGCTTGCCACAACCACCACAACATAATACAGCCTATAGAACCATCCTCATATCATCTACATTCCACACCCCTACCCTAACGAAGCCTGCCTGCAGTTACCAGATAAGCTGTTCGCCTGAGGACCTACTCCTGAACTGATGCGGTGTCTGCAGACAGCCACAGACACAACACAATCTTCTTCCACCTAAACAAATACATCATAAGAACCATCTTTCATTCCCCCACCCTGTCTAGCCCCTCTTCCCAACACCACAATCCCCAAAACATGTTTTGCAGCCCTGTTCGCCACCGGGCTATCCGCAAATATCCGTGAATATCCACAGATACAGCATGGCGGGCATATCAGACAAATGTGATGCACATCACGCTTCTGTCCAACCAATCAGCATGCATGTCGTATGTGCACAGACATCACGCAGCCCTCCGGGCCAATCAGAGTCCTGTTCGAACAGGGAAATGGGTCTGCGGAGTGGAGCCAGATATCACTAATTTTTTGGCACCTACATTTTGCCTGTTTTAAAAAAAACTACTTAATGGATTTACACCAAATTTTCAAAAGCAAACTTTTGGGATAAAGCCACCGATCTTGCAGCAAATTTGTTGAAAATCCTTCCAGCGGTTTAAGCAGTAGGCATGAGCAAAGTTATTTTTTTTTCTATTGCGTTTATGGGAAAAAAATGTTTTGGGATCCCCCTATAACTTTGATCCCCCCTTGACGAAACCTCACTAAAAACATTTAGAGCGGGCCATATACTTGTTTTGCAACGTTTGGTAAAGATTTATATAGGGGGAGAATAGTCATAAGCCACCCAAAAAGTGTTCTTCCTATGAGTTGAGCATCGTAACCATAACTACATGCCCGCTACCACAAGTCATGTAATGGCGGCACCGACTGCAGTCTATTCACTACATAGAGCGAGCCTTCATGGTTACTTAGTCTACTTGCGTTTCAGCATCTGTAAATTTATAAAACGGCTTGCATTTTCTACAGTGCTTCTTTGCACTTGCAATCTTCATTTCGCACATGAAATGTTACTCAATTCTTTACTTTTTCATCAGATTCTAAAAGGTCTATATACTTTCTTCCTTGGCATCTCTTCGTGGTGCATCACCTCTGCTTCATGCAACGTCACCAGTCTCTTGCCTTCACTGCTTCACACTTCTTCAGGAACCTCCTTTAAGAGACTGTCATTTCTCTGTGGGTACATCATATGCGGCTTTCTTAATGTATACCTTGTTTTGAGAATTCTTCCTGGGATAGGTACCATTATTGGTGTTGTGCATGTCACAATTTCCAGATTCCAACATATAGGCAAAATAGGGACAAGACTTCCGGTAGAGGCATTTGGCTCCTCCTATACAACTAGTTTTCTTGTGTGATTCTTTCATTATAGGAATAGCCTTTTGATTGGATGATGGTTTATTTATATTCTGAAGTCAGGGTGTTGAAGTGTTGTTTGTTCACATGTGTCCGAATTTTCTTCCAGGCACTTTCAGCAATTCTTTTTGCCGTTCGTAAGGTGTTGAGGCTAGAAGTGTACCAGTAGCTTAGGTGGGCAGTTGGTTTGAGCTTGCGGATACCCAGCAGAGTAATTTAGTTAATGGCATCAAACAGGGTTTGGTTGTATGATATGATATGATATTTTATTTACATAGCACTCATACACAGGTGTTTCAGAGTGCAACTAGGCAAGTGGAGGGGGAACAGGTGAGAGAACGAAAACAACGATCTTACTAGGCCCAGTGACATTGAGAACGCGCAAGTGCATGGGGAAGGGAAAAGGGGGAAGTGCATGGGTGGGGAGAGAAATTGGAAAGTGCAGATCATAAGAGAGGACAAGATACATAATAAGTAAATAAATGAATAAATACAGTGATCCAAAACGGTGGTAGTGAAGCCTGTGAGGGCCAAGTGCAAGGTTAGTTAGATAGGGAGTATATGACCAGTGCAGACAAAGAGTGAGGGGGGGAGCTGTATGGGTACATTTACAGGCCCCAGTGCAAGGGGTGGCCAGGGGGCAGTGCAGGAGGGTGGCAGGGTGAGCAGGTACCTGGGCCCAAAGGGCAGAGGGTAGCCAGGTGCAGCATTGCTGAGAGAGAAAGCAGATCAGCAGGGGAGAAGAGGGGCAAAGGCAGAGGCAAAGAGGAAGGTCTTCAGGACCTTCCGGAACTGTAGATGGTTCCCCTCAAGTTTCAAGGTGGCAGGTAGGCAGTTCCAGACAAGGATTTACCACCAGCTTGTTTCTTTGAAAAACAACTGACCCTGAGGGAGTGGAGGTAGAGGAGTGAAGGGCTCTAGAGGGGAGGTATTTTTCAGAGGGATAGTTGAAAGTAATTTGGACCCAGGCCCTAGAAAGCCTTGTGGACAATGCAAAGGGTTTTAAATTTAATCCTTGCAACCACAGGGAGCCAATTAAGGGATTTCAGAGCTGGAGAGATACGATCCCAGGGCTTGAGGCCAAGGACAAGTCTTGCAGTCCTGTTCTGGATTAGTTGTAAAGGGCGGGGAGTGGAGGCAGATAGATTTAGAAAGAGGCTGTTACAGTAGTCCAACCTAGAGAGAATCAGAGCTTGGGAGACAAGGAGCTTTTGAAGGAAGGAGATTAAAGGAAGAGTGCCTTTAAGGAGGTGCAGTAAGAAATTTGACTTTTTGTGTGCAGAGAAGGAAAGTGTGGAGTAAAAGATGACCCCAAGGTTCTTAGATTCGCTAGTCAGGGCAGGAGGAGGGCCAAGCGTGGCTGGCCAGAGAGTTAGGGGATGGATGGAGGGGGTGTGCCAATGAGGAGGATCTCAGTCTTGTTGGCATTTAAACTAAGCTTATTTGCGACACATCAATGTTGAATGGTGATTAGGCAGTCAGAGATGAGAGAAGGAGAGGAGGTGGCAGAGGGAAGCCTGAAAATGAGTTGGGTGTCATCAGCATAGCACTGGAAATTTGAGCAGAAAATGGAAATGCAGTAGGCGAGAGATGCCAGGTATTGATTGAAAAGCCACAGTGAGAGGTTAGACCCCTGGGGAACACCACAGGTAGAGAGGGAGATGGAGGATAGGAAGGACCCAAGTTGTACCTGGGAGGGTCGATCAGAGAGAAAAGAGGTCAGCCAAGCTGAGTGCTTCCATGTCTGTGGTGTCATTGTCAGTGTGAGGGTTTGTGGTTAAAGGTAGAAGTAAGGAAGTATATTGTTTCATTCATTTCTAGATGATGTCACTGAGGTCAGTTGGAGCAGGAGATTCAGGTGTGTTGTTAATGGAGAAAAGAATGAAATTGTGGTCCGACCATGGACACGGGTTGTTGGCTAGGATGTGTGTGTGACAGTTGCAGTCGGCAAGCCAGTCGAGGATGTAGCTTTCTTCATGTGTTGGGTTGACTATTTGCTGAAGAAAGCCTTCGTGTCTGTAGGGTCTTTGAAACCTAGGTTGATGTCCCCCAAAATGATGACTTTTGAGGAAGCCTTGGTGTTGAAGGAGATTAGTTGTGCAATGTCTTCCTTGAATGTGTGCAGTGGGCCAGTGGGTCTGTAGATAAGTTGGATAGTGAGATTGGATGTAGCAGAAGGTGAGATTTTGAGTGGAATATGTTAACTAGAGGGGATCACTTGGTTGGGAATTATTCTGAAGGGGAGGTTCTTTTAGGTGATGACTGCTACTCCGCCTCCTTTAGATGTCTCCCTGTCTTTCCTGAAGAGGGTGAATCGCTCAGGGATGGCTAGGGAAAGGATGGGTCCGGCAGATGAGTGTAGCCACGTTTTTGTGATAGCTTTGATGTCTAGGTTGTTAATGATGATGAGGTCTGCAATGTCTAGGGCATGTGCTAGGAGGGATCTGGCATTGATGAGGGCTCCCTTCTGGTGGGTTATTTTGTCGAGTTTTGAGTTATCCGGCGTGGTGGGCTTGTTGATTTTAAATTCTGAGGGTGATTCTTTTATTGGCATAGGTTCTATGGTGGCTGGTTGGTTACCCTTAGTGTCTTTGAGTTCTTTAGTGATGGTGTCTGTGGGCACAGAAGTGCACGAGTGGTTGTGTAGGCTGGGAGGTGAGTTATTTTCATCAGGATGTATTCATTTCTCAATATTGGGGGGGCTTTGGTTCTTGAATTGAGGTGTTGATTCCTCATGGTGATAGTCAGAGTGGTAGATGGCAGATTGTGTTGGCCAGAGGTTAGGCATTAAGCTAGGCATTTGTTTCTCATCTTGAAAGACACGATTTGATAGGATATGAGGCAGGGTCATGTCGCTTGGTTATCTGGTATGTGGTGGTGTGCCATCGACTGAGGCCGGGGAAGGCGGGATGCTAGGTGTTTATTCCTGTGCTCAAGAGTGCATGGGCTCTAGGTGTTGAAGATGGTCTTATGTCCGAGGGTTGGGTTGTGTGGGTATGACGGTTTATAGTGCCTTTGGAAGGAATGAGGTTGGTGGGGTATTCCCTGAATTTGGGAGCATGAGTGACATTTGCAAGGAGACTGGTTTGGAGTAAGAGGTGTCATATGTCCAGGAGTTATTGGGGGCATCTATGGGGATGGTAGCTTGAAGCCTCAGATCCGGCATAGGTCTAGTCCTTGTAAATGATCTGACAGTCATATGTTGGCTGTTAAGTGCCAGGTGGCTGGTGCCTATCACCCAAATGTGAGGCATTGCTCGATAAGAGTACATGCAGGGAATGCAAGCCTAGTCAGAGCTCCCCTTGTTATGGTGGGGTCAGGGTGTAGTATCATAATGATACATCTAGATTTAGATAATGGTCAGGGGGCCTTTTGATTCTAGTGGAAATACATCTAGATTTGGTTAAGGCCAGACGGCCAACTGGGCATAGTGGGAACACACTTTAGACTGAATAAAGCAGATGGGCCTACAAAGCATAATATGACACATTTCAATTTGAATAGGACCGGGGGGCTGCACAACATAGTGGGAATGCACCTATATTTGAATAAGGCCATTTGGCCTACTAAGCAGAGTAAAACACATCTAGATTTCAATGCACAACATAGTGAGAGTAAACCTAGATTTGAATAAGGCTTACTAAGCAGAGTAGAACATATCTATGTTTGAGTAAAGGCCATAGGGCCTGCTGAGCATGGTGGAAATATACCTGGAATTGAGTGAACCACAGTATCTACTAGACATAGTAACACATCTCTAATTTGAACATGGCCATGGGGCCTGCAGGACATAGTGAGGGCACACCTAGATATGAATGAGGCTTAGTGGCCTACTAAACAAAATAAGATACTTCTAGATTTTAGAGATGCCTAGGGCCTACTACACATAATGAGGACACACAGGGATTGATTAAGGCCTGGGGCCTGCTGGAAATGAGAGGGTGGCACGCATAGTGTTAATTAATGGCATGGGGGACAGCCAGCATGGTGAGGTGTCTCGTGGGGATAAGAAGGCAAGCAGGGCCTGCTGCGCTGACGGAAAGGCGATAGAGGTCTGGTGGTGCTGCATGACTCCTTAGATGCGGAAATGTGCAACATGATTATGGCTGATGGTGAAGTGTGGGGGCACGGGTGAGCTAATTGTCATGCCAAGATTCATTGGATCATTATTGCAGGCAGGAGGTTGGGGAGAGACGCTACGCAATGCCCAGGAGGAGGCACTTGAGATGCCTTACTTTGGTCCCTTGGGTGTAAGTCCGAACTTAAGGCTGCTTGTTTGTGTCCGAACTTAAGTGTCCATCTTGTTGGATCAGGTTTTAAAATAGCTGCAAAGGTAACACACAGGTTATTAGGCAATGTCCTTAGAACTAATAGTCGCCCAAGAGTAGAAAACAGCAGTTGCTGCATTACGATGCTGCACTCGTAATAAGGATTGAATTTAAAAAGTATATGGACTGGGACAAAGTATGAGATGGATTGAATAAAGAAAGAGAAGGAATGAAAAGAAGCAAAGGCGCTGTGATGAAGAATAAAGAAAATAACTCAGAAGAAATAGGAAGAATGGGAAAAACTGGAACGACTGGTACAATTAAAAAAGACTTGGATTGAAAATGAGAAGCAATTAGATGAAAAGTGAGAAAGACTTTCATGAAGACGGCTTAGGACTTGGATGAAAAAAAATGAGAATGATGAGGACAAAGGAGAAGGTCTAGGTCATTGAAAGAGAAGGACTGGTGCAAATGAAAAGGAAGCTGAATTGAACCGAAGTGGAGGAGAAGTAGTATGCAATGCATTAGGTCAAAAGAGAAGAGAACAACTGGGAAAGGGAAGGAGAGGAATGGGACAAATGCAAAGCAAAATTATCTGGATAAAGTAGAAGAAGGGGAATAACTAAGAAGAAAAAGGAAATAGACTGTGATGATTAAGAAAAAGGACTATGATGATGATGGATGTGGAGGAATTATGACTAAAAGAATAACTCTGAAGAAAAAGAAGCACTGGGAAACGGTAGGAAAAGGATTGCAATTAATTGAAAAAGGATTGGAGTAACGAAGAAGGAGCAAGAAATGGATGTCAAATGAGGAAGACCTGGACAAAGGAGAAGGTAAAATACTGTGTGGAAACGGAAGAAGGAGAGGGACTCTGATGAAGGAGAATTAGAAAGACTGGGTCAAAGAAAAAGGACGGGGGTTCAGATGAAGAAGGACATGGACAAAGAAGCAAGAGGACTGGGATGAAGGAGAAGGGCGTGCATCAAATAGATAGAGCAGAGCAAGTTGATGGACAAGAAGAAAGAGCAAAGACTAGGAGTAAGACTGGGATAAAGAAGGATATGAGATAGACCGGGACAAATAAGTAGGCACACTTGGAAATGGAAGGAAGACTGGCATGAAAAATCAAAAGGAATGGGAGAAAGAAGAGGTCAGAATCGTATGTAGAAGGAGGAAGACCTGGTCAAAGTAGAAGGATAGGGATGAATGAGTTAGAAGGGACTTGGTGAAAGGAACATGAACTGTATGATAAGAAGAAGGACTGGGAAGCACATGAAGGAGAGTTTGGGTAAAGAAGGCAAAAGATTTGGACAACATAGTAGAAGGAGAAGGTCTGGGAAGAACAAGCAGAAGGACTGAACATTATGAAGATATTGGACTTGAATTTAGAACGAGAAGAACCTGGGTCATTGAGGAAAATGCATGGAAGAAGGAATGGGACATGGATTGAGAAGGACTTGAATGAAGAAGACAGACTAGGAAACATAAGTAGTAGTAACGGAATGAAGAAATAGGAAAGGTTGGATGAGGGAGGAGATATACTGTGTTGAACAAGAAGGAGAAGTAATGGGATGATTGAGAAAGCGAAGGTTCGGTTCAAAAGAGAAGCACTGTGATGAAGGAGGAAAGGAAACAAAAGTGAGAAAGAAGCAAGGAAATGGGCATGAATTAGATGCAGGACTCGGATTAGGGATAATTACTACGTTCAAGAAGAAGGAATAGCTCAAAGGATCAGGATAAGGATAAACAACGAGGACTAAGACTCAGGCAATGAAAAAAGAAGGCAGGGTGAAAGAGAAAAAAAATAGTGAGAACAAAGAGAAAAGAGAAGGACTAGAACAAAGGAAAAATAGAAGGATGGGGAAACACGAGGACAGGTATGGAGAATGATGAGTGGATGGACTGGGAAAAAGAAGGAGATGAACTGAGATGAAGGATGAGGGCTGGAACAAATAGTGGAAATGACTAGGATGAAGAAGAAATATAAGCCATAATATGAAGTCGAAGGAGGACGTATACAATTTTGATGGAATGTGCAAGAAGAGGAGTAGGAAAGGGAATAGCAGAGATGAGAAGGAGAAGGAATGTGTCAAAGGAAAAGAACTACTATCAAGGAGAAGAAAAATGACATGGATAAAGAAGCAGAAGGATTAGAGTTGAAGTAGACACAAATGTTAGGATGTAGTCAAAGTACTTGTATCAAGGAAAAGTAATCCGAAAACGAAGAAGGATTCTGAAAATAATGAAAGACTAGGATAAAGGACTAGAAGTAGTACTGAAATAAATGAGAAAAATAAGGAGCTAAAGGAGACAGAGAAGAAATGGGGTCAAAGGAGAAGGACTGGGATGAAAAAGCAGCTGTACTGTGACAAAAAAGGACACCGGTGAAGAAAAGGGTAAAGGACTGTGGAGAAAGGGATGGATGAAGATGAATGGGAAAAAACAACTGGGATGGAAGAGAATGTCTGAAACAAAGGAGAAGAAAACAGACTGAATTAAAAGTGAAATACAAGTGTAGAAGAATTGACAAGGGGGGTCCTGGGAGTCTCTCTGCCAGACATTAGTCCTGGTTACAAGAGACTTACCCAGAGTCTTTAGCTCACTATCTTTCACAGAGAAGAAATATCCCAAACATATCAGTCTTTGTCCTGCCCTGGGGCAGTCCAGCACCGAAATGCTAGGCAATTCTCCTCTGAACAAGAGTACCAACAGCATCCCCAGACACGTGTTTCTGTCTGGTTGGACCTCATCAGTAGGGAAGAGCTGTGCCTCTCTAAGAATAGTGAGCAAGGGGTCCACGTCTGGATTCCCCTAGTAACTTAGGGTGAGACCCAAAGTTACTTAAATATGCAAATTGACAAGGGGGGTCCTGGGAGTCTCTCTGCCAGACATTAGTCCTGGTTACAAGAGACTTACCCAGAGTCTTTAGCTCACTATCTTTCACAGAGAAGAAATATCCCAAACATATCAGTCTTTGTCCTGCCCTGGGGTAGTCCAGCACGAAATGCTAGGCAATTCTCCTCTGAACAAGAGTACCAACAGCATCCCCAGACACCTGTTTCGGTCTGGTTGGACCTCATCAGTAGGGAGGAGCTGTGCCTCTCTAAGAATAGTGAGCAAGGGGGTCCACGTCTGGATTCCCCTAGTAACTTAGGGTGAGACCCAAAGTTACTTAAATATGCAAATTGACAAGTGGGGTCCTGGGAGTCTCTCTGCCAGACATTAGTCCTGGTTACAAGAGACTTACCCAGAGTCTTTAGCTCACTATCTTTCACAGAGAAGAAATATCCCAAACATATCAGTCTTTGTCCTGCCCTGGGGCAGTCCAGCACCGAAATGCTAGGCAATTCTCCTCTGAACAAGAGTACCAACAGCATCCCCAGACACATGTTTCGGTCTGGTTGGACCTCATCAGTAGGGAGGAGCTGTGCCTCTCTAAGAATAGTGAGCAAGGGGTCCACGTCTGGATTCCCCTGGTAACTTAGGGTGAGACCCAAAGTTACTTAAATATGCAAATTGACAAGGGGGGTCCTGGGAGTCTCTCTGCCAGACATTAGTCCTGGTTACAAGAGACTTACCCAGGACCCCCCTTGTTAATTTGCATATTCAAGTAACTTTGGGTCTCACCCTAAGTTACTAGGGGAATCCAGACGTGGACCCCTTGCTCACTATTCTTCGAGAGGCACAGATCCACCCTACTGATGAGGTCCAACCAGACCGAAACACGTGTTGGGGTTTCTGTTGGTACTCTTGTTCAGAGGAGAATTGCCTTGCATTTTGGTGCTGGACTGTTTGGGATATTTCTTCTCTGTGAAAGATAGTGAGCTAAAGACTCTGGGTAAGTCTCTCGTAACCAGGACTAATGTCTGGCAGAGTGACTCCCAGGACCCCCCTTGTTAATTTATACAAGTGTAGAAGGACAGGAATGAAGGGGAACAAGAAGGATTAGGATGAAGGAGAAACAGTTGGGCAATGGCAAAGAACTGAAACAAAGGAATATGACTGATATTAAGGAAAGGTAGAATGACTGGAACAAAGGAGAAGAAAGAATATGAGGAAGCAGAAGAAGGACCGACATTAAGGAGACTGTGAAGGACTATGACAAAGGAGAAGGGGGTAGTATTGGGTGAAAGTGAAGGACTGAGATGAAAAGTGAAGGACTGAGATGAAGGAGAAAGGCTGGGATGAATGAGAGGCAGAAGGTTAGGGACAGGGATTAAGTTGGCAAATCAGTAGGAAGCATTAGTAGAACGATTGGGAAGATTGATTGGAAGTACTTTGATGAAGGAGAAACATAGAGACAAAGGAGAAGTAGAATGAAGAAAAATAACTGCGTCAACAAAAAAGAAGAGATGAAGAAGGACGGGGACAAAGGAGAAGGCAAATTACTTGGAGGAATGTGAAGGTGAACAATTGGGATGAAGTATAAGATGGAGAAGGACTGAGGAGAAAAATGAAATGTAGAAGGACTTTGGTGAATGAGAATCACTCAGAGGAAAGAGCATAATGAAATGAAGAAGAAACATAATGGAAAAAATAAAGGAGGAATCTATAGAACACGCATGCAGAATAGAAGAGAGGCTGGGATTAATACGTAGAAGAAGGAATGGGAAGAAAAATATACAGGAAGCACTGGGGTAAAGGAAAGAGTCTTGAACAGAGGAGAAGGACTGAGAAGAGCCGTGAGTAAGCTTAAAAAAGGAGCTGGACTGGAAAGAAGAATTACAATGAAAAAGGCTGGTTGAGAATAATGAAAAGCATTGGCATGAAGGAGAAGGGCAGTTATAAAGTGGAGGAAGTTTGATGAAGTGGTAGGACTGTGGTGTAGGGGAATGATTGGTATGAGGGAGAAGGACTGGCACAAAAGAAAGGAGATGGATGTACAGAAGGAGAGATAAATGCCCTTGGATGAAGAATTTATAAAATTACTTTGACATGGGGTGAAGAAGGGGCCTATTATGTAGAAGGAGATATACTGGAAAAAATGTGAAGAATGACAACTGAAATAGGAGAAGAAGTAAAAGAAATGGGAAGGCGTTTGAACAGGAAAAGCTTGGGCTAAAGAATAAGGAGTAGGACTGAGATTAAGTATTAGGACTGGACTGACGGAGATAGGCTACTAGGACAAATGACTAGGGGGTGAGAGACAGACTGTGACTCAGACTCTAATAATAGCATATACAAGGTGCTATGCAGTTTTCTTTTGATTCTTTGGGCCTCCACTGGAACATGTTGGCAAATGAAAGACTTGTGATCTGCCGGAAACGAACAGCGTATTGGATACATGCACAATGGAAAGGATGCAGCAAGATAGAATATGTGCATTTAGGTGGGATGTATGCATAACAGGTTGGCAAAAGGGGCGATGAATTTCAATGTTCCGTTGTGCCATTCTCAAAGCCCATACTCACAGGAATACTATACCAACGTTGGATTTGCAAACACTCGTCCAACCATCTTTTTTATTTGTTTAGTAGGAGTAATGTTGATTATGAAAAATAATTTTTCAGGGATGCTCTCTTGTAGAGTTTTAAAAGTTCAATGTATTTAAAGTTCCGATGGATGAACTCTAAAGTGGATGTACACCTTTTTCATTTCTTTTTTAAATGATACATTTATAGGCGATATTTTTCCTTGCGGGTTTTAGTTTAAAATAATCACAGGTTCAAATATGTAATTTCACTGATACAGCTTTTTAAACTGGTTTATAGAATAGATTGTTTTTAAGTATGCTGTAGTGTTAGAGGAAAGACATTGATTCGAATTCTCACTGCCTGCTTAATTGCACGATCACACAATTCATTAAGAATGCAGTTTGCACCTTGTAGAACTTTTAAATGAATTAGCATACTCTAAAATCATAATTCTCTTCAAAGCACTGGTTTCGAAATGCTAAATTATGAGGTTGAATACAATTGTAAGCATTCCCTGAATGAAAATGACATAGCATTTGAAAGGAAACAGTTGCTCGCTGGAACTAATGGCTTTTAATGCCAGCATTAGTAATCTTAATTTTACGATGAATACAGAATATAATATTTGGTTAGCGTTTTGAAGGCATTGAATAACTTACGTTTTGTATGCACTTGAGAAAATGATTGCAAGAACACTGGATCTGTAACTCAGTTGGAAATACTAAGGTGAAACTATGTATTTAGTAAAGTGGTGCTTCTGTGTTCTGTGGTACAAACATAGAAATGTAGAAGGTGAGGTATTTTCATTGTTGTCATACTTCCATTCGACCTAATTGTATTTTCTCACCATATAGGAACACCTTAAGGTTTCAAGGTGCAGGATCTTTAGCTTGTCTATTTGAGCAATTCAATTGCACCACGATTGTTGTAAATGTCCAGGTGCAACGCTGCGGAGGGGGGTACATGTATCAATTGTGCAAGTAGTGTGGTTATATCAATAGTGCCGTGAGTGGTGACATCGGGAAGGGGGGCGTCATTGAACACAGCACAGCGTGCATAGGGGAACACAGACGCCGGCACAGTGCGAGACATCCCATGGGGGAACGCCCTGAAGGATGGGGGATTCATTATGATAATGAGGTAGATTGTATAGTGTGGGCACAGGGTGGGGTGCAGGATGTGATAGGGGGTACAGGATAGGGGGCTTTGTGCAATATGTGAAAAGTAGGGAAGCCATTTTATTGAAGGCCCACAGTAGTTTATCCCTTTGCATCTTTGGCATTGCCAACCAAAGGCAAACACCTGTTTTTGACAGATCTGCACCATCATGTAATTGTGGGTGGTATGGGAAGGTTTGTGACATCACAAGAGGTGTTAATGTAATTTCGGCCAAAAAGTGTACTCTGCAATCAGGGTCACTTAACATATATTTGTACATAGGGTACTGATCCAGTGGGTGGTGTCGAGAGCTTACTTCATTGACTGAACAGTGCTTCCCAGCTGTTTGGGTCTAAAAAAGCTGTGTTACTTCTTGCTTGGTGTACGCTCCTCTTTTGGATTGGTTTTTTCGTTACTGTGATTACTCCTACCAAAGGTGCCCTGGTAAGGTTGAACTGGGAGAAAAAAACATAAGCACAGCCACCAATAACATTTTAAATTATTTTCCCCATAAACGTGTTTGAGTAATGCACATTGCTCAATTTTGACTACATTTTTTAGAAAAAACAGAATTTTAAAGCAACATAGTTTAGTAAAATGAGTTAAAACTTCCAAAAAGGACTAAGTCATCAACGTGGCTCACATTTACGGGAAGGCAGTTTTGAATGTGTTCAAAGATAGCCATGTTGAAGGAGGGGTAAGAACATATTATATGGGTATCATCAGCAAAACATGTTGTAAATGAAGCAAAGGAAGAAGTATATTTACCCATAGAGGAGGTTTAGATGGAGAAGAGCAGTGGGCCTACCACTAAGATTTGAGCCCAAATGGAGGGGGATAGAGAAAACAATTCTGGCATTCCAAGACATGTGGACGAAGTGGTCAGGGGAGCTAGAAGGCCAACTATTGCAGTAGTCTGCCATTGAACCAAAGAAATAAGAATTTGAACATGAGAGGGAAGGTTCAGTGTTAAAGGCAGATAAGAGATGAAATAGAATGAGGATGGCGGGGAGATGTGCATGCAGAACACCGATAAGGCAGCAGGAGACATGATTAAGAACATTATCTATGGCACGTTGGACAGTATCATAGATTGGAGTGGGTCTTAGAGTGATTGCACCTCAAAATAGTGGACTAGTTGGTTAACAGAAACCTCTCATACAGCTGTCTGCATGCACACAACATTCTGCTAACATTCATCACAAGTTAGCAAGTTAATATTCAAAACACCTCCTCTACTTACAAAATAGCAACAAGAACAAACAAATCCCCACAAGTACTCTGGAACACCTATGAATCACATACACAGATTAAAACAACACTGCATGGCATCAAACATAAACAGATACCCAACAAATCAGAAATAATTCCAGCACACATGTACACACATGAACACACACCCACGTGTACACATATTTACTGTGCAGAGAACATCCACAGTATCTCACAACCTCCAGTCGCCTGCTCCATGTGCAAAATGCTCAACCGCACACTATTGCATGACAGCACCTGAATTCAATAGGTGTATACTAATGTGGTATTGGGTCCACTACATATAATTTTCCACTTTTACAAAATGGAGTGGAAAATAGGAAACATGAGTAAAAGCAGGCAACATGAGATTTACTTTTTGTTTTTACTCTCCCTTTTGTCCAAAAAGAGAAAAGAAGCCTGTAAATTGTGCTTACAGTGGATTCCTGTGAAATATTCCTGCTTGTAGCAGATGGTGAATGCAGGCAGATGCCACAAGAACACATGTATTTCATGTCTGCATCAATAATTCATGAAGACGTAAAATCAGGGGAATTGGAAATAGGTGCAGGAATGCATGGAGGAAATTCTAAATCTGCTTCTTGCCCCCACTTCTCCTCTGTCTTTCAGATTGTTTGAATGTTCCTGCAGTTTTAATTTAAGGAAGAAACAGAACAACTCATTATTTTACACCTTAACTTTGCAGCCTGTCCCTTCTTGCCCATACCTATCTACACCACCTCCTAGCTCTGTTCTCTCCATGCTGCCTCTTTCTCTAAATTGGCACACAACCTGAGTACAGGCAACGCCTCCTGTACCCAAATGGAGCTGTTTTCCCTGCAGATGGAAACTGATCTAGCCAATGTTACCTGTTTCCATCCCCCCTGACTCTCCAACTTCTCTCTGTCAATGATATCACAATATTTAGGATCACAGAAGGGATCTCCACTGGCTTCCGATACAGGAATACATACATTTCAAAATAGGCACCATGGTCCACCGATGCATTTTTGGAACAGTCCCCCCTTACATAGAATCATTGACTCCCCTTATACCCGTTCCAGAGCACTACGCTCTTCCAACCAGTTGCAGGTGCTCTGTTTGATTTTGAAATGCACGAAAGGCTTAGAAAGATCATTTCCTGTAACAGTGGCACATATTTGGAACACACTGTCTCTCTTGCTCAGGTTTGAGGCAGATCTAAAAGCCTTTCGAAAATCTCTGAAAACTCTACTTTTCAAGTAATCTGACAAATGTTTTGGTACTTCCTTCGCCAGATGGGAGTTTCTTGTTTTATGTGTTTGTACGAGTGTGTAAATGTTTTCTGTGCCCTGATGCCGGCAGGCTTTCGGAGCATTACAAATAAATAAAAAAATAAAATAAATAAATAAAAATATCTTGCCTGCCTTTTTCAAATAATAGTGGTCAGCCAATCCCATGGCTTACCCTTATGGTCCTGATAACTATCAGCATGTATCTCTCCTCCTTCAGTATTCTAAAATCCTCAAATGACATCATCTCAATGTGTCAATAATTGCATTCATGATCGTCTGCAACCTAGATTGTGCCACCTTCTCTCTACCAACAATGTCAATAACCATTTCCCCAACTTTCTCTCCTCTAAACACCATAACAATCTATTCTCTATCCCAATCATCACTAACCTCTCTACTTCCTTTGCCACGGTGGACCACTCATCTCTTCTTCATACTCTTGCCAGGCTTGGCATCCAGATCCCCACTCTAGAATGGGTTGCCTTCTATCTCACTCACCAGTCCAAATCATTTTCAGGGAAGCTGACCACATTTTACTCTGCCATGCTCCCTGTTGGTGTCCCGCATGGCTCTGAACTTGAATCTTTAGTTTCACAATTAACTCTGTCTCTCTGTCACCTGATAACCGCCTATGAATTCTTCTATCTCCTCTTCACAAATGACATGCACATCTTCTTTTCCTTACTCATTCTCAGCCCTGCTCTCTCTGCATGCATGTCTGCCTGCTCGTGTGCAATTTGTCATTGGATGGTACATACATGCCTTAGGTTTAACTCATCTAAGATCTACGCGATCTAACTTCTGACTTGAAATAACCCCTCTCCTTCTTTCATCCGTCACTTGTTCACTTGACCTACTACCATCACTGCAGCAAGGACTAATCTCCTTGATATAATACATAGACTCCCACATTACTGTGTCTGTCCCTGTTGGGACTTCCGTTCTATCCAGTTTCCACCCTTGATATTAGTCTCACCTGCACCACATGTGCTCTATAATCACATCCTCTACTCTAGCACCTCCAAAAAGCTTCTTAATGCCAGTTGGCTTGCCATGAAAAAATGGTCCTTCTTCACATTCCTACTACTCTTTAGAAAATCTGTGCATAATAATAATAATGTATTTCTTATATAGCGCTACGCACACAGAGGTCTCAGGGCACTGTTATAACAGAAGGCATTATTTATATTTCCCCAACGAAGATAACATTATCAGACACTACTCTTTTTGATCCACTGTGTACACTCTACTACAATCTCTAATCCAATCCCTCCATTGTCTGACCAACCTGCACTTAAAATAATTTTCCCTGCTTCTAACTCCTTATCTGCATCATTGGAAACCCCTCTATCTGTGTGTCATGAACACCCCTACCATCCACTCTTTCCACTCCTTGACTGGGAAGCAGCACCCTTTAATAACACTCACATTGTTCCACCTCCCTGGCTACCTTGTACCTAACTCAATGCTATATATGTAATGTAAGTGGTCTTATATAGCGCCTTTCTGCCACTATTGGTTACCTTGTTGCGCTTAGCTCTGTAAGAGAAGTAGTGTTGGGGTTCATTAGTGGGACAGTGGAAAAGTCAGATGTCAAACCTGTGGTGTTCATGGGTGCAGGTTTGAAGTATGCAATTTCTGAGTGCCAATCTTCTTTCTATGGGTTTGTTGGAAATATACTTGGGAGTATGTTATCCATATGGAAGAGACAGAGATCTGATAGACTACAGAGATTTGGATCTGGTTAGCCACTGGTGTGTGGGAGTATGACATGACTAAAGAGAAGAGCTTAGTTGTGGCTCAGTTTGTATCATTATGCTAACACCTAGGCCTGTGGTGACATTCTGTGGGCTGTGGTTTATGTAGTGTAAGGTGGTAGGAAATCATAGTGGGGAGTCGGTCAGTCGGGGGAAAGTGGGAGTAGGACTTACAAGGTAAAACAACCTGCAACATTCCTAGCTTCCAATACCACCCCCTCTACGCTTTCTGACTCTCTCAAAAAGATACATGATAACCTATGAGGAACAAAAAAAGCATCTGCGAGTTGGCAGACAAGGGAAAGGAGCTGTGTGGAAAGTCAGACATTACTATAACCATCTAAAACCTATGGGAGGGAAGAATTTAAGGTACAGTGAACCTGCAGCTTAATGTTTGAGGACGGCAGTCATCCATTTATTTCATAATACTTGGCATGTTGGTTAGCAGGCTGGGAGATTCCTCAAAACTTACTCTAACATGCTCAGGTGCTTTGTTCAGTGGCCTGCTGGGACCTTGGTGATCACATCTGCAGATTTTTGTATTTGGAACTTTTTGATTCTGCATCTAAGGATTTGTTTTCTTGCTTACATAATTGTCAAAGATTTTATTATATATATTTAACTTTTGCTGATGATCAGGAATTTAAATTGATTAGTTGGATTTTTATGGTGTATGCCATTGTTAAAATTCATATAATTATGTGTTATAATAATTAATGTATTCATATGTATAATTGATGTAATGTAATTAATTGAGTAGTGCAAAAGGTTTATTTATTTAACCAAAAGGACTTAATAAATAACACATAAAAAATACTGTCAGTCATCTGTCATTTCCTATCACCATTTTCTGTACCATTTACAATTCATCATGACTTGGTCAATTACTTAGGACCTTTCCCCATATGGCACCTGTTACTGGACTGCCGTTTGACTATTGTTTTGCACATCAGTACGTTTTTCTCGTTTAAAATCATAAACAATATTACATAATATCATTTCTCAATTTCACTCTATTGAGACCGTGAAAACCACAAATGGGAGATGTTTCTAGCTTTTCTTCATGGGTTCCCCTGGGATACCCATGGGATTTACCAAGGGTCAAACATTGTCATGAGCCTTAAAGCAAGTATACATTCTGCCATCCACTTAAGTGTTCTGATCCTCAAGAAAAGTGTTGGAGCAGCCAATCCGAGGCCTGGTCCCAGGTTTTATAGCAGGCCCCACTTACTTATTGATTCTTGCTCCATTTATGGGTTTTGTTTGGCTGTCAAGTTAGGAGTTGATAGTACAGGATCACGCATTGGTGCATTTGCAGGAGCTTTGGAGTGATACTGGTGAGTTTAGGCATGTTTAGGAGTGCTTTCCATGAGTGTTTTCATTGCTAGTAATATTTGGTGATTATTAATCACTGTTCTATACCCTTTTGTCGGTGTGAGCTATTTTGACTCCTTCTCTTATATTCGCTTTTTAAACTTGCATAATAAAATTGATTTTAAATTTCCTCTTGTAGTTTCCTATGTTTGCTTTGTGTAAGTGCGTGGAAGGAGGAGACTGCCTCAAAGGAGGTATGTTTCTCAACATTTATTGGTGGCAAAATAAAATAGAAACCCTCTCTGACCCTAATTCTAAGATGGGTTTCCCTTCCTCAAATAATACTAAGGAGTGTGTCAGGATGTCAGCTAAAGCAGACTCCACCGTCCTGTGTTGAAAACCTATTTCCGACCCTTACACTATATAAACAACTAAAGAAAAGGGTAGGTTTTATTGATTGAGAAGAATGGTTTCTTTCTTTGGGATTACAGCCAAAAGTTCACTTCTGGGTGATTCAAAATGAATTATTCTTCTTAAATATAAACATCAAAAGTATCAAAAAAGGTTCCTTGGATTGAGGTTACAATAAAGGACATAGAACAAAGAGTCTTGTATCTTCATACTGTCAAAAGAAGGACCCTCTTTCGCTTGATTCTTTTTACAATATCCACAAACACCAGGTATGTCTACCTTCCCCTGGTCTTTTCCACAATGCTCACTGTGTTCACAGTGCACCTGGTTCACTATCCTGCCAGACACTTTGACTATATCAAAGGTTTTGTGTGTAGTTCATTGCAGCGTGTGGATTCCAATAACTTCTTGGCTTTTCCTGATTCTTTTTTTTTTATTTGTATATAATCTTTATAGATTTTTTAACAAAACATCGAAGTGCTCGTAAAACATATCGAACTGTCCTGCGTGCCTGCGGGACGAAAGAAGGTCTAAAAGAAGAAGAAGAATTGTTTCAAGAATGCCAGTGGAACATTGCATTAGATCTGCGTCGGGAGGAGCACGTTGAGAATGTGTTTCATGATGTTTATTGTAGCTAGCTGCCATGTCTGTTTATCACCGTCTAGCAATTTGTTCCAACACGATTCTTCGTCTTGAAGGGTGAAGTTTGAGAAAATGTCTTTCAGATAAGTGCAGCGAATATCTGTCATCGCAGGACAGTTCAGAAGTAGGTGTCGTATGGTTTCCTTGGCCGCGGCAGGATTGCAGAAACGGCAGCAGCTGGTCGAAGATAGCTGTCTAATCGCCAGGATTTCGTTGGTTTCCAGAAGATTCAGTCAGATTTTCAAGAAATAGTTTTGCGCCAATCTGTTTGGGAATAGTTTCAGGTATGGTTGAATAGAATCTAGTTTCTTGGAAAAGGGAGGAAGATGGCTAGTAAGTTTATACTTGGTAGAAGTTTCGTTGGTATTGATCCAGTCCAGTTCTTTTATTTTTTCAGTGACTCTGACTGGATTGGTGATAAGTTCTTCCGTGTTGCAGGCGACTGAGTCTAAGATGGTCAAGATTTTGGTTTCCCATCGAGAGAGCATTTGACAGGTACCGAGTCGAATTTCTTCGCTTATCAAGCGTATGGGGCGTCTTTCTGTATGCATTTCCGGTACAACAAAACACTGTTGCAGTCAGTAGTTGATTTTAGAGATGACAGGGTATTTGCGTCTGATTAGTGTTATCGGAGTTGTTTTTGGGAGACGAAGGACTGATCTCCAGAAGGTAGCTTCTACTTTTGGCCACAGTTCTGGGGGGAGGTTCGGCATTGTGTCGATGCCATATGTCAAGGATGGTATGACTTTCTTTTTGTAGAAGTCTTGTACAGGGATGATTGAGAATCTGCCAAATTTGATGTCAATTGCTTTTTCTTGCGTGGCCAGTTTGGTAGTTTTTGCGTACAAGGCCTCTTGCATCGCTTTTTCTCTGAGCGAGCTGTCTAGGATAACTCCAAGATATTTGAAGCTGGAGACTTTCTCGATGGTAGTCGAGCCTA
Source organism: Ambystoma mexicanum (assembly GCF_040938575.1). NCBI lineage: Eukaryota > Metazoa > Chordata > Amphibia > Caudata > Ambystomatidae > Ambystoma > Ambystoma mexicanum. Next base: position 424,678,911 of record NC_090939.1, on the reverse strand, counting down.
GTTTTACAGGTAATGTGGCTTTCTTTTTGAACATTTCTCGATAACCATCATCTTTGTTTTTGATTCGTTGATTTCCAAGTTGTTTGCCATCATGTATTGTTGTAGGTTTGTGAGTTGGCATTGTAGGCCTATTGGGGTGTTATCCAAAAGGATTAGGTCATCAGCATAGAGAAGACGACTAATCTGGTCTCCTCCGAGTTTAGGGGGGAAAGTTCGGACCACTTTTTCAGTTTCTTGAAAGTCGCCTAAGTAAGACCAAAACAGTGCCGGTGCCAGAGGGCAGCCCTGTTTAACACCTCTGGCCGTAGTTATTTCATCTGTTAGAGCTCCTTGTTGGTTGACGCTTACCTGCATGGAAGTATTGGAGTAGAGAGCTCTGATTGGTTAGAGTATGTAAGGTGGACACTTCCATAGGTCGAGTTTCTGCCACAATCTGTAGCGATCCACTTTATCGAACGCCTGTGTAAGGTCGACAAAGGCGAGGAATAGACGTGGACGTCCCTCCAAGATTTTGCTTTTGAGAGCGCTCAGTATTAAGATGTTGTCCCCAAGTTCTTTTTAAAGCCAGTTTGTAGTTTATCTTGGCACGGAGCTTCATTGGCCCAGGTGGTGAAGTGTTTTAGGAATAGAGACCCAAACAACTTGCCTATTGGGTCGAGGAGGGCGATGGGGCGGTAGCTGACTGGGTCTGACCTGTTTCCCTTTTCGTAGATAGACACTACATTTGCACATGTCCACGATGGTGGGATGGATTTTGTAGTGTAGCAGCGTCTGAAGATTTGGCTCAGGAGAGGTGACCAGACTTCGGGATGGGATTTTAAGTTGAGGTTCGTGATGCCATCAGCGGCAGGAGTACGTGATGGTTTTAACTTTTTGATTAAAGCTGTGATATCTTCAATGTTGTCCAAACAGATCCAAGGAGTGTTGTTGTTATCCGTCATAGGAGCAACGGTTGTGGTACTCTTAAAGAGGGTTCTGAAGTGAGCTTCCCATGCCGATTGGCCAATTCCATTTAATTGACATGGCCGGGCACCTGGCGTTGTTGAATGGAGCAGGGACCAAAAGTCTCTGGCATGGTTGCCAGTAATAGCCTTAAAGATATCTTCCGCATCTTGTTGATAAAGCTTGTGGCAATGGCCCCTTAGCCAAGATTTGTAGGTTTTGACAGCGGCTTTGATGATGACGGAGGACTGTGGCAAATCGAGTTTCCGAGCTTGTCTTTTTGTTTTTCTCAGCTCTCTCTTTTTTTTCGGCGATCAATTTGTCATAAGTATGTTTTTGGTCTGATGTAGTTGTCTTCTTTTTTCTTTGTGGGACTCTAAAGGTGGTCAATAGTGGTGTGTAGTCCTGGTCCGTCCTAGGATATTGATTGTTGCAGTCTTTGTATTGTGCTGTTATAGTGGTTATTGCCTTTTCAGTTATCCTGAGTCTTGTTCCTTGCGTGGTAACTTCGAAATCTGCGCTCATGGTGTGGTTAGACGGTGAATTTGAACACCAAGTAGTTTCCAGAAGGTTATGGTCGCTTTCCCTTGTTTTGATCACTTTAAAAGAGTTGGTGTGCAGTAATAAAGAGAGTGATACAAAGATATAATCAATTGTGGAATTCGATTTCGCTCTTTCCCAGGTAGGTGGTCTTTGGGTCGGAGAAAACTTGATCCAAGTTGTCGAAAGATCTGGACTTCATAAGGTTTTGCCATTTGATTGACCTCTGGTCAGTTGGTGTTTTTTTCAATTTACATTAACAGAGGATTGGCAGGTGATATTGAGGTCTCCACATAAAACTACGTGATCCGGTTGATGTGTGACTTGCGCCCAATCCAACTCTTGTTCAATTATGCTGATAAATTTGGCGCATTGAATGGTGGCAGGGTTCCAGTAAATAGTGACGACTATTAATGTCTTCGTCAGTTTTTTGTTCGATTTTCCATCTCTTGTTACCCAGTTTAGCTTTACCATCAGTATGAAATGGATTCCTTTAGTTTTTGTGAATCGATTAGGCCTCGTCCACTGCGGATTGCAATCAGAAGACCCGCTGTTGGGCGGCCTAACAGATTGTACCTGGTTAACAACTATCCTGCCAGGTATTCTTGTTGTCGGGTACTAGACCCCCTGTGTTAATGATTTCTCTCTCTTTTGGGTCCCAGACCCCTTTGGCCTCTTGCTCTCAGCTCCCAGACCCCTTTGGTTTCTTACCCTTGGGTCCTAAACCCCTTTGGCTTCTTACTATCTTGGTCTGGTGAGCCCTGGTCTTTCACACTCTCAGAGACTGCCACAATGAAAATGGCTCAGGAGAACACTTCTTATTGGATGCAGGTCTCCGACCAGTGTCCCACTGCAGTAAATTCTCTTGGGGTTCTCAGCAAGCCTCCCGGTTTCCCAACCTTCCTCTAGTTGCTGGACTCTGCCGAGTGCATCTGGATCTCTCTCCCCCATGTAAAGGCCTCCTCCTCCTGCGTTCTAGTTCTGTGATGGTGCTGCATTGGCTTCTTGCTTTTGGGAGTCACCTCCCAGGTGGACTATGCTCGTCAGCTCTCTCGATCAGCTGGCGCTTCGTCTTCCTGCTTCCAGACATGGCCTGACCACGTTGGAGCTCATCGGAGCATCTCTGCTGATGGGCAAGCGTCCCATCTTTGGTTGCTTTGCTCGGCTACTGCCCGCCTGCTCTGTGGCTCCCGGTTTCTCCAGGGAGGATCGCTCAACAGGTTTGAATTTCTTTATTCTATTTCACTCGTTTCTTGGCCAACATGTAGTGCACAAGGCCTAGACTGCTCAGCATGATTCACAGAGGCGTGTTCTATGCTTCTGCACCTCCTCCTTCTTTTAGAAGTGATTTTGAGTTCTCCTAGTGAGTCAGTTAGACTCTTCTTCATCTCAGTACTGATCTTGAGGACTCCTAGTGAGTCAGTTGGAAACTTCTTCATCTCAGTACTGATCTTGAGAACTACTAGTGAGGCAGTTAGACTATTCCTCATCACAGTACTGATCTTTAGGACTCCCAGTGAGTCAGTTGGACTCTTCCTCGTCTCAGTACTGATCTTGAGGGCTCCTAGTGAGTCGATTGGATTCTTTCTCGTCCCAGTTTGCCCAACCTTACTGGTTTTAAGGACACAGATAGGAACATTATAGATGGTGTTGTAGAAGGTTAGAGAGGAAGGTTAGGTGGGGTATGGGACACCATGGTCTCCCCAGATTGTCACTAATCCCATAGGGGCTTCCCTCCCCATGAGATCCACCTCTAGGTGCACTATCAGGTAGTGGCAACACCTCGTTGGCCTCAAGGAAAAGAGTACCCCCTAGGAGAGAAATGACGACATCCGGGGATTTGTCACATTTGTCTCACACAAAGTATTTTCTCAAAGAACAAAATGTTTCCTAACACCCTTCCTTTCTTGTGATTGTCAAGAAATGTTGTATTTAAATGTGGTAGTTCTTCTTACTATTCTACTATATGCATGTTTTGAACACCCTTTCCCATTGTGCGAATCTTATGTGATCCTATTGTTTGTCTTTTTTGCACATTAGCATCTAATTCACATTAGACACCTTGAGCACATTTGGGACGTTAGGCAACAGGTATATATATTTGAAGGCATTACCTGAGGATGAGAAGAGGAGTTGGGCCTTTCCTCATCAATCTCAGAAATTGTGGGAGTCAGCTAGCAAGGGAAGACAGAGTGCAAGGAGGGGTAGAAGCACTTTCAGACAAAGTGTGCACTTGGGGATATAGAGGTTGAAGAGGTGGAGAGACAGTGAATGAGGAGGGGTAGACAGCAGTTGAAGAAGGGGATGCAGTGGCTTAGGAGGTGAGGACAGTGGGAGATGGAGTATGAAGATGTGAGACAGACCATGAGGAGGAGGATGGTGTGGCTTGCAATTCGGAGGAGGTTGTAGTAGTTCTATGTCAATCAAAGAGTACCATAAAAAGTGACTGTACTTTGATATTTATGATACAGAGAGGAAAGGGTACAGTATGAACTGCTAGAAGAAGTGGACACAGAGGTGTACGGATATAAAAGGGAGAGGAGTACGAGATGGTCCTCCATCAAACTGCTAAGTCTCAAGTAAATGGGGCCACTGCAACTTTCATTACCTGTCGGTACTGATAGAAACATCATTGTCATATGCTCATCATGGACATGGCACTAATTTAGCTTGCGAGCAGTTGTGACTGTCAAGCGGGAGGCAGTCATTGTAATATACAACCTGTGTCAGAAGACACTTTAATGGGTTACCGAAGCAACATCCATTTCCCCTGCCTCTTGGCCCGCCCAATAATGTCAGCAGCCAGTCCCTCAAGGGTGTCCCAGCATAGCCTGACATAGTTGCACAATTGACCAGCAGTGCCACTTTTCCCCATCACCATTGCAGCCTAAGGTTGGTGGTTGTAGAACTCAGGGGATGGTTCCATTTGGGAAGAACAGGTAAGACAGACTGATGAATAATGCTGCACATAATACACACATTGTCTGAGTTCTGTCAGTCAGTGTGAGCTGGATTATAAACTAGTGGTGAGTGCCATGGAGCAGCACATTCTCCTGCACTCACTACAGAATACAGTGATAAAAAGGGGGACATGGTGGACTGGGATAGTGTAAATAAAAGACAGCAGTGGCTCAGCTGGTGGGTTCCTGCTTCCATCTTAGCTATTCAGCCCTATTCCTCTTTTGAAAGCCTGGTTTGCAAGTTGGTCCCCTCTCCCACCTCCACCCTGAACATTGCTACCATATACCGGCCTTAAGGTGCCTCCTAACTATTACTCTCCAAATGGGCTGCCTTCTGTTCTTCTTTACTTTCATCCACCTCAAAGCTTCTCCTCCTGGGTAATTTCAACATTCAACTGGACTCCCCTGGCTCTGCATCCACTCTATTTACTGACCTCTGCACCTCACTTTCCCTCTCCATTCTCCTTTCTGGGCCAACTCACACAGCTGGATGCACTCTTGAGGCCCTCATACACTCTGACCTCTCTCTCTCCCCCCCATTAGTCACCCCTCTCACCTGGTCAGAAATATCTCTCCCCTCCTCCTATCTGGGTCCCATTGCCCCCCTGACCGCTTCCCAAAAGTCCCACCAACCTCATTCACTAACATCTGCCCGATGAAATGAGTGACTGCGGCTGCCTTCGCCTCCACATTCAACCCCCTCAGCCCCCTACATCTCACTCTACCTCTGACTCAGCAACATTCATCTTTCCATCACCAAGACTCTTGCCTGAGTCTTGTGTATCTGTCTGAAACCTGCCTCAAAGTGTAACACTTGGTACGACACCTAACTTGCAGCCCTGAAACAAAAGTGTACGGCAGCAGAAAGGGAGTGGCTAACCTGAGGCTCATCCTCTGACAAACTGGCCTGCCAACTGCTCCAAAGGCAATACAGACTTGCCATCCATGCAAAAAAACAAGCCATCACCCAGGTGCGGGTCTCTGGCACATTCAATAACTCGGTTGTACTTTTCAAAATCTGCAGGGAACTAGCCAATCCCTCTGCAGTCTCCTCCTCTCCTTCTCCTTCCCAGGCCCTCTGCAATGCACTGGCCTCACATTTTGCCATCAAAACTCAAAACATTTTGACCACCCTTTCTCCACTCCCTCACGACCCATCCCACACCCCCACCACATTCCCTTTCCTCCCTACTCCTTCTCCTCCTTCTCTCCTTTCACACCTGAAGAAGTTACCAGAGTTGTCCGCTGCAGGTCTCTTCTTAACAGGTCTCCTCTTGCTCATTCTTGACCACCAAGGATAACATTGGCTCTCTTGCCCCTGCTTTCGCTGATTTCTGAAATCGCGTTTTTGTTACTGGATCTTTCCCCTCCCCCACTTAAGCACTCCCTTGTGTGCCCACTCCTGAAAAAAACATCCTCTGACCATAGCTTCCCTGCCAGGTTTTGCCCTATCTCCATTACCCCCTTCCTGATAAGCTGTTTGAGAAGCTGGCTTTGCCCCAACTCAACTCAAACACTGAACGTGTTGTTGGCATCCATGACCATCAAGCTGGATTCTGAGCATCCAAATGCACAGAAACTGCTCTTCTGAACATCCATGAAGAACTGCTCACGTCTCTGGACTTCAACTCCCAAGCTGTCCTTATCCTTCTCGATCTCTTCTCCGCATTTGACACAGTTAATCATTCCATCCTCAAACAAAGGATCCACAATACACTTGGTATCTTGGAACGGGCACTGGATTGGCTGTCCTGTTTCCTCACAAACTGTTCTTCCCAAGTCATCCTGGGCGCTTTCTTCTCTCCTACTTTCATCTCCACCTCTGGTGTCCCCCACGGCTCAATGCTCTCTCCCTGGGTCATTAACATCTACATTGCTCTCCTTGCACGCCCCATCTCTTCTTTCTCCTCCAACTTCCAGAGTTACACAGATGACACACAGCTCTTCTTCAGACTCCCTGCTGACCGTATTGCACTTCCATCATCCCCGACTGTCTATCTACCATCCAGTCCTAGTGCACCTCCAATGATCTCTGCCTCGATGCCTGTAAAACTGAGATCCTTCCCATTGGGACCCCTGCTCCCTCGTTTTTCCCCTCACTCCTTCTGGCCTTTCTCCTTGGACTCTGCCCCTGTGCCATCAGCTGAAGCCAGAAAACTTGAGGTCATTTGTGACTCCACTCTCTCTTTCCTCCCTCACACTCAGGACATTGCCAAGAAGTCCAACTATCAACTCTTCTTTCTCAAAGGAATTTTACCTTTTCTCACTTTCCCTCAGAGGCTCAATTTGACTCAAGCCATGGTTCTCTCTTGACTTGACTACTTAACTGCCTCCTCCTGAATCTTCCTTCTTCCACTCTGCGACCCCTCCAGTTTATCCAGAATAGGGCAGCAAGACTTCCAGATTGGAGCTGCCGTCTGTTGGGTGCTCCCAGCCAAGGGAACACGCAGACATTTCAGGGTGTCCCCTGCTGTTGGTGTACGGCATGCCCGCATCTCTCCTGCACTAAAAAATAATCACTGGCTCCCGTTTGCTGCACTGAAAAAAATAAAATCCCTCTGCATTATCCACAAGGCTGTCTGGGCCCGGGACCACACTATCTTTAACATTATCTCAATAAATACTGTCCCTCTAGACCACTTCTTTCCTCTGGCTCCGACTCTTTGTGTTTGAAGCATTTTGCTAAACAGAGATTAGGGAGTCGCTCATTTCCTCTGCGGGTTCACTCCTCTGGAATAGCCTCCCACTCCCCTTGCGCCTTGACAGGATCTTCTCAAATTCCGGAAGCTCCTTAAGACAATCATATTTTCCTCCTCTTTCCCTCCTTCTCTCTTCTAATTCCACAGATGCTGAATCAGTGTCCTTGGCCCTTATGTATCTTCAGGGCTTTGACCTCTCATACCAATTCTTCCCAGCTCATGTCTATCCACAGCACTTTGTATCTGCACATCCTCCGCTCTTGAGGCTCACACTTACACCTCCCGCAGGCCGGGCCATGTAGCACTCAACATTCCTAGCAGTTCATCTATGGCTCACCCATGAGCTCGGACTTCCCAGCACTTTCCCCCTCTACCCTCTTCCTTTCTGCACTTGCACGTTTTGAATACTCACAAAGCATAGTAGGTTTGGCCCTCCCCCCTCTGCTCTTTAATGTACTTCCCACCCTTGCTCCCTCCCTGCCCTGTGGGCGCTTTGAAACAGTATGTTGTTATTGTATAAGCGCCTAACAAGCAAACAACAAATAAATAAATAAATAAATAAATAGGGGTACATACACGTTGGCAGACACATCAATGTGTATATTCAGTACTAGGGCTAAGCAAGTGCCTCTGCTAGTTAATAAAGCTAAATAAATTGAAGCAGAACCTCTATTTTGTATGCACACCACTCAGACTTGGAGAACTTTCTGGTGGTTGGTAGAGCCAAATATTTTGAGGAGGAACCAACACTGAATCTAATGTTGTTGTTAACCAGACTGAATAAGTAAATAGTGTAGAGGATGGTGTGTGGGTCTGCTGCTTGGTAGCTTACAATACATTGAAATGGAACCTCTAGATTGTGTGCATGGCACCAGCGCACATACACTGTTACCACAGTTTGGTAGAGGCAAATACATTTAGAATTCATTTAGAATGAAGGAAAAGCTAAAGATTTACATTAGCAGTGCAGGCTGCTCCATCCGCATGAGTGCATCTGGCTGAGAAATATGTTTTGTAGGATTCCAAAGAATGGGAATGTTGTAGTTGTGGGTAATTGGTATGCAGATGTGCTCTTTTCATGCAGTTTATAGGTGGGAGTCTGCCCGGTCCTCCTTCCTTTTTACCAAGTATGTAGATCACTTCATCTAAACTGGGCCTATGGGGACGAATTGCAGACATTGCGACATAGCTTTTCTAGTAAGACAGATTTCTTGCATATATGGCAGCATGGAATGATGAGCCTGTTTTTTTCACATTCCTGAGGACTGATAAACTGATTTTAATGTACAAATCTGACTACCACTAGCATGTGTCTTTATAATGTTTTGGCAAATACTGTACACTGTTCCAAGTAGAGATACTAAAGCTTCAGTCCTGGTTACTGTGCTTGCACTTGTCAGTTGAATGGGTTTTCTTTGCTATTTGAGGGGTCAAAGTAGAGGTTTCTGAGTCTGTATCATGAATCAGGTCATGGAGCATAATATTAGCTATGGTCTTTATTGTAAAATGTTTTCCAGGAAGTCAGAGGAGGGGAAACTGCTTCTTCTCCGGAACCCCATCCTCTGGCATCTGATGCACTTGAAAAGGTGCTTCAGGCACAATTACATTTCTACCCATCAAACTTGATTCTTTTGCTATTCATATATCAATGTTTTTATATTTTATCACAGATTGTGCAAGGGTTTCCCTGCAGACATACAAGCAGATTTGAATAAGGTGGCTGGGATCGAAGCAAAGGAGGCATGACCTGAAATATAGGCACACATAATACACTATTGCAGTCAGAAATAGGAAAAAGATGAGGATAGGGCAGAGCGAACGCAGAGGCAGAAGCAAAGCTAACTCTAATACAGAAAAAACGGTCTAAACTGAGCATGCAAAGAGTGGTAATAATAAGCACTGTGAAAGGGCAACACGAACATAGTCCCATGCAGGGAAGGACAGAGGGACTGAGATATGGTAGTGGGGAAATGGGACGTTTCTCAAGGGAAATAGGCAACTTTCAGAGAGGTCAAGGAGGCAGATTTGGGGGCAGAAGACAAAGATTGGGGACAGTATTGGTCCTGTGGCAGGATAGGGAAGTTTGATTGAAAATGTAGTAGTAGACCAACCATGCCCCACCATCCTAACATCCAAGAGTATCACCCCACCTTTTACCCACAACCCCAATTCCAGCGGCCCCAATTTGCTCCACATGCCCCGGATGCTATGCAGCAACAGCCAGTACAATAGTCAGCACCAAATATCATTCAGTCACATATGCAGCAGTTGCATGCTCAGTTATGGGATAAGAATGCCTTTCCACAGGGGACAATAACTCACTACATAGGATCGAGGGTGTTTGGGGACAATCCTTCCCACTTCCAGGTGAGAATGGTCACACACAATAGTAAAGCCCATGGACAGCTTTGACATGCACAGTACTATCAGTAACTGCTCTACTGGATGAGAAACCCTGAGTGAGAGTAAAGATAGAGGATGGATTTTTTTCTTTTATGGTTCACACAGGGGCTACCAAATTGTGTATTATGGGAGAAAAGTCCCTTTGTTGGACAAAATAATGGACATGTAGAGTTTTTCTGGGGATATTGTATCAGTTGCTCACAGTGAAGACTAACTCATCACTGGAGAGACACAGGAAGTGTCAGCACCGTTATTGTATTCATGAGACACCCCAGTGAACCTCTTGGGCAGGGATCTCATGGCCATGTTGAATATGATTGCCTCATTCACAGAGGAAGGTATAGTGTCAACCCCAGGAACTTACCATGCTACAGCTGTAGCACTAACACAAGCACTCTGCAGTGATAATGCCCTGCAAGGCATACCACTCCTTCTAGATTTGTTCCTTTATGGGATAGCAATCATGTTAGGTTGGGTACCAGGGATCAAGGATAAGATTTGTTGCATGTTTGACGTGTTTCTACTCTGACAAGCTATCCCTCAGGATGGGCACCATTATCAAGATATATTGGGAAACAGTGATTACTAAGTCAGGCATTGTAATACTGTCTGGTGATAATCTTGAATGGTGCACAGTCCTGTGCATTGACCCAACACACCCTTCTAGGTAATTGTACATCTCAGAAAAGTACGACATACCATGCACCTTGCAAAGACATTACCACCACATGTGCAGACAGATTTAGAGAAGGGGCCTAGTGAATTGTGGACAAGTAGCCCCCATAACCTGCTGCATTGTTACCCCTGTAAAGAAGTATCTCATGTCAAAAGAGTCTGAAGAAGAGAAGTGATATATTACACAATTGTAGCTTTATGGCAGCAGAGCATAATACAGCCTTCGGAATCACCTTGTAACACAATCATATACCCTGAGAAAAAAGAGAAAGATCATCTTGCCGGATGGTTTAGGACCTCTGTTCATTGAATAATATTGATTAGGGAGAATTCCCAGTTGTCCCCAACCCTGCCACCATCCTTTGTAACATCCCCACAGAAGCCACTCATTTTACTGTAGTAGATCTCAAGACTGCATTACACTCTGTGCCCCATCCCCTCGTAAATTTACTTACAGGGTTCAGAGAGTTCAACACACTTGTTTGACACAAGGAAATTGTGAATCCTTTAGCATTTTTAACAGAATATTGCACAAATGGACTTAGGAAGCATACAAGTACAGAGCATAGTAATTCAGTATGCGGATGACATACTGGTCTGCAGTCCAACAGAAGAGCAATGTAGGATAAATTCTGTAAAGCTTTTGACTTTATTGTCAGAAGGAACTACAAAGTGGAGAAAGAGAAACTGCAGTTTTGCCAGAAAGAAGTTGTATACCTAGGACAGAACGTATCATTGGCAGGAAGGGGTGTAACATGAGAAAAGGCAGCAGCAGCACAACACACACCAGAGCCAATCACAGTCAAACAAATGCAACAGTTCCTAGGGTTATGCAGCTTCTGTTAAGCATGGATATTTAACTATTTTACATACACCAGACCTCTATTTCAAGATTTGAAAGAAGCACAGAAAGATAGGAGACTGATATTTTAGACAGAAAACATTATTCTGTAATTTCAGGAACTCAAAAATATGATCTATAATGTACCAGTTCTAGCAACACCAGATAACTAAAAGCAATGTTTCCTATGCTCACACTCTGAAGACCAAGTAATGATGGCTTTCCTCACCCAATGAACGTCAATGGGACATACGACTCTGGCTTATTGCAGTGCGCGCCTAGACCCAGTCAGGCAGGCAATCAATGCAGCCACAGCTTTTGCAATACACAAATTATCCAACATCACCATGGGGTGCTTGGTCACTCTCTATGCAGACCATGCAGTTTTTGCAATATTGGACAAAATCGAAATCGACTCAACACTACACAACAAGCATCAGGGTTTGAGGTCATTTTGTCTAACCCCTCCATTCACATTGTCAGGTGGCACACTGTCAATCCAGCAACATTAATTGCAGAACAGGCAAAGCTAGATGACATGGTGCATGATTGCACTACAATTGAAGACACTACAGATAACACTACCCACATTTGTGAACAACTCATGGAAGAAAAGGTGCTCATTTCATTGATAGTTAGTCCACAATCAATGAGAGCACGGGACAAAGGTACACAGGAGCAGCAGTGGTGAGCCTCGAGTCTGGGTATGTAAGATATTGGCAAAAGTGCCCAAACAATCAAGATATTCTGCGCAGTCAGCTGAACTAGTCAGACCCTCCAGCTTATAGCGATTTTGCGATCTTGCAAAATGCCACGAAAATGGACATTTAAAAAAAAAGCGATAACAGCCATTTCTGAAAAAAACACCAGCCAAAATGGCATTTTTTGCAAAAACAACCATTAATAAAAAATCTCAATGGCACAGTTTCTCAAAACCTTTTTTTTTTTACTCATGAATTGAAATGCGCAACCACATCTCATAAAAAAGCACAATCCAAAAAAGGAGCATCTTATATGCTACCATTCAGATGGCCTTTTTCACCCCTTTGCGCAAGTCCAGGGGCATTTCTGCGCATTTACAAGCGCATCACAAATCACAAGATGCGCTTTTAAATGTGCACAAATTGTAGGCAACCCTATGCACCCGCTTTCACTAGGAGCATGGGGTTGACAGAGTCTTTACTAACTACTGCAATACTTTTAAGCGTGATAGCTGTGTCACACTTGCATTTTGTTCCTCAAACGGGATTGAAATGTGAGGTCTTTTGGATCGCATTTTACAGGCGCAGGCCCGAAGGGCCCATCACAGTGAAATATGCGGAGAGCCTGTAGTACATTGTCAGGAGTGCGCTTCCAACACAAACATATTCATGTGGAAATGGGAAGGTTGCCTTAGAGAATAAGGTGACCTGCTCATTTCCAAAAATTAGTTATCTAAAAATAGCATATATCCTCTGCTGTATTTTTAGATGTCCCATTTTTTTGAGGGTCTGGGCCAATATGTAGAGTTTTCAAAAATTAAAAAAATCTCACAATATGATAGGGAAAATAGGTTAAGGCAAGAAAGCAGAGGGAGAGCAGTGGGTGGGTCAGAGGGAGAAGCGGTGGGCAAGAGAGCAGAGAGGAAGCAATGGGGCGATGGGCCGTGAATCAGAGAGGGAGCGGAGGTACAGCAAGTAGAGGGAGATTGGGATTAGGAGGGTCAGGGGACCAACAACAGAGAGGGGTTGGCTTTACAGGAGCAGTGAGCTGCAGATTGAGAGAAAGGATGAGGGAAGAGTGCGATAGAATGGGAGAATTGATGCAAGATGCATAAGTAGCACAAAATAATGAAGGACTGTATACTGCGGGAGGAATTGGGGAGCGTAAGGTGTGAGTTGGGAGTATGGTTTGGAGTTTGGCAGGGACTGGAGAGTGCAAATTGTGACTTGGCAGAGCATGTAAGTGTGTATGACTGAGTGAGAGGTTTGAGAATACAAGTTGTGATGGGGAATTGGTGAGACGTGTGAGTTGTGTTGGTGAGAGAGGTATGAGAGAAGTGTGTGGGTGTTTGGGGGATTGGAGAACACAGAAGAGGAACATTTTCAAAATTGCAATTTATGATGATCAATACCATTAATAATATTAAATAGGCAGAGGGTTAACAATCAGATGACACAGCAGTGCAGCATGCAACTCTACTGTCCAGAATAATTGACCCAATAGCACTGCCTACAGCAGTGATAGTAGCTAAGTGAGCATTCCAAACAAACAATACAAACCCATTTGCTAAGGGACAGTGCAGCAGACAAAGCAGCAAAAGAGACAGCATAATCAGACATCCCAGACAATACAGAATATCCCTTCCTTGAATTGTCACTACAACCAGTGAACAGTGTGACTCCTTATAATGACCTTCCCTTAGCCAAGTTTACTGAATTACAAGCACAAGCTCCCCAGCAGTAGAACTAGTTATGGACAAAGAGAGGGTGTTCAGTGTCCCCCACAGATCTAGTATGGGAACAAAATATTTTAGGGAATCCAGGTATGCCTCATGCATTACTTACAGTTGATCTTGAACAGTTGCACTACCCTTCACATCCAACCAAACAGTACATTGCAGCAGATTTAAAGGAAGAGTGCTTCATTCCAAACCTTCAGATGTACACAACAGGTCGCACTCTCATGACCATGAAAGTTACATTGCCCCACCCTTCAGGGCCTTTTAGACATTTGCACAATGATTATGTGGACATGGTTATAACAGGTGCAGTTACTTTCATTATGTAATTGTTGTGTGACCATTTTCCCGATGGCTTGAAGAAGGTCCCTGTGTTCACCCTGATGCAAAATCGGCAGCAAAATGTCTAGTGCGTGAAGTATTTCCCTGGTGGGGTCGTCATTTGCACTATACGTGCTTCCATACATTTCGTAACTCTATTGGTCAATACTAGCCTCATGATTAAATTGACATGTTCATCAGTTAGCTCATTTGAATTGTGATCATCTCGTTTCACAAACTTTCTGGTTTGATAGCACTCTTTTAAACATGTATCATTCAAACTAGACTTCTAATTGGTTACTCCAAGAGGAGTCTGTGTGGAGTGAAAAGACTAAGTACATGTTGCCCAATCCCTTTGTGATATGTGACAGTGTGACATTGAGATGATAACTTTTTACATCCTTTCCTATTGACCTAAGCGATTGGCACTGTCTTATCGTTCTCACATTGTAAAATGCTCAACATAAGCTCACTTTGCAACTTGTTGTTGGAAACATTACTTGCTTGCCCTTCCTTTCTCATGATTTCATCTGTCCTGCTTTGGATCCTACGCACTGGGGCTTAGCTGCTTGCAAACTTCATCATATTGCAATGACAAGAACATGTGTATATGTATATATGTATTTGTAGAATTGTTCCATGTACATGTGCTGGCATCTACAAGATAACTGTTGCAGCATAACAAAACTGATCAACATAAATATGCTGTGATTTCAATATTCATTCCATGGTCAATGCTGTTAATGCCGACACGTGTTTCGGCCACATCGGTCTTTTTCAAGGCATAATATATGGGATTTTTAGCGCGGAGCAAAGTGACTTTGCACTGGTGCAAAGTGTCTGTTGGCAATGCAAGGTGACTTTGCACTGCTCTGGAAATCCCATGATTCGGCCCCTAAGTGCTTTATAAAAGAAATGCCTGGTATACGGGCTGACATGTGCCTATACAGAACTTTGGCATTACTGATGTACACGGGCAAGAATCCGAAACTCTGAACAGGCCAGGGCCTTCTGGCCGCCCATTTCATGAAGCTGAACAGGACATTGAATAATGATTTGCTATTTATATAGCACTTACGCCTAAGCACTGTACATAGAACGTATTTACTTACATAATCCCAACCGAGGTTGCTACTCAGTTATCGACCTCGTAAGAAGGAAAGGCTGAGTTGGCCTTGCTGGCATTCAAACCTGCAGATTGCAGCGGCGAGCGCTCAACCCACTGAGCTATCTTACCGGCTCATGATTTCTTAGCTTTGCCCCTTGCTTAATAGGCCAAGCTTCCTTTGTGACACACATCTAGAGATACACGTCCACCTACTGCATCCAACCCAAGACTCTGCAACGGAGGCTACCCCCTTCTGACATGGGAGGGTGCAAGGACATACCCCACTTTTCGGAATTCTGGAGAGATCATCCTTCAATACAAGGGGTCGTCTTTTGGTATGAGATGGCCGGACTTGCAACGGCTCTTTTCTTTAATTTAAAAGACTATTAAGGGGTTTCATGTGTATAAGAGCAGCTGTCTCGTGTATTGAGGGAACACTGCAGTTTTTCCAAGGGGGGACATGTCCTTGAATTTATGCTCTCTCTGCCTGTTGGAAAGGGGGGGCTCCCTTGGGGTGCATTGAGTGGGAGGCAACTGTTGGAATGTCTCTAGAGCAGTGTTTTCCCATTTGTGTTATACCGAGCCCCACCCACTGTGTCAAAATAATACAAGGAAGAGGTCCTTTACTATAAAAGAGATCCCTAAATATAAAAAGCCCTCTTTATACAAAAGAGACCCTTCAGTACAGGAGACACCTTCTTTTACATAAAGGAGACCCCTTACTAGAGGAGAGGCATTTTAATTCAGAGGAGACACCGTTTAAACAAGAGACCTCACCTCTTACATAAAGGAGACCCTTTACTGCAAGGGAGAGTTCATACAAGTGAGACAACCTTGATTACAAATAAGACAATTTTATACAACCTTGTATTTGAAGGAAAACCTCTAATACAGTGAGGGCCATCACACCAAGGCCCCTTCATCAAAGGAGTCCACCTAATAATTCCAGGAGGGGGGGCTTAATAAAAGGGAACACCTCAAACTCGAAGAGGCCCTTCCAGTAAAACAGAGGGGTTCTCTCGGATTCAGGGGGACAGGGTCTCATAGCATCTGGCAGACCCTTTCAATACAAAGGAAAGCCCCTGATACAAGGTGACTTTCAAACATCAGGGAGAGCTGCTATGATTCAAGGAATTGCCTCTCTGATTTAAAGGAGACCCTCTCTGATACAAAGGGAGAGGAACCTCCAATACGAGGGAGAGCCCCTCAGATACGAGGGGAAGCCTATCTGATACAAGGGAAACCTGACAGATACGAGGCAGAGCCCATCTAATATGAGGGAAAGCCCTTCCGATACGACGGAAACCTGCCAGATACGAAGGAGAGCCCCTCCGATATAAGGGAAACCTGCCAGATATGAAGGAGAACCCTGCAATACAAGGGAACCCTGCCAGATACGAGGAAGAGCCCCTCTGATACAAGGGAACCCTGACAGATACCAGGGATTGACCACCGATACGAGGGAGAGGACCGCTCCTGCATACTTTGAACACAAATGGTGTGGGGGGGAGTCAGGGTAGTACACATCACAAATCTGGAACTCTGGCATTGTTGTGTGAATTGCATTGTGGTCGAGAAGAGCCGGGGTGGCCTTCCATGGTTGTTATTCCAAGGCTGAAACAGCGTGTAAGTGCCCAGGGCTAAGCTCCACATTAGTGGTTAGCATCAAATGCAGAGAGGCCTCCAGTTGCTGGGTGGTATGTTAGTCAGTGGCGTGTTCAAATGCTGAGCCAGTATGGTTTCCTTAACACTAAGGTGGTGCATTGTGTAGACTCCCTCTGGCAGAGTTTTCCAGAGTTTGGCCATTGGCGCACGTGCAAAGGTTTCACCATAGATGGCTGGATCTAGGCTAGACATGTAATTTCCTATCTAGTAGGGCCATATTCACACATTGATGATTCAAATATTAAAAAAAAAAAACACAATGGTTTGGCTTTATTCTTGTTCAATCTGTATGGAAAATGCATATCAACACAGTTTCAGGATACGTCTGGATTTCCATCCTGGTCCCTCTGATATCGCTTGTGCCCCAGCCCCCTCTGGTCCCTGTGTTGCCGCTGTGTGCCCCACCTCTTGTGCTTCCCCGTGCTGTTGCTGTGTGCCCTCAGCCCTCTGGTCCCTCGTGATGTTGCTGTGTGACCTTAGCCCCTCTGGGCCCTCATGATGTTTCTATGTGCCCCTGGACCCCTATAGTTCCCCATGATGCCGCTGTGTGTCTCCGGCTCCCTCTGGTTCCCGTGATGCCACTGTGTTCCCCCCCCCTCTGCTCCCCCATGATGTCCCTGTGTGCCCACTGCACACTCTGGCCCCCTGTGTTGTCGCTGTGCAGCCCCAGCACCTTTGGTTCCCTGTGACATCGTTGTGTGCTCCCCAGCCCGCTCTGGTCCCCCTTGATGTCCCTGTGTGCCCCCTGCCCTCTGGTTCCCAGTGTTGTTGCTGTATGCACCGGCCCATCTTGTCCCTGTGTTAAGGAGAATTCTCAGGAATGTGCTAAGTTTCCTTACATTTTTAGACCCCCAGCAACTTTGCTGGATTTCTAGGATTTTAATTTTTACCTGGAAAGAGTGTGAGTCTGTTTTCCCCACTATTTCATGTATTTTGTTGTGTGTTTTACTTTTGTGTTCTTGGATATGGAGTTTTAAAACAACTCCATAGGCATCATCTTTTTCTTGTGTGTCACACAGCACCTCCAGTGCAGTGGCACAGGTATGTCTTTCAGACTTCCCAAGGTTTCAATATTTTCTCTGGGACTGACTAATGTCTTCCAGAGCATGTAAAGTTAAATTGGCTTTACTAGTCTTTTTAAATTTACAGACCGAGAACCACACTATTTTCCTATAGAGTGCTGAAGGGCTTGCTTAGGATCCCCTGAGTCTAAACACTCATGTAACAGTCAAATGTTACCCTTGTCTACTTTAAATTGCTGGTGGCAGTGGTTTAGATCAAACTACCATGTTTTTTCCGGACAGCGAAACACAGTAGCTAAAAATCGGGTCAGCCATGTTTTTCAATATGGCGCCCAAGACCTATCTGTAAAAACAGACTCCGGTCAACTTTTATTGCTGTTTCTTTTAGGAAAGGTCCTTCTTGTGTTTAACGCTGTGTGCCAAACCAGGTTTGGTCCCTTTGTCTGTTGGCATTTGGTGGGCTTCAGTGCTGAAGCCCTCCTCTGGCACCTGAGTGTCTGGAGTAGACAGGATGTGAGGGAGGTGCCGAAACTCCCTGTGCTTAGACTCCTGGGAGACCTGAATGCGCTCTGACGTGATTGGCCGGCTGGCTGTCCGGCAAGGACAGCTATCCTGCTGTGTGAGTGACAGCCAGGCTGGAATATATGGGGGAAAACCATTTAAAAGCAGGTCCCTGGGACTTGGAAAGCAGAGTCGACCACTGGAATGAAAGAACCGAAGATGAGCTGAAGGAAAATGACTGCTGCAACTCCTGATCCACCGGTGAAGCCCTGCTACAGGTACAAATTGTCTGAAACTCCATCGACAGAGAAGCCCTTCAAGGTTAACTTCTTCACTTGACTTTGGTGGGAACAACCAACTTGCAAGTCACCTGGACAACGTCATTATACTGGTTGAATTCTCTTCAGAGTGCTTCCGAAAACCGGATGACCAGTGGAAAGGATACCAGTTTGTGGTGTTTAAGGCACTCAAACCTTAAACCGACATTTTGCCAAGCTTGTGGTCTCTTCCCTGGGCAGTACAGGAACCTACCGACATCCTCCTTGTTGTCCCCACGACTAAAGCTCAGGAACAGCGAGGTCTGCAGGAACTGCCAGGAACAACTGCCTCAGCTACAGCTCTTATTCATTTAAAAGGTACTGTGCAAGTGCGGTCCAGAACTCTCTTCGGCCACAGTGAAAGTTAGTGAAACTTTCCCAAGTTTGAAGGCTTGTCCTTCCCTAAACCAACATCTAACTTTTCGTCTGACCAACTACTTCTAAAAACCATGGCAAAGACTTAACTGTTTACTACCAGAACTGTGCTATCCTATCCAAGACTCTGAACCGTTTGACCTTGGCCCTTGGCCTATTGAATTTAATTGCAAGTTGTAGTGAATTGAAACTGTTTGCCCTACCTCTGAAAGTATTTGTGCTTTTGATTCTTGTAACCTTGTCTTTTTATCCCTTTTAAAAGTAACATAAGTACCATTTCGCTCCCATTGCAGGGGAGCTGAACTTGTTCAGGAACCGATTGGTTGTGTATTGTAGTATATTAGATTGTGATATTGAGCTGCTCTTGCTAGTGGAATGTTTTCCAACTGACTGTGTAGATACATGTATATTCTCTTTTTACCAAGAAACCTTGAGTAGTGTTTGTTAGAATCACTATAATTGCCGGTCCTTTGTGTAACCCCTTGTACTGCTCACTTTACTCTTCAGATAAGTCTGGCTGCTCAGCCATTGCTACCACATTAATGTGTAGTACAAGCGTGTACCAAAGGTGAAATTGTACTTACACGTGTAGTCTTAATTGTGTGTAGTGTTCCCAAAGGGTACTGCCTGTGAATCTGACTAACACTGGTGTACAGTGGTGAGGATAAAGTATAGTTGTTACATTGAGAGTGCTGTTCTTACCTTTGTTCAAATAACCTTCCCACGTCTAAGCACCACTAGAGAAGCAATTGTTTTATCATGTATAATATGGATAGCTAAAGACAGGAGACCCTAGTCACTTTAACAGTTGATCAATTGAGTGAAAAGTGTAAAGCTAGGAATCACACTGTAAAAGGCAAAAAGTTTGAATTGATAGAAACGTTGTTGGAATACCAAAGTCTGAGGAGTGGGTCTGAAACACCTAAGCCTGCAGCAAATGTGGAAAATGATGATGAGGACGATAATGTGTCAGAGCCTAACACAAATGTTATTGATGAGTTAGATGAGGCAGAAGAGTCTCAAAATGTACGCCCTGTTTTACTTCTACCTGCTCATAGTGCTCAACCTTTGACCACAGGGACCCCATCAGGTCCAACACTAAGTCCTGAATTTGTCTCTCTTGAATGAATGAGACTTGAGTTGGAATTTAAAAGAATCCACACACAAACTGAAAGTAAGCACCAAGAACTTAAACTCAGAGAAATGGAATTGAATCATGCACTTGACATGAAAAATGTGTCTCTTGAGAATGGTTCCCTCCCAGAGTCTTCTAGGTTTTCCAGTCCTAAGAGGCCTCATATGCCCAAAGATGCAGTAAGTATGTATAAGGTTAAGCTTGATATTTTGGATTGGCTGGCAACTTTTGAATATAAGCATGGGATTCAGAACATTACAGGGAATCAGTTAATTCCTTGGCTCTTCTCTAGGCTACCCCCTATTGCATCTTATGTTGTAATGGAAATGGGAGAATTTGATAGAATGGAGTATGAAAGTGTGAAACTAGTTTTAATAGCTAGGTTTTGGACAAGCCCTTCCCAGTATCTTTTTAGAGGTTTAGAACCCTCAAAAAGCCTGATGGTACCCCTTAGGCTACCTGGGTGTCTGACTGTTTGAAAAACCTAGATGGATGGGTTAAGGGTTACAAAGTTAACACTTATGAAGGTATGAGAAATCTGGTTATGAACAGAACAAACCCTGATTCATAAAGACCTTTGGAAAATGTTATGCTTGTGGGTCAACTGACCATGTGAAAGGGGATCCCAGATGTAAGGGTAAACCTTCAGGGATCCACACTGCCTCCTTAGCCTTCTCCCCAGAGGATGAAATACCAATGGCAAGTGGAAACTTTTACTTACTGGCTGAGGAACCCATGAAAGTCTGAGCCAGTGTTTCTTTAGTATCCCTGGGGCTGTGGGAACAGCAGAACTTAGATGTCTACAATTCCATTCCAGACAATACTAAAGGGTTTTACAAAGACAGTGTTCTTGTGAATGGTCAGGAGACCCCTACCACCAGAGACATTGGGGCCAGCAGTATTGTAGTTGATTATTTTTTTTCAGTGTAGAGGATGTTGCTAAGGTACCCACAGACCACATACCACATACCTCATTATGCTTGCTGGAGGCCCTGTCCAAATGCTTCCACAGTTACCAGATCTCATGCAGTGCAATGCCATGACTGTCAAGATACCTGTGAATGTGCAGAGTGAAGTTCCTGGGAGAGTCCTGTTGGGGAATGACTTAAAAACTCTTGGAGTTGTATCAAGCACCCCCAGGCCTCCCAGCAAAAGGAAACCTAGAGAAGACTAAGAAGGCCATAGAGAGTACCTTAAGGGGCTCTCAAGGGGAGATTATAGAGGAAACTTTAAGGACTTACTGACTGTAATCTCTAAGAAGAAGGAGGAAAAGGAGAAACCTAAAACCTCCGGTAGAAAACAGCCAGCACTCCTGTGCTACCAACAAGGACATCCCCGAGACGACTGCCCAAAGTCACAACTGTGACTCCTCCAGCAGCTGAGGCTGAGTGTCTGGAACAACCTTGTGTGGTTGAATCAGCTGCTGCAGAATCAGAGCTGGAAGAGGACCTTGCGCCTGTTGGAGAGCTGGATCCTGCAGACCATCCTGAGCTTCAGTCTTTACTGGCAGAAGGTGGATATTGCATCCCATTATGGGTGATGGTCATGGTGGCACCGCGGTAGGCATAGTTATACGATCACCTTTTTCTGACCTAAGATGGCCGCCTATGTTGTCCGCACCTGTATTACTCACCTGCCTGTTCCAGCATCTACTGTGGACTCTCTTTCTCCCAATCATGTCACAGGATTTAAACCAGCTGTACCCTTTCTCCAGCGCATCGCTACTCGTGTTGTAGACACTTCGATTCGATCCTTAGCGGTCACGCCCGCCCTGTCACGACATCAAACTTTGTTACTCAAGGGTTACAGCAATACTATGCCGATCCTATCGGGAACTACATATAGAGATTCCCGTCTCACAGAGATAAGTGTATACGACAATGCGGGCTTGACGGTTCCAGAATTACCTAGCAAGGTTACATCATCACTGCTTCACAGAGCTGCACTCTTACATTGCTCCATAACACCAGAAGATTTGTCAATACTCTTATAAGTGTAAGCTCATACAGTGCCTTTCAACCTCGTACATATCTCTACTTACCTTTTTGAAACTGACCTGTATCCTTTCCACTGCTACAGACTTTGCGAAGACCTCACCCTTAGAAGTGACGCAGCCGGATAAGTCATATTTGGGAATCTAAGTCTGGGACCCATTGCAGACCAGATTCGCTATCCGGAAGACCAGCGCTCTCTATCCAGCTCAGGGTTTTCTACCCTGGAGGGTTTCCCCGGTGGGCTTGTTTTTTTACGATCCTGTCATAGTCAGGTGGGGGGAGACAAGGCCTCCAGGGGGGTTCTCCTGTCTTCAAGGACTGAACATCTAACAAGGTTAGTGGTTTCTACACATTGTTACATAAAAGTGGACCCTGTAAAACAGAATTCCGCAGAGGTCAAAGAGAGTGTCCTACTCTTGAAGGTCTTCGCCAACAGGAAGGTTCCCAGCTGGATGGGCAAGATCCAGGGAAGCATAGGTTGTACTGGGGAGATGGCCTCTTCTACAGTAAATGGACTGAGTCTATGCCAGGGAACTACAGAAGACTTGTAGTGCCTCTAGAAAGCAAACTCCAGTTACTACAGTTAGCCCATGATATACCTTTGGCTGGTCACTTGAGTTTCAAGAGAGACCAAGGAAAGGCTCTCCTTATATTTCTACAGGCCTAACTTGGGGTCTGATGTAGATAAGTTCTGTAGGAGCTGTCACACTTGCCAAACCTCTGGCAAGAGTGGAGCCAAGAATGTGGCACCCTTGGTGCCTCTCTCAGTGGTGGGAGCTCCTTTTGAGAGGGTAGGAATCACCAGTGTTGGCCCTGTAGACCCTCCAACCTCTTCAGGAAGCAGGTTTATCCTGGTTGTAGTAGTTACAGCTCCGGCTGTGGCTAAGGCCCTACTTGGTATTTTTACCAGGGTAGGTTTTCCTAAGGAAGTTATCTCTGAAGGGGGTCCAATTTTATGTCCCACTACATGCAAGCCATGTGGAAAAACTGTGGAGGTGGAGTATCTTACAAGTTCTCAACTGCCTACCATCCACAGACAAATGGATTGGTGGAGAGGTTCAACCGTACAATGAAGAGCATGATAGGTGCTTTAGAGGAACACCTTAGAGGAAAGTGGGACCTTCTACTGCCATGCCTTCTATTTGCTTAAAGAGAAGACCCATAGGAGGGATTGGATGTAGTGCTTTTGATCTTCTCTTTGGCAATCCAGTTAGAGGCCCCTTGGCCCTGATTAAGGAGTGGTTGGAGAGTACTCCTTCCACCAAGCCAGTGAGAGTCACTGACTATGTGATACGACTCCGGAGGAGAATGTCACACATGATGGTAGAAGCATCAGATAAATTAAAAGCAGGTCAGGCTCTGGTCAAACATTGGCATGGCCAGAAGGCCAACATGGTTGAGTTTACTGAAGACCAGCAAGTTTTAGTTATGGTTCCTACAAGGCAGAGGGCCTTACAGGACAAGTGGATAGGACCCTTCAAGGTTGTGGGCAAACTTGGAGAGGTCAACTATCTGGTGGACTTAGGCAATCCTAAGGAGGCTCCCAGAGTCTTCCACACCAACCATCTAAAAGCTTATGTCTCAAGACCAGAAGTACGAGCTTTGCTTTTAGCTTCAGCTCAAGAGGATGGAGAGTGAACCTCTACCTGACCTACTCCGAGGACAGCCTTTAGATGAGAAAATAGAAGGAGTCCATCCCTCTTCCAATTTGACACCTGAGCAACAGGAGGAGTGCACATTTCTGTTACATCAGTTTGCCTCCCTGTTTTCAATATCACCAGGCTTGACCCTTTGGGGCCAGCATGATATTCTCACTGGTGTATGTTTACCTGTTAAAAGCAGAGATTACAGGATGTCAGATCATGAAAGATACAACATAAAGCGCTTGATCTCGGGGTAATAGAGCCCTCTACCAGTCCATGGTCTAGTCCAGTTGTACTAGTGCCAAAGGCAGGATTCAAAGAGTTGAGATTCTGTGTGGACTATAGAGCTCTTAATGCAGTCATCAAGATTGATGCCCACTCTTTACCCAGGCCAGATGAACTGGTGGACAAACTTGGTTCAGCCAAGTACCTCAGTACATTTGATCTCACTTCAGGCATTTTGGCAAATAGCACTGACAGACCATGCTAAGGAGAAAACTGCATTCTCAACTGCAGCAGGCCTCTACCAATTTAAGGTAATGGCTTTTGGACTAAAGAATGCACCTGCAACATTCCAAAGGATGGTTAACCAAGTTATGAATGGGATGGAGGGCTTCTGTATGGCATACTTGGATGACATTGCAGTGTTCAGCCCTACTTGGAAAGAACATGTTGACCACTTAGGATATGTTTGCAGGCTCTTCAGCAGGCCCATCTGATCATAAACGTGAGTAAGTGTCAAATTGGTCAGAGTAAAGTGGTCTTTGCTATTGTGTGGTCACTGAAGAAGTTTAGGCCATACTTGTATGGATATACTTTTGTAATTCAGGCTGATCACCAACCCTTGAGATGGTTGATGCAAATGAAAGGGGACAACCATAAAACTACTAAGATGGTCAATCAGCCTGCAAGGGTTTGATTTTACAATTGAACACAGATCTGGATGTCACCACCAAAATGCTAATGACCGACTGGAATAAGGAGAGTCATCCAGGAGTGGATTAAATCCTCCTGTCTCTTAGTATGTGGGTGGGGACGAGTGCTAGGGAGAATTCTCCAGAAAGTGCTAATTTCCCTTACATTTTGTGACCCCCAGGAACTTTGCTGGATTTCTAGGATTTCAATTTTTACCTGGAAAGAGTGTGAGACTTTTTTCCCCACTCTTTCATGTATTGTGTTGTGTGTTTTACTTTTGTGTTCTTTGGATATGGAGTTTTAAATCAACTCCATAGGCATCGTCTTTTTCTTGTATGTCACACAGCACCTCCAGTGCAGTGGCACAGGGATGTCTTTCGGACTTCCCAAAGTTTAAATACCTTCTCTCGGACTGACTGATGTCTCCCAGAAAATGTAAAGTTAATTTGGCTTTACTAGTCTTTTTAAATTTACAGACCCAGCACACACTATCTGCGTTTAGAGTGCTGCAGAGGTTGCCTAGCCTGAGTCTAAACACTCATGTAACAGTCAAATGTCACCCTTTTCTACATGAAATGGCAGGTGGCAGTGGTTTAGTTCAAACTACCATGATTTTTCCCGACGGCGAAAAACGGTAGCTAAAAATCGTGTCAGCCATGTTTTTCAATATGGCGCCCAAGACCTACCTGTAAAAACCGACTCCGGTCAACTTTTATTGCTGTTTCTTTTAGGAAAGTTCCTTCTTGTGTTTACCTTTGCTTGCCAAACCAGGTTTGGTCCCTTTGTTTGTTGGCATTTGGCGGGCTTCAGTGCTGAAGCCCTCCTCTGGCCCCTGAGTGTCTGGGGTAGACATGATGTGAGCGAGGTGCCCGAAACTCCCTGTGCGTAGTCTCCTAGGAGACCTGAATGCACTCTGACGTGATTTGCTGGCTGGCTGTCCGGCAAGGACAGCCACCCTGCTGTGTGAGTGACAGCCAGGCAGGAATGAATGGGGGGAAAACCATTTAAAAGCAGGTCTCTGGGACTTGGAAAGCAGAGTCGACCACTGGAATGTAAAAACCGAAGACGACGAGCTGAAGGAAGACAACGGCTGCAACTCCTGATCCACCGGTGAAGCCCAGCTGCAGGTCCGAATTGCCTGAAACTCCATCGACAGAGAAGCCCTTCAAGGTTAACTTCTTCACTTGAGTTTGGTGGGAACAACCAACTTGCAAGTCACCTGGACAATGTCACTATACTGGTTGAATTCTCTTCAGAGTGCTTCTGAAAACCGGATGACCAGTGGAAAGGATACCAGTTTGCGGTCTTTAAGCCACTCACACCTTAAAACCCATGGGTAGTGCAGGAACCTACCAACGTCCTCCTTCTTGTCCCCATGACTCAAGCTCAGGAACAGCGAGATCTGCAGGAATAACTGCCTCAGCTACAGCTCTTCTTCATTTAAAAGGTACTGTGCAAGTGTGGTCCTGAACTCTCTTCGGCCACGGTGAAAGTTTATGAAACTTTCCCAACTTTGAAGGCTTGTCCTTCCCTATAACTCATGCCACCACTGTGCATTGCTAAGACTAACACCCAGGACATCAAAGATGACATCACAAATTTCATCGATGACATCACTGATGACATCACATGTCTGGCTCCCTCTTTTTTCCTTTAGTGATATATCTTAGCCAGTAATACTTAGGAACAAAAAAATCAAAACGTACTATATTTGTAGACTTATACTTCACATATGTTCTTACAGTAATTCATTTGGGGTTCACTCACAGCATATGAAACATATACATAGGGATAATACACACTTGAAAGATAGCAATGCTTCCTGTGTATGAAGACAATCAGTAAGGTTATCAACACTTTCTTATTGTTCTGCTGTTTCTTTATTACTGTACTTTCTCTGTATGTGCTCATATTTGTATTCACCTTACTTTCTTTAGGGTGCAGTCACATCATGTGATAGCTATACATAGGGAAGTAGTAGGTTTGAAGCAGAACAATAATTTCTGTGCATAAAGATAATCAGGTAGGTTATGAACACTTTCTGGTTATAATGCTGCTGTTTTGCATACTTCACTTTACCTGCATATACTCATATTTGTAGGTGTTGTTGCGTCTTTGTGTTTTGTATGTAATAATTAAATTATATAGTAAGTGTTATGTTATGTTATGCTATGTTATCTATACTTGTAGAGCGCATGGTCACCCAGGGGCATCATGGCGCTGGAGAGGAGAGCTGCTCAGAAAGAGGAAGAAGCCAAGATGTGGGAAACTAAAACAGAGTGGTCTTAAGTGCTATTCTAAAACTAGGGTGGTTAGGAACGGTCCTTCAGACCGAAGGGAGATTGTTCCAAAGTTTAGCAGCTGCTATGGAGAAGGCCCTACCGCCAATCCTCACATGATTAAATCTAGGAACAACGAGAAGATTAGCAGTGGAGGAGCATAAATCATGTTCAGGGAGGTAGCGGGTATTTAGTCTATAGAAACTCAGCTCCCTGACCGTGCATTGCTCGATGGACAATGCACAGAGACTTGAAGTGGAAGCGCTGGCCCACCGGGAGCCAGTGAAGTTGGCGGAGCACTGGAGAGATATGAGCTCCATAGGGAGTGCATGTGGCTAGCCTAGCCGCCAGATTCTTTATGCACTGAAGCCGCTGTATTAGACCAATCGGCTGTGACAGATACAGAGAGTTCAGTAGTCGAAACGAGAAAGGGCTAATGCAGCAACTACAGGAGGGCGAATGGCTTCCGGTATCATGGGTAAAACCCTCTTCAAAACCCTGATCTGATGATGGGCAGCTTGGCACACAGCTGTTACTTGATTAGACATAGAGAGGCAGAGAGAATAACACCTAGGTTTTTTACTTTGCTCACTGGACTGGGAAGGGGGCCTAGAGGAATGGGCCAAAAGCAGAGGTTCACAGTGAGGGATCAGGGGGACAACCCACTACCAACAACTCAGTTTTGTCACCATTAAATTTAAGCCAGTTCTGATCCATCCAATCACCAACGGCCCTCAGACAGTCATGAAGGCATGACGACACCTCGGCTTGATCTTGATCTAGCCGTATCATGTGTCGTCAGCATAAGAATAACAGTTGAGGCCGTGGGAGTGGATGAGACAGACCAGTGACCAAATATAGATGCTAAACGGGATCGGGGAGAGTGAGGAGCCCTGTGGGACACAGCAGGTAAGGGAGCAGGGTGAAGAAAGAAAAGGGGGCATAGCAAGAGTTTGTGTTCGGTCTGAGAGAAAGGAAGTAAACCATGCAAGGACCTGACAGGATATCCCGATCTGGGCCAGGCGTGACAGCAGGATGGGGTGGTCAGCTGTATCAAATGTGGCAGACAGATCCAACAGAATCAGGGCACCAACCCCACCTGAGTCAACAAGCCTGGACATGTCGTCCTGCATGGAAACCAGTACACTTTCAGTACCTGTTAAGCGGAAACCTGTGCAGTTCCCTCTGGGACCACTGCAAAAGAATTAGGCCTACAGGTGTTTGGCAGTAAACCCACTTGGTAGCAGTCTGTACCACACAGATTCACTTGGTAGCTGTGGCTGAGCAGTCAGACTTCCCTCAAGAAGAGTTAGGCAGTATGTGGAGTATACAAAATAGGGCAATTTACACAGTAGAACAAGCAGACACGGAACAGAGCTTGGGTGTAAAGATATATAGTTATTTATTTATAAAAACACATCTATGAAAAACACACTGGCACTAATACGGCAAACAACTTCAATTACAATTACTATAAGTATCTCACTCCTCTAACAATATTTCAACAAGTCAAGGTTCAACGGCACCACTTATTTGCAGACAGAGGTGAATGCTTTAACCTAGATGGCACTCTAATATTCGTTATAACGGGAGAGAAAAGGCAGGGTATGAAACCAACACGGTACCAACTCTTTTACGAAGCAAATGCAACGCAAGTAAGGCAGGGTCTACTGTGGATCACAAAGTTCAGAGGCCGGCCCACTCGGCGAGAGGCAAAGCGACATGTCCCAAAAAGTATCACAGTGGGAATGCACTTCGAGTCTTTGTAGCAAATTGTCACAGAAAGGTTGGACCAGTTTAGAACAAAAAGTTAAGAACGTCTGGAAGCGACCCGATGGAGAGGCAAGGATTAAGACACCTCACGCTAACCGTCACAAGGGAAGCCAGGCGGACACGGAACCTTGTATGTGGAGAGACAGCTCCGGCGGGGGCAGTTGTTCCTGGTGGTGGATGCAAGTCGGGGCTTTGCCAAGAGATGAGATGATCTCGTCGTCGAAGGAAAGTTGAAGATAGTTGCACCACCAGGGAAGAGACCAGCCGCGGAGTGCTCTGTCACAAGGCACCACCTTTTGGTCGTGGTACGGGCTAGTGGCTATCCGGTTGCCGGGGTGCTCAGCACGGGCAATTCGACCACTACGCCCTGGAAGCGAAGAAAAAGCAAATGAACTGGTTGTTCCTACCAGTCAGGGGAAGAAGACTCTCCAGCCGGGAGATCTCCTCTGTCGCTGGGAAGTGGTGAGTCGGTTCAGCAGGGCTCCACCGGAGGTGTCGTCGTTGCAGGTCGGCTCACCTTTACCCTCGTTGGACTCTTAGGTCCTGTGGCGACTTCTGAAGATCCAGTCCCAAAAGCCCTGCTTTTATGCAGAAAACCCCCATTCATTCAGCCTAGCTGTCAATCAAAACATGCTAATTGGTGAGCGGGGTGGCTCACCACTTGGGCCAATCACACCAGAGTGTGACTTGAGTTGGCAAGGCAACTCAGTCCAGGGTGCCTAAACCCCCTCCCACACCCCCTCTGGTACCCAGACAGAATGGCACCACTTTGGAGGGCTTCTGTGCAGAAGCCCGCCAAAAGTGGAACAAAGGGCTCAACCTTTGGTTTGGAGTTACAGAGGTAAACATAGACGCCATTTTAAAAACCGAGTTCTGGCAGAAAATACCGACCGGTAGATTTATTTAAGACAAATAAACCAGCGGTATGTTAGAGACTAACGGGAAAAAGTATTAGCCTCCAACAATGGGAAGAATCCCATAGAATTATATTTGGGGTCGAATATAACAAGTAGTTTCCACTGCCACCAGCCAAAACTCGACGAGGGGGGACGGGACAGTGCCCCCTCGAATAACAGACCCAGGGGTAATCGAATTACCCCTACTAGTACGTCCACAATAGGATGATTTGTACTAGTTCTGTTAGTAAATTTAGGTCTAGTAAAGCCAATGGTGACTTTACATGCCCTGGGAGACAGTAGTCAGTCCCAGGGTTGGAGTCTATGGTGGGGATCCTCTAGAACGCCCCAATGTTACGGCACGGAGGGTGCGGTGTAACACACATAGCAAAACACATGAGACCCTATGGAGTAAAAGACCCCATAGCCCATAGAACACATTGACATTCACAGGAATTAACCACATTCATGTCCAAGAGTGGGAGAAAAGAGTCTCACTCTTGGCAGGATGGACAAAAACAAACTCCAGAAATCCAGCAAAGCTGCTGGGGGACTCACTAGGTTAGGAAATTCAGCCTAAACAGAGAATTCTCCCTAACACTCGCCCTCCCCCTCCCCAGACTAATGGACAGGAGGATTTAATCCACTCCTGGATGAATCTCATAACTCTAGTCGATGACATACATCCTAGAGAGACCATCAGCATTTTGGTGGTGACACCCTGACCTGTGCTCAATGGTGAAATCAAACCCTTGCAGGCAGATTGACCATCTAAGTAGTTTTGGGTTTTCCCCTTTCATTTGCATTAACCATCTCAAGGGTTGGTGGTCAGTCTGAATGACAAAAGTAGAACCATGCAAGTATGGCCTAAACTTCTTCAGAGCCCACACGATAGCAAAGCATTCTCTTTCGATTGTTGCCCACCTTGTTTCAGGATCCTTCAGCTTGCGGCTGATGAAGCAAACGGGGTGCTCCCTACGTTTCCCATCCAGTTCACTGAGTACGGCACCTATTCCTACATTCGAGGCATCTGTCTGCACAATGAAAGTTTGGTGGTAATCAGGAGCTCTGAGTACTGGGGCTTGGCAAAGAGCCTTTTTCAGGTTTTCAAAGGCCTGATTGCACTCCTCGTTCCATCTAACCTTCTTAGGGAATTTTGGAGAGGAGATGACATTCAGAGGAGAAGCTATGGTCCCATAGTTCTCAATGAAATTCCTGTAATACCCAGTGAGACCTAAGAAGGCTCTCACTTGGGTCTGAGTAGTAGGTGTTGTCCAATTTTGCACAGCTTCAATCTTACTGAGCAAAGGCCTTATTTCTCCACCTCCTACCTCATGTCCAAGATAGACTACCTTACCCTGTCCAATTTGGCATTGACTCGCCTTTATGGTCAGATTGGCTCATGCAAGAGCCTGCAAAACATCTCTTAGGTGGGTTACATGTTCTTCCCAGGAATTGCTGAACACTGCTATGTCATCCAAGTATGCCATGCAGAAGTCCTCCATCCCATTTAGAACCTGGTTTGCCATCCGTTGAAATGTAGCAGGTGCATTTTTCAATCCGAAAGGCATCACCTTAAACTGGTATAAGCCAAAGGGGGTAGAAAATGCAGTTTTCTCCTTGGCATGGTCTGTCAGGGTTATTTGCCAATAGCCTGACGTCAAGTCAAATGTGCTGAGGAACTTGGCTGAACCAAGTTTATCCACCAACTCATCTGTTCTTGGCAAAGGGTGGGCATCAGTCTTGGTGACTGCATTAAGAGCTCTATAATCCATGCAGAATCTAAGTTCATTAGATCCTGCCTTTGGTACTAACACAACTGGGCTAGACCATGGACTAGTAGAGGGCTCTATTACCCCGAGATCAAGCATCTTGCTGACCTCACCTTTGATATGGGTTTGTACGTTTTCTGACATTCGGTATCCTCTGCTTTTGACTGACAGACAGTCACCAGTGAGTATGTCACGCTGGCCCCAAGGGGTCAAGCCTGGTGAAAGTGAGAACAGAGAGGCAAACTGATTCAACATAGATTTGCACTCTTCTTGTTGCTCAGGTGTCAGATTTGAAGAGGGATTCACTCCTTCAATTTATTTCGTCTAAAGGTAAGCCTCTGAGGAGATCCGGAAGAGCTTCACTCTCTTCTTCTTCCTCTGATGATGCTAGAACCAACGCTCCTACATCAGGTCTCGAGACATATGCTTTGAGTCGGTTGGTGTTGAAGCCTGTCGGAGCCTCCTTGGGATTGCCCAAGTCCACCAAATAGTTGACCTCTACAAGTTTACCCACAACTCTGAAGGGTCCCATCCATTTGTTTTGCAAGGCCCTCTGCCTTGTTGGGATCATAACGAGAACTAGCTGGTCTTGAGTGAACTCAACCATGTTAGCCTTTTGATCATGCCAGTGCTTGACCAATGCTTGTCCAGCTTTCAAGTTATCACTTGCTTCTGTCATCATGTGCGACATTCTCCTCCGGAGACCTATCACGTAGTCAGTCACTCTGACTGGCTTGGGAGAAGGAGCACTCTCCAACCCCTCCTTAATCAGGGCCAATGGACCTCTGACGGGATGACCATAGAGGAGCTCAAAGGGAGAATAACCTACTCCCTCCTGAGGGACTTCTCTATAAGCAAAGAGAAGGCATGGCAGTAGAAGGTCCCACTTTCGTTTAAGGGGTTCTTCTAAAGCACCTATCATGCTCTTCATGGTTCGGTTGAACCTTTCTACCAACCCATTGGTTTGTGGGTGGTAAGCTGTTGAGAACTTGTAAGTAACTCCACAGGTTTTCCACATGGCTTTCATGTAGTTGGACATAAAGTTGGACCCCCTGTCAGAGATTACTTCCTTAGGAAACCCGACCCTGGTAAAAATACCAAGGAGGGCCTTAGCCACAGCCGGAGCTGTAACAGTCCTCATAGGAATTGCCTCAGGATACCTAGTAGCATGGTCTACTACAACAAGTATAAACCTGTTGCCTGAGGAGGTTGGAGGATCAAGGGGACCAACAATGTCAATCCCTACTCTCTCAAATGGGAATCCCACAACTGGGAGAGGCACTAAAAGTGCCACATTCTTGTAGCCAACCTTTCCAGAGGTTTGGCAGGTGTGGCAGCTCCTGCAGTGTTTTTCTACTTCGCCCCCATCTTCGGCCAATAAAAGTAGAGAGAGAGCCTTTCCTTAGTCTTCTTGAAACTCAAGTGACCAGCCAAAGGAATCTCGTGGGCTAACTGCAAGAACTGTGGTCTGTTCTCTTGGGGTACTACAAGTCGTTTGTAGTCTCCAGGTGCAGACTCGGTCGGTTCACTGTAGAAGAGGCCATCTTCCCAGTGCAACCTGTATTTCCCAGGCTCTTGCCCTTCAGCCTGAGCTTCTGCCTGGTGGTGAAGACCTTCCAGAGTTGGACATTCCCTCTGTCCCTTACTGAAGTCCACCCTGTTGGGTCCACCTTCTGCCAGGAAATACTGCAGCTCAGGATGGTCAACAGGATACAGATCTCCAATTCGTTCCTGGCCTTCCATCAGCTCTTCCTCAGAGTCTAATTCTACCACACAGGGTTGTACCACCTTCTCAGCCTCAGCTGGAGGGGGAGTTACGGGTGTAACTTTGGACAACCGCGGGGAAGTCTTTGTTGGCTGCACTGGAATGCTGGCTGCTGGTTTTGGGAAAGAAGTCTAGGTTTCCCTTTCGCTTCTGATTTATTTGAGACAGCAGCTGACAATTCCAGTGGAGCAGGAGTGATATCTTTCTTCAACATCTCCTGGGGAGTACCTCTCATGGTTCTCTCACTTGCAGGTCTGGTTAGCTCCTGTAACCGTTTACTAGGAGGTCTGGGGGTATGAGACACAACTCCGAGAGTTTTTAAATCGTTACCCAACAGAACTTGTCCTGGTACCTCACTCTGTATGCTGACAGGTATCTTTACAGTCATGTCGTTACACTGGATGAGAACTGGTAATTGGGGAAGCATCTGCACAGGCCCTCCAGCTAACTTGGTGAGGCATTTGGGTGCCTTAGCAACATCCTCTGCCTGAAAAAAAGATTTATCCACCACAGTTATGCTGGCCCCAGTGTCCCTAATGGCAGGAGTCTCCTGACCATTCACCTGGACACTGTCCTTATAATACTCTTTAGTATTATCTGGGATAGAATTATAGACATCTAAATTCTGTTGTTCCCACAAACCCAGAGACACTAAAGAAACACTGGCTGAGACTCCAGTGGGTTCATCAGCCAGTAGAAGAAAGTTTCCACTTGCCATTTGGACTTCCTCCTCTGGAGCGAAGGCTAAGGAGACAAGCTGGACCCCTGAAGGTTTACCCTTGCATCTGGGATCTCCTTTCACATGGTCAGTCGAGCCACAAACAAAGCATTTACTGAATGCTTTCTGGAATGGTGGCTTGTTCTGGCCTCCCTCCGGTTTGGCACCAGAAGGTACACTATTCTGCTGTGGTTTTCCTTGTGGCTTACCCTTATGGTTTTGTTTGGGGCCCTCTTTGGAATTTGAGTTATTAGAATTCTCTTTTGAGTCTTTTTTAGGCTGTTTTCCCTCATCCTTCTTCTAAGTTGCCCCAGAATCCTTATGAGTAGCCCTGTTGGCAACCCACAAGTCAGCAGCCTTAGCTAGCTTCCTGGAATTCAATTCCTTCGAATCAGCCAAGTGTTGTCTGAGCTCAGGAGAACAGGCATCATAAATAGACTCCAACATAAAAAGATTCTTCATACCCTCATAAGTGTTCACCTTGTAACCCTTAATCCATCCCTCCAAGTTTTTCAACCCTTCAGTCACCCAGGTAGCCCAAGGGGTACCATCATGCTTTTTGAGGGTTCTAAACCTCTTAAGATACTGGGAAGGGGTCTTCCCGAACATAGCTATCAAAGCTAGTTTCACACTTGCGTAATCCTTCTTATCCACCTCCCCCAACTCCATTACCACATCAGTCGCAAAAGGGGGAAGCCTAGAGAAAAACCAAGGAAGTATCTCTTTCCCTGTGATGTCCTGGAGCCCACGATTATATTCAAACAGTTTTAACCAATCCAACACATCCAATCTAGGTTCATACATACCCACTAATTCCTTAGGCATCCAGTGTCTCTTGGGACTGGAACTTCTAGAGGAACCAGAGGAGAGAGAAGCATTTTCCACAGACAACTTTTTCATCTCTAACTCATGATTAAGTTATATTTCTCTGAGTCTTAACTCAGCTTGCTTCTGCTCAGCTTGGGCATTCATTCGTCTGAACTCTAGTTCTTGGTTTCTTTCAGATTGGGCTAAAAACGGTTCATTTTTTCAAGTTCAAAATAAGCAGGGTTACATGTGGGACCTGTTATGGGCTCCGTAGGTACAGTAGGTAAGGCAGACAGAGGCTAAGAGTGGCTAACTTTATTAGGTTCACTTTCCTCTTCTGACTCATTATCAAGATTTTGATTTAGATCAATACCATCACTGTTTTCTACATTCGCTGGAGAAGTTGGTTCCTCTGAACCAGTACCCAGACTTTGGTTTTCCAGCAATTTGGCTATCAGTTCTACTTTCTTGCCTCTTACAGAAAGATTCTCTTGTCTACAGAGAGCTCTCAAACCCTCAGTATTTTCACCTGCCAAGGACTCTTGACTGTAAACTTCCATAGTACACATGTTTTTGAAAGTTGCTTTTTAGTGCTAAGCTTTGTGGGTAGTTATCCTAAAGTGTTGAAAAGCACTCTAAACTGTATACTCGATACAAATCCCACCGCTGTACACCAGTGTTAAGCAGAAACCTGTGCAGTTCCCTCTGGGACCACTGCAAAAGATTTAGGCCTACAGGTGTTTGGCAGTAAACCCACTTGGTAGCAGTCTGTACCACACAGATTCACTTTGTAGCTGTGGCTGAGCAGTCAGACTTCCCTCAAGAAAAGTTAGGCAGTATGTGGAGTATACAAAATAGGGCAATTTACACAGTAGAACAAGCAGACACGGAACATAGCTTGGGTGTAAAGATATATAGTTATTTATTTATAAAAACACATCTATGAAAAACACACTGGCACTAATACGGCAAACAACTTCAATTACAATTACTGTATCTCACTCCTCTACAATATTTCGACAAGTCTAGGTTAAACGGCACCACTTATTTGCAGACAGAGGTGAATGCTTTAACCTAGATGGCACTCGAATATTCGTTAGAACGGGAGAGAAAAGGCAGCGTATGAAACCAACACGGTACCAACTCTTTTACGAAGCAAATGCAAGGCAAGTAAGGCAGGGTCTACTGTGGATCACAAAGTTGAGAGGCCAGGCCCACTTGGAGAGAGGCAAGGCGATATGTCCCAAAAAGTATCACAGAGGAAATGCACTTCCAGTCTTTGTAGCAAATTTTCACAGAAAGGTTGGACCAGTTTAGAACAAAAAGTTAAGAAGGTCTGGAGGTGACCCGATGGAGAGGCAAGGATTAAGACACCTCATGCTAACCGTCACAAGGGAAGCCAGGCGGACACGGTACCTTGTATGTGGAGAGACAGCTCCGGCGGGAGCAGTTGTTCCTGGTGGTGGATGCAAGTCGGGGCTTTGCCAAGAGATGAGATGATCGCGTTGTCGAAGGAAAGTTGAAGATCGTTGCACCACCAGGGAAGAGACCAGCCGCGGAGTGCTCCGTCACAAGGCATCACCTTTTGGTTGCGGTACGGGCTCGTGGCTATCCGGTTGCCAGGGTGCTCAGCACGGGCAATTCGACCACAACGCCCTGGAAGCGAAGAAAAAGCAAATGGACTGGTTGTTCCCACCAGTCAGGGGAAGAAGACTCTCCAGCCGGGAGATCTCCTCTGTTGTTGGGAAGTGGTGAGTCGGTTCAGCAGGGTTCCACCGGAGGTGTCGTCATTGCAGGTCGGCTCAGGTTTACCCTCGTCGGATTCTTAGGTCCTGTGGCGACTTCTGAAGATCCAGTCCCAAAAGCCCTGCTTTTATGCAGAAATCCCCCATTCATTCAGCCTAGCTGTCAATCAAAACACGCTAAGTGGTGAGCGGGGTGGCTCACCACTTGGGCCAATCACACCAGCGTGCGACTTGAGTTGTTAAGGCAACTCAGTCCAGGGTGCCTAAACCCCCTCCCTCACCTCCTGTGGTACCCAGACTGAATGGCACCACTTTGGAGGTCTTCTGTGCAGAAGCCCGCCAAAAGTGGAACAAAGGGCTCAACCTTTGGTTCGGAGTTACAGAGGTGAACACAGACGCCATTTTAAAAACCGAGTTCTGGCAGAAAATACCGACCAGTAGATTTATTTAAGACAAATAAACCGGCGGTATGTTAGAGACTAACAGGAAAAAGTATTAGCCTCCAACAATCACATAGAATTATATTCGGGGTTGAATATAACAAGTAGTTTCCACTGCCACCAGCCAAAACTCGACGAGGGGGGACGGGACAGTGCCCCCTTGAATAACAAACCCAGGGGTAATCGAATTACCCCTACTAGTACATCCACAATAGGATGGTTTGTACTAGTTTTGTTAGTAAATTTAGGTCTAGTAAAGGCAATGGTGACTTTACATGCCCTGGGAGACAGTAGTCAGTCCCAGGGTATGGAGTCTATGGTGGGGATCCTCTAGGATGCCCCAGTGTTACGGCACAGAGGGTGCTGTGTAACACACATAGCAAAACACATGATACCCTATGGAGTAAAAGACCCCATAGCCCATAGAACACATTGACATTCACAGGAATTAACCACATTCATGTCCAAGAGTGGGAGAAAAGAGTCTCACTCTTGTCAGGATGGACAAAAACAAACTCCAGAAATCCAGCAAAGCTGCTGGGGGACTCACTAGGTTAGGAAATTCAGCCTAAACAGAGAATTCTCCCTAACAGTACCTCTCCCTGGTCTAAAGCATGCCTGTGCAGGATTGAAGATCTTAGATGTTTCCAGGAAAGAGGATAGAAGGGGAGTAACAAGAGATTCCAAAAGTTTGGACAGAAAAGGAAGCAGAGAGATAGGCCGGGACCGTGGGGTCAAGTGAGGGCTTTTTAAGAAGGAGGATAACCCTCACAGATTTCAGCTCTGAAGGGACCAATCCTGATTGACAGGAATTATTAATAGCCAAAGTGATATCTGCCAATAGGTCTGGAGCGATCTTCTTCATAATAGTAGCGGGAATAGAGTCCTCAGAAGAGGATGCTTACATTTTTAAAATAGCCGCTAAGACCTCTGTCTCAGTAAATATAGGGAAATTCGACCAATTGGCTGTAGGATCAATAGTGGGTGCAGGTAATGACTTCATGGCATCCGGAGTCACTATCGCTGGAGATTTTGCAATATTTGTGCGGATCACTTCGATTTTATCAATAAAAAACAAAGCAAGATCATCGCACAGCTTTGGAGAGTGTTTAACCCTGGAAGTAAGGGTCTCAGAAGAGGCTAGTGAATTCACAATAGAAAACAGGGTTTTGAGCTGACATAGAGCAGTTTTGGTTTTCTGAGAAAAGAAAGTGACTTTAGCTATTTTGACACTGGCTAGGTAGGTGGAAATACAGAGTTTGTAACAATCTCTAAGCAGAGGATCGTAGTTTTTTTCTCCATTTGCGTTCTGCTTGTCTAAGATTCAGGCGTGCGGCTTTAAGCTGTACTGTGAACCAAGGTTGAGAAGGTAGTCTGCAACCTTGAACCAGTTTTAGTGGAGCGCAGACATCAGCAGCGTCCACAAGAGATTGAGAGAGTGATTTTAGGGATAGAGGCCTCAAGGTGGTTCCACTATTTGGGCACTAAGTGCCTTAGTGTCAACCGAGCTCCAAGAGCGCAACAGTGATTTTGGAGGGAGGAGCTTACAGGGTGGATTAGACAGTGAAAATGTGCAAGATACCAAGGGCTGGTACCAGGACGTAGCAGGGAGTCCTTAGATAATAATAAATCAAGGGTGTTCCCATGAATATGTGTGGGGCCTTGGATCAGATGATGCAAATGCAGGTCAGATAAGCTATTAAAGTGGGTTTCATTAGCTACTTATTACATGTTGCACATTACACACAACTCTAATAAGAAAGCATTTATCATTTCACTATTCAACATGGGAAGATTATTAATATTGCACCTACATCATGTATGCTGCACACAAAGCTTATGTTTATACATGAGTAGCTTATTATACTGTAAAGAACTTCATAATAGAATGTTATTTATATCAATGCATTGCTTAATGCACTACATAGCTCATGACATCTATTCCAATGATCCTTGACACTTTCTTTGTCAACATTATAATAAGAATCCCTTGTACAGCTTTTCATTAAAAGTAAATGCACATGTGATGTCATCAGTGATGTTATCAATGACATTTGTGATGTCATGTTTGATGTCCTGGGTGTTAGTCTTAGCAATGCACGGTGCTTACCATAACTAGCGAATTTCAGGGGTTTTCCGGTTTTACTTGGAACCATAACGTCCCTTTAACAAAGTTTTTTTTACTGAATTTTAATGGATTTTTAGTAGCGCAACTTAACCATAATGTCGCTTTAACAAAGTATTTTACTGATGTTCATAGGTTTTCAAAAGCGTAACTTAACCATAACCTCCCTTTATCAAAGTTTTTTTTTTTTTACTGGATATACATATGCATAGTGTTTATTTCATAGATGTTTACTAGGATTCCCTTACTTTATATACATGTAACATAGAATATACTGAACCCCCTGCAAGTGATTTTGATGTCCGCGGACTGTGTGTATGTCTGTGGACAGACGTGGATAACATCAACACTACTCAAAAACTCAGGGGGTATCTTAAATTGTTCTATCATGCCATATGAACACTGAACAATTTCAAAAAGCAGCACATGAACAAATTATATGTAATATATAAGAAGTGGATTCTATATATGTAACGCATCAACCGTCCATTTAAATAGAATATGTACTAAAATGGAATATACCAAAAGCATCCAACATAATTACCTCACAGAACTGCACAGCAGAAGCAACAGCAGACCTACACAACAGTAACACAAAACCTACCAGAAACTAGTAAGTAAACTTCATTTTTCTTATATATTTCTAAACGTTCTGTATTAGGTACACTAAAAGTAATACATTTTTTTTTAAATAGAAATTTCCAGTACTTTGGAATGGCTTGAAGAACATTTTCCATGTAATGAAATGAGTGAAGACAATGATACTAATGGTAGACACTTCTCTATATAAGCAAATTAATAATCATTAATGTACGTGTACTTAACACATTTTGTTTAACAGACCATACAAACACTGAAAATAATATAGCAAAAGAAACATTAACAAATGCTCCGCAGCGCATTGAACAAAAAATGGATATGCTAATGGAAAATTTCAATCTTTTGAAACATTTTGTGGAGGATCACATAAAAGAAAAAAAAAATATATCATTGTCCCACAAGTACCTGTTCCCCCTCTCCATGTCCCAGTCAACTATCCCCAAACCCTCACTACCAAGAAAAACATTCTGATGAAACTTCCATCCCTTCATCCCCTCCCATCCATCCTCTCCAAACCCCTAATTCCCCTGTATTTGTGTCAGTTTCTGCTTCCCCCTCTCTTTCATAAATTGTATATTTGCATATAATAAAAAAAATATTATGTGTGCTTTAATTCAGTCCTGTGTCTTTCTTTTTTTTAAAAGGCAGTTAAGGTATCCACGGACAGAGCGGGTGTCCGGAATGTCCGCAATTAATCAAAATGGAGGTGTCCTAAGGACACTATACCTGTTCGTACTGTCCTCATTCAAGATGAAAATGTTCTTAGAAAACACTCAGTGTCCGGAATGTCCGCAGTTAACCAAAATGGAGGTGTCCTAGGACACTATACCTGTCCGTACTGTCCGCAATCAATATGAAACTATTCTTAGAACACACTCGGTGTCCGGAATGTCCACAATTAACCAGCACATGACCTTCCCAAGTCCTTCTTTCATTGCAAATTGCAAATAAATTCAAGACACATGCCCTAAACTGTTCCCTCCACAATGAATTATAATTATGTCTGGATGATGCTGTGTCTCCAAAGTAGCACAGAGAGGTACCAAGTCCAGCCACTTCATTCTCCGCAATCCATGCCAGTGCACTTCCACATGAGGGAATCCAAGATGTGCAGCTACTCCACAGTGTTCTGCATGCACCGTCAAACAATGTATCCATGGGTTTCCCAAAATCTAGATAATCTGTTTTCTGAAACACACATAACTATCTGTTCTTCTCTCAGGAAAAACACTTTCTGACAAACTTGCTCATTACACCAATCCCTTGCTCTACTCATTGTAATTTGCATGCCTCACCACCCCAAAATCCCTGTATGTAATATACGTTGTCCCCAGACAACATCCATTTCCGCCATGTCCGCGGACATATCGAACATCTGAGCGTGATGAATTTAAAATTAAAAAATGTATCACATTTCCCCTGTGATGTTGGCTCTGAAAAGAGCAGTGTTTTTTTGTTTTTTTTGCAGAAGCTTGACAGACTCCTGTTATTTTGTATTTTTTCCCTTACTTTACTCCTAAAATCTTCAAATAAGATTCTCCAAAGCAAACCTTACGTTCCAATACAGCATGGCATTTCCCCTAAAAGATAAGGAAATGCCATCTTCTTTAAAATAAACAGCATTACTGGAATCAATATTTTCATTATTACAGAAGAACATACCAGTTCTAAGCATGAAAGCAAATATGCCTCGGTTGATTGCACACCTAGCAATGTTTTGCTGAGGACAAAAACAGAACTATTGTCCCATATTGCCCTAGATACTAAACCAGAATACATAACTTTGGCATTCGGAAAGACGTTCATTACAGCTTGAACCAAGTGTTCCAAATCTGCCAACAAAGTAGCGGCACTGACCAAATGCAAAGCACCACAGTGCAAAACTACCATATGGGGACTGTTCATCCTACCCATATCTTCAGAAACTTGTACAATTCCATGTACATTGCAATCAGGCAGAGTGTTCCACACCACCTCCACTCCTACATTTAGCATACTTCTGTAAACCATGCACAAACATATCTCCAACCACCAACACCCTGACTTTCTCCACCTCTGCCATCTTCACTACACACAGCCACTTTCAACACAAGTCGACAACCTCAACACCTGATTTGCTTATCCCTACTGTCCCCTTTCCATGCTGGATTTGCTGAGAAACCCCGGATGTGGCATGCCCTGTCCACGAACAGCTGCGGTGTCCGTGGAGCGCGTAACTCTTGGAAAGTCCTTCTACCCTTTCCACTTCACTCTCTGTGCCATTCCATCATTGGATAGAGATAAGCAGTCACACAGCCATCCACCAATCACATCCAAGACCTCTACATCTAACTCAATTATCAGAGTTCAGCAGTTCAAATGTACGGTTGATCACTCTGAGTACAAGTCTCATATCATTGGAAATCAACTACTACAAAAACTACTGTGCAAGTCTCCAAGATTTCTACTTGCAGCTGCATGCATATCCACATGCATGAATACAAACTAAAGGTGTGTATATTTTCTGCACAGTACATGTACAACTCTTATGAATGCATATAAACAGAGTAACTGCCACTTAACCTGTATAACCAATAAAATGAACACACTGTTATTTTTCCCATCTGCTATAATCAGCTGTCACTTCCAAACCTGTCTGCTATCTAACTTCTTTTTTTTACACACACAGCTATTTAAAAAAGTATAATTTAATATTAAAAGATGGGAAAAATAACAGTATAATTGTAGAAAAATACTTAGTAGTGTATTATAAAATTACACACAGCCATGATAAGTTCATGCATCTTTGTACACTCACACAGATAGACACTATCATTAAAAAGCTCCCAGCTGAAATAACACCACTGCCTGTACATCACATCCTTCTGCTACATTACCCACACCTTCACAAATGCATACAATCCATGCTTTTCTATACAGTTTCTGCCATTTACTCTCTAAAAATAGCTAAATAAGTATATGATTATTTATTCTATCTCCTAGCATCCAATAACACAGCCTTAAGAAACCAAGTGAGTTTCATACGCTTAGTATTAGACTCATTTGCAAAGCATGTTGAACTAACAGATTGTAAGTAAAATATAAAGGCTACACATAGTGAAATGATACTGCAAGCACACACTATGTTCAGTTATCAAACAACAATACTACTACAAAAACATAAAAATCAATGTCTAGGTTAACAACAGTGCTAACACACAAAATTACTAACTTCTTTCTTTTACAATTGCATTGAAGACAACTCTCCTGAAAAGCATCAGCAAAATACAACAAATAAGAACTCAACTCAGAAGAAACCTGCTCATGCCAAACAAAAAAAAGAAAGTACTATACTACCATAATGTTCTAACTGTTGTTCAAACACAGTGTGGGGTTGATTCATGGAATTTGTGCACCGAAAAACAGGGATTTGTGTGCCATTCTGCCCACAAATCTGCTTTTGTTAAACAAGGATTTGCGGGCAGAATGGCACACAAATCCCTGTTTTTCAGCACACAAATTCCGTAAATCAGCCCATAGAATGTTAGTATTGCAGAACAAAGAACTGTTTTAATTCTATACCATTAGATTCAGTATTAGTGCTTCTCCTCACCACTAGCTTATTTTGTATTGTCATCTGAACCACAGTATAGTAACACACAAATTCAAGAATAGCCTTCCCAACTTGTTGTAGCTGCCCATTGCACAATCACACACCTCCACATATATCCTTACCATCATACTCAGACACTCATGCACACAGCACACATACATTGCAGAACAGCCCAACCTATACTTTCTTTTTTCCAACAGACCCCAATGAATGCCTACCAAAAAGCAAGTCCATAGAAAGCAATGCAGAAGTAGAGCAAAGGAAAATACAAGTGTCCAAAATATGCATCCATCTCTACCAGAGTGTGTACAAAAAGTTGAAACAAAAGGTCTAATAGAGTCATTAAGCAAAACAAAACAAGCTTCCAGTACAAAAACATTGCCTCCTCTTTCAAAATGTAAAACGAAACAGAAAGTGATTAACAAGAATTCAGCTACCACTTCTGCTAACACTGCTCCTATATATATTGATGTAGTGGCAAGTTACCATACCAAAAAAAGTATTTTAGAAAAAATGTTCTGCCACAGAGTCATTCAGAATCTTATAAAAACAAGAGAGGAATCATGCACAATCCTGAAAACCTACCATAGAAAATTAAACGTATAAGCTCTCATAGACAGTACAATCCTTCTCAAAGGGAAGTTATTTATTTTAGTGTTAAACAGAATGAAACCACTAACAAAACTAACTACTAAACTACAAAAAAGACTTCTCAATAAATGGAATGTCAACAAAAATAACTTCTTAAATATCTGTGGAGGTCAATGGAGTCACACCATGAGCACAGAACCATATTTCAATGAAGAAGCATACAAACAAAAGCAAACAATCACAATTGCAATACACAGCAGTGGACGAGGGTATGAAAAACTTAATAATACCATAATAGAACAAGAAATGCTGCATACAAAAATATCCCCAGAAAACTCAGTATCACCTCTCCATCCGACTGAACCAAAACGTCCAGTGCACAAATGGCCGTGCACGTCAAAGTGTAACATTGACAAAAAATCTTTCAAATCTTTATGCCAGTTCCTCAATCAGTATGTGA
Organism: Ambystoma mexicanum; assembly: GCF_040938575.1. Taxonomy (NCBI): domain Eukaryota; kingdom Metazoa; phylum Chordata; class Amphibia; order Caudata; family Ambystomatidae; genus Ambystoma; species Ambystoma mexicanum. The sequence continues at coordinate 424,634,852 of NC_090939.1, read as the reverse complement.
AAGGCAAAGACAAATTCAAAATGAAACTACTACAAAATATGGATACCTCTCCAGTGCGCAAATACACAGGACTACAAGAACATTCATTAGCCTGCATTTCAGGACCTGTTTGCAAAAGCACCTTCCATCATATCAAAATGATATCAACACATCATTCAACTATTAGAAATCTAGTCCATAAACTGTACTATGCTAGAAGTCCAGCTTTAGCATTAGGCAGTTTAAATAACAATCTTCTACATGGTACAGCCAAAGACCTACTCGAAGAAATAGAGCATATCCAGAGAAAATATTTTGGAAGTGAAAGCCACTTACAAAATGCAATAGCTTTACAACAGACTAGGTACAATTCTACAAATGGCAACATTCTACTACACACATACAAAAAAGAAATACTAAAATTTAAAAGTACATCTGCTGAACTACCAAACCATGTGTGTGTGTGTGTTGCTGCGGAACTTTATATAAATGTAGCACAAAAACTGTAGACATAACATACAAAATAGAAGACAATGAAGATTCCAAATGGTTTGAATTAGCTTTCTACCTTATAGCAGAAAACAAATATGAAATAAATGACAATTTAATACTTTGCAGTTACCGCACTGCAATACTCGACAACAACCAAACTCCTTCACATGCTATCACAAATAACTTGAAATTATTACTACTACCAAAACCCTTGCAACAACTCAATTTATATGAGAGCATCATAATTCAAACAGTGCATCGATTTCAAGCAATAATACGCCTTCAACCAAAAACAGCAAAATTACCTCCCTCTGAATTAGTGAAAGGCATTTGTGGCAACTTAGTTTATTTACCATTAGATCTGAAAGAAAATGTACACACTCTGAGAGTGCAGCGTCCAATAGACCAATCTTTAATTGTCTTAGTAAATGGTCTACCTACAAAAGACAAAAGAAAATTGGCAACAGCTTGTAGACTTACATAAATTTAGACAAGCCTTGCAATATCTAAAAGACAATAATGAATACTACAAAGAAATTGATATTGAAGAAAACCTGAGGGAAACCACTGAAATAATTCAAGAGTCACCAGAAACTGATAATTTTGAACTTCTAGATCCTGAAAAAGTATCCAATGTTTTACACCATTATACAATTCATCCATTATACTCTAAACACACCATAGATGATGCACTAGAAACATACCAAATGCGACAAAACAAAGGATCACCAACCAGCATATGGGAAAAAAAGTATAGAAGCACATGCTTTTCCTCTATTCTTTCCTACTGGGAAAGGAGGAAGGTACGATGATAGACCCAATCAGATAACAGCATCAGAATACCGCTTGTTACAAATGTATTCTGAAGATCCCAGATTCAGACAAATTGTGGACTACATAGTCCACCTACTCTTTGAAAGTGAACTAGCAACTCTACGCGTTGGAGTTGCAGACATATTGAAATCAGGTACCCATTTTCAAAATATGTCAACTATGCAATTACTACAAAAAGTGCAAGAAAAAGATGAGGTTCTACATCAAGCATTACAAATCTGTTAGCAAACATGCGTGGTACAAAATAATACTGGTTCTGACGTCACAGAGATATACGGTGTATGATAAGAAACCTTGGCCCACCCACTTGGTTTGTTACATTAGGTTGTGCAAAATATGCCTGGGGAGATTTACATGATGCCCTACGCATTTCAAACAAAAACAAAACAAGCATAGATATACTAACACCTGGAGAACCCTGCTCTCTAGATCCTGTTAATGTTTCAAGATATTTCTATCATCGCTTCATTGCTACGCTACACTTTATTTGTAATAAAACTGTTCCTCCCCTCCGAGAAGTGCAACACTTCTTTTGGAGAAAAGAATACCAAGCCAGAGGAGCACCACATATCCAAATGCTTTTATGGATTAAAGATGCTCCTAAATTTGGTCAAGACAGTGATGCCACTGTTTTATAGCTTATCGAAAAATATGTCACTTGTGAAATTCCTTCAAAAACAACAAATAGTGGTCTTCATGCATACATTTTACAATTTCAAAGACACAAATGTGGGAAATATTGTCGTTGCAAATACAAAAACAAAGGGAAATTCTACACCAAATGCCCCTTTGGTTTCCCTAGACCAATTACAGCAACAGGTCAAGTAAACAACTTCATGTCTTCAGTTAGACATAGTGTTAAAGGTAAATCACCTAAGAACACATATTACATAAAAAGAACAAAAGAAGCAAAATATATCAATGATTACAATGCAATCATTGCCCTCTTATGTAATGCAAACATAGATGTGCAGTACATTGCAGATAATTCCACTGCAGATGCACAATATGTTACAGCCTACTTAACCAAAGCAGAAAAAAGAGAGCTTCAAGACCTCTGGGATGACCTATCATCGGACAAAAGACTGTCTCAGAAATTGTACAGCTTAGGGATAAAAATGCTCTCTCATAGAGAATGTGGCTGCTATGAAGCTGCAGACTGTTTGACCGGTGCTGCTTTGTATGGAAAATCTGAAATATAGTATGGCTAAGTCTCGGTCCTGCTAAATCAAGAAAAAGAGTTCTGAAAACATACAAGGACATAGAAACAATAGCTAAAAATGATCCCAACAGCCAAGACATTTTGAAAAACAATTCACTGGACACATACTACCCAAACAGGAGTACCACTTTGGAAACCATGTGTCTATACCACATAGCCCAAAACTTCACATACAAAAATAATATAAAACCAGAGGAAAACAAAGGTAGATACAGAGTGACAAATTGTGAAGGTAGCTTAGTGAAACTTACCAAAGGAAACTTAATTAATCATATCAAATATTAATATTAATTGTCATTAATAACTCCTCAACATAAAGAACTATATTACCTGTCCCTGCTACAACTTTTTAAAACATGGAGAAAAAAGGAAGAGTTACTAGATATCTATGACTCCTATGAATTTGTCAATCTGTATCTACCTTTCTTTTCATCTGGTTTTATATTATTTTTGTATGTGAAGCTTTGGGCTATGTGGTATAGACACATGGTTTCCAAAGTGGTACTCCTGTTTGGGTAGTATGTGTCCAGTGAATTGTTTTTCAAAATGTCTTGGCTATTGGGATCATTTTTGGCTATTGTTTCTATGTCCTCATATGTTTTCAGAACTCTTTTTTCTAGATTTAGCAGGACCAAGACTTATCCATACTATATTTTCAGATGTTCCATACTAAGCAGTATCGGTTATACGGTCTGCAGCTTCATAGCAGCCACATTCTCTATGAGAGAGCATTTTTTATGCCTAAGCTGTACAATTTCTGAGACAGTGTTTTGTCCAATGATAGGTCATCCCAGAGGTCATGAAGCTCTGTTTATTTTCTGCTTTCGTTAAGTAGACTGTAACATATTGTGCATCTGCAGTGGAATTGTCTGCAATGTACTGCACATCTATGCTTGCATTCCATAAGAGGGCAATGATTGCATTGTAATCACTGATATATCTTGCTTTTTCTGTTCTTTTTATGTAATATGTGTTCTTAGGAAGTTTACCTTTAACACTATGTCTAACTGAAGACATTAAGGGGGTAATTCATAGAATTCAGCGCACAAGTGGCGCACACGGCTGTCGCACAGTGTGCACGTGCGAATCCCTGCGCCAGCTGCGTGCTCTGAAATCCATTTCCGCGCACAGCGTATTCATGGATTCCAGCCACCAAAACCAGCCGTGGCGCACAGTGGCGCAGCGACCCTGCAGGAGCGCCAGTTACGCCCCCAAGAACGCCTCCCGTGCAGGGAAAAGCCATCAACATACCCAATCCAGCGCAAAGGGCTGCGCTAACCCTGTACCAGCACAGCAAGCGGGCTACGTGTATCACTGGGGTGCGCGGGAAGTACCTCACGCGATTGGCCCCGTGCGAGCAGGGTACGCGTATTTCAGCGGTGCGCGGGAAGTTCCACACGCGATATCAGCAGGGTACGTGTATTTCAGGGTGCAGGGGAAGTTTTACACGCGATTCCAGCACGGTACGTGTATTTCAGGGGTGCGCGGGAAGTTCCACACGCGAATAGCCTGGGCGCGTGTATTACAGGGGTGCGCGGGAAGTTCCACACGCGAATAGCCTGGGCGCGTGTATTTCAGGGGTGCGCGGGAAGTTCCACATGCGAATAGCCTGGGCGCGTGTATTTCAGGGGTGCGTGGGAAGTTCCACACGCGAATAGCCTGGGCGCGTGTATTTCAGGGGTGCGCGGGAAGTTCCACATGCAAATAGCCTGGGCGCGTGTATTTCAGGGGTGCGCGGGAAGTTCCACACACGAATAGCCTGGGCGCGTGTATTTCAGGGGTGCGCGGGAAGTTCCACACGCGAATAGCCTGGGCGCGTGTATTTCAGGGGTGCGCGGGAAGTTCCACACGCGAATAGCCTGGGCGCGTGTATTTCAGGGGTGCGCGGGAAGTTCCACACGCGAATAGCCTGGGCGCGTGTATTTCAGGGGTGCGCGGGAAGTTTTACATGCGATTTCAGCAGGGTACAAGTATTTCAGGGGTGCGTGGGAAGTCTTACACGCGATTTCAGCAGGGTACGTGTATTTCAGGGGTGCGCGGGAAGTTTTACACGCGATTTCAGCAGGGTACGTGTATTTCAGGGGTGCGCGGGAAGTTTTACACGCGATTTCAGCAGCGTACGTGTATTTCAGGGGTGCGCAGGAAGTTTTACACGCGATTTCAGCAGGGTACGTGTATTTCAGGGGTGCCGGGGAGTCCTACATGTGATTTGACAGTGTGGGTCCTCCCAGGTGTTCCTTGTACACCTTCCACGGCCTCTGCAGGCAGCCCACACCACAGGGGACTACCCTGCATCTCTGGTCATGTCCCGCAGGCAGCCCACCCAACATGGGCATGCCCCCCAGCAAAGGCACATGTCTCCTTGAACTAATGAACACCAACTCATGTCCCCCACCACCCCCACCCCCCAGCACTGTGGGGCACCTGCCAGCAGGCCCCCACCCATGTCCAACTCATGTCCCCCACCACCCCCACCCCCCAGCACTGTGGGGCACCCTCCACCAGGCCCTCGCCCATGTCCCATCCATGCCCCCCTGCACCTGGGTCCCCACAATCCCCAATCATGTCCGTAATGGCCATCCTCCCCTGCCAAAAGGCCCAACCAACTATCACATCCACCCACATATCAAAGGCAATTACATGTTACACACCCAATGTAAATAATGCAAATGAACACATGTCTGTCACACCCAATGGCTGCAAGTGAATGTTAAAACACCCAACATGACATGCATGAAAGTAATGAGATGATACGACCCATTGAAGGATGAAAATAAAAATGTATTGAAAATCAACTAGAATGGAAATGAAATTAGAAAAACCACAAAGCAAAACAACAAAAAGAAGATGAATGTCCATGAAAAAAATCAAAAAAATCAAAAAATCCATAGAAGAACTATATACAAGACAATCCCGGGTCCATGAGCCCAACCAAATGAAACCTAACTATGTCAACTAACTAAAAACTGAACTATATACAAAAAAGTGGCGCATTGTCCAATCGCAACCAAATAAAAAAAAATAATAATTCAAAGGAAACCTACCACTAACTATATAACTATATACAATGGCAGCGGGCAAGTCCTGCGGCTCACTCTTTGATGTTGCAGGCCAGGGCATCATCGAACTCCATGTCGATGTCCTGGAGGCGGGACTCTGTCCTGGCCCCGAGGTCTCGCAGGGATAACCCCATGTTCACCTCAAACTCCCTGCGAGCTTCCTCGAGGCACTCGGCCCGCCTCAACGCAAGACGCATGGAGAACTCCGCCCTGACCATGGTGAGCCGCTCCTCTTCCTCCCGCTGCCGCTCCGCACCTATCCGCTGGACCAACTGCTCCCACACGGAAGACACTACCATCCCAGGGTTCTCCTGCCCTCCAGCCAATGCCTGCCCCTCTGATCTTGATGGCCCCGAGCCATGATGCCTCCCACGTCGAGCCTGCTGCTGCCTCCGACGCCACTGCCTCTGCCAGCACGACGGCATCCAGGATGATAGAAACCACCGACGCCGTCGTGCACGTGCCCTGCCCGATGATGCCATCACATCCTCCATCTGCTGGGGTCCAGTTGCTGTGTTGTCCACCCCTGCTGGACCTCTGACTCCCGACTGTGGCAGGGATGGGATCCCCACCGAGCTGGCTGCATTGGTCAGGGCAGGTCCACAGGGGGCCCTGGTGGCATCTGGTCCGGAAGACGGCAAGGAGAACGACTGGCGTATAGTCTCCACAGAGGAGGAGAGGGCCGCCAGATTGGCCGACACATGCAGGAAACCCCCAAACAGGGCCGATCCCAATTGGGCCACGTCGGCACGGTGCTCTTCGTGATGACGTGCGTGCTCCTCCTGGAAAGCACGCACGGCATCACAAATCACTGCCGTGCGCATCGCGACCCCAATCAGGACCTTCTCCACACGGCCAGGGGTCCCCTCGTCCGCAGGTGGATGGGAGTCAGATGACATGGACATCCCCTCTACCTGCGGACGGGCCTGGGACGGGGCATCCCTGCTGGTGCAAGGTGGTGCACCCACAGGTTCAGGGACAGCGACATGCACAGGCCCCTCCACGGTGACCTGTGCTGTCTCCTGCCCCTGCCCCTGGACTGCACCACTTGCACCAGCAGGGATGCCCCCACCAGGCCCCATGTGCGCCTCAGTGGCGGCCTCCTCCTCCTCTGTGGAAACCACCAACCTGGATGGCTCCTCGAAAATCTACCGCCGTAGCAGGCCCCTGTGGGGGCTCACCCACCCCTTCCGCTGCAGCCGTGGGGGCATCCCCGCCGCCTTGCTCCACAGCGCCGTCTCCGCCCTCTCCTTCACTAGCCGCTGCGTAGAGGGAGACATAGAACACAAGCATCAGGGTACTGTACAATGGTCCCCTAGACAGGAAGCAATAGCAGATGAGTGCCACTGTCAAAGTACACTTCCATCATGTCACACCACAACACATGTGTCAGTCCAGGCAAAACACACACAGTGACAGTCATGGTGCGTGCCATGGACATTTCAATGCATGTCCAATGGACTCTCGAATCATACAATGTAATGGGACTCACATGCATCATGGGTCATGCCTATCACATGCACACACTTCACCTCAGTCACATCCATCTGGCCCCGTACACCCCAATCACAGTGCATACAAGGATGACTAGGCTGCATCAGTGAATCTGTACATTGTCACAGACATGTGTCATGCATCCATGGCACTCACAAGTCACAGACACGCAGGTCAGGCACACAGACATGGATACCACATATGTATCTGGCATCAGCACCCATCCCTCGCCCCCACCCATGTCCAGGAACAGAGACTGCCATGCTCTCATGTGTGCAATCTGCATAGGGCTCCCCATGTCGCATTCAAACACATGCAACAACCGTGCGGTTCACACATTACAGGTCGCACATGCATTCCCATGATGTCCCTGCACACATACATGCGTACATGGCCTATGACACACATTCAGGCAAGTATCAGACAACCAGCACACTGCAACATGCCCTGTCTCACACAGCAATGCTTGGCCACTTACCGCTCAACTCCAGACGGGTCTCCCTCTCAAGGACCTGGGCGTGGAGCGCTGGGTGTGCGCGTTCCAGGACCCTCAACTGGATGGAACTCATGCGGCCCCAGCCCCCCTCCACGAGGCGCCGGGCCTTCATGAGGGTCCTGGACCTCAAGTCCTCCCAGCGCTTCTTGACCTTCTGGATGGTGCGGGTTGCCACCCCCTCCGCGTTGATGGCAACCACACAGTCGGCCCAGATCCTATCCCGTCCTTCCCTGTTGGCGCGGGACGATCCGAAGAGGGCATCATACTGCCCCAGGACTTGCTCCACCAGGACACCAACTTCGGTGGCAGTGAAGCTGGTGCCCCTCTGCCCCTCTGGCCGGGGGTTGCCACTGGGGTCAGATGTGGATGTGCCCGACATGGCAACCCCAGGGGCAGGAGTGGGTCGGGCAACTGGGTCCTGGGGCTGGGCTGTGGAGCGATGTTATTCGAGTCTGGAGTCTTCTGTACCAGCAGGGGTGGACACAGCAACTGGACCCCTGCAGATGGCTGATGTGCAGGCACCAAATGGCAGGGCATGGTGGCAGCAGGCAGGCAGGCAGGCAGCAGCAGATGGCACGTGGGAGGCTGCTCGGGGCACTGGGGGGCAGTGATTCGGCCTTCTGGGCAGGAGCGTGGTCTTCCGTGTGTTTTCGCGTGGCCAGCTTGATACGGAGTGATTTGGCACGTGAAAAATCTGCACGTCAGCGTGTAATTCGAGGAAAGGCCCTTAGCGCGTAAGCGAACCCCTGAAATACACGTAGCCCGCTCCCCCAGGCCCGATCGCGTGAGAAACTTCACGCGAACCCCTGAAATACACGTAGCCCGCTCCCCCAGGCCCGATCGCGTGAGAAACTTCACGCGAACCCCTGGAATACACGTAGCCCGCTCCCCCAGGCCCGATCGCGTGAGAAAGTTCACGCGAACCCCTGAAATACACGTACCCCGCTCAATCGCGTGTGTAACTTCCCGCGCAACCCCGAAATACACGTGCCCCGCTCGCACAGGCACTATTGATGTATGTTGCCACTTTTGTAATGCGCAGGGACGCTACCGCCTGCCTTCGTGTGGCGGACGTGTTTGGGCTTGTGCGTGTCTTTCGCTGTGCGTGGCTTTGCCCTATTCGATTCCATGAATACGTGTGGTTCGGATGCGTGTGGGCGTTCCGTCTGCTTCCCTGCAGTACATCCCCAGTTACGCCCTTGTTTTCGCGAGTTGTTCCCAATTCCGCGAGTTACGCCCCGTGTTCCGCCCACTTTCTAGTGTATGCGCAGAGGTTGTGCGCTTTCACTGTGCGCGTCGCGCACGTCTTTCGGGATGTTGCAGTGACGTGTGCGCCATGCACGGGTTTAGCGCACATCCCGAGGAAGACACGCGCAGGGACTTCCATGAATCGCACGCGTGCGCGTGCGTCTCTTTATTTCCGCTTGCGCCTGCTTGCGCCTGCTTGCGCGTAGATTTTCGGCGCACGTTTGTTCCATGAATCGGCCCCTATGTTGTTTACTTGACCTGTTGTTGTAACTGGTCTAGCGAAACCAAAGCAACATTTGGTGTAGTATTTCCCTTTATTTTTTTATTTGCTAGGACAATATTTCCCACACTTGTGTCTTTGAAATTGTAAAATGTGTGCATGAAGATCACTATTTGTTGTTTGTGAAGGAATTTTACAAGTGACATATTTTTCAATAAACTTTAAAACAGTTGCATCACTGTCTTGACCAAATTTAGGAGCCTCTTTAATCCATAAAAGCATGTGGATATGTGGTGCTCTTCTGGCTTGGTATTCTTTTCTCCAAAAGAAGTGTTGCACTTCTCAGAGGGGAGGAAGACTTTTATTACAAATAAAGTGTAGCATAGCAATAAAGCGATGATGGAAACATCTTGAAACATTAACAGGATCTAGAGAGCAGAGTTCTCCAGGTGTTAGTATATCTATGTTTATTTAGTTTTTGTTTGATATGCATAGGAAATCATGTAAATCTTCCCATGCATATTCTGAACAACGTAATGTAACAAACCAAGTGGGTGGGCCAGGGTTTCTTATCATACAACGTACATCTACGTGACTTCGGAACCAGTATTGTTTTGTACCACGCATGTTTGCTAACAGATTTGTAATGCTTGATTGTAGAACCTCATCTTTTTCTTGCACTTTTTGTAGTAATTGCGTAGCTGACATATTTTGAAAATGGGTACCTGATTTCAATGTGTGTGCAAATCTGTAGCATAGAGTAGCTAGTTCACTTTCAAAGAGTAGGTGGAATATGCATTCAACATTTTGTCTAAATCCGGGATCTTCAGAATACATTCGTAACAAGCAGTATTCTGATGCTGTTATCTGAGTGGGTCTATCATTGTACATTCCTCTGTGCCCAGTAGGAAAGAATAGAGGAAATGCATACTTCTATGCTTTTTTCCTATATTCTGATTGGTGAACCTTTGGTTTGTCTCATTTGGTACGTTTCTAGTTCATCATTTATGGTGTCTTTAGAGTGTAAAGGATGAATTGTATAATGGTCTAAAATATTGGATACTGTAACAGGATCTAGAAGTTCAAATTGACCAGTCAAATTGAACAGTTTCTGGTGACTCTTGAATTATTTCAGTGGTTTCCCTAAGGTTTTCCTCAATATTAATTTCTTTGTAGTATTCATTATTGTATTTTAGATATTGCAAGGCTTGTCTAACTTTATGTAAGTCTACGAGTTGTTGCCAACTTTCTTTGGTTTTGTCTTTTGTAGTTACACCATGTACTAAGACAATTAAAGCTTGATCTATTGGACGTTGTACTCCCAGAGTGTGTACATATTCTTTCAGATCTAATGGTAAATATACTACTTTGCCACAAATGCCTTTCACTAATTCAGACTGTTTTTAGTTGAAGGGGTATTATTGCTTGAAATGAATGCACTGGTTAATTATTATGCTCTCATATAAATTGAGTTGGTGCAAGGGTTTTGGTAGTGGGAATAATTCAAAGTTATTTGTGATAGCACGTGAAGAAGTTTGGTTTTTGTCAAGTTTTGCAGTGCACTAACCGCAAAGTATTAAGGGGTCATTTATTTCGTATTTGTTTTCTCCTATAAGGTACAAAGCTAATTCACACCATTTGGAATCTTCATTGTCTTCTATTTTGTATGTTATGTCTACAGTTTTTGTGCTACTTTTATAAAAAGTTCTGCGGCAACACACAGACACATGGTTTGGTACTTCAGCAGATGTACTTTTGCATTTTATTATTTCTTTTTTGCATGTGTGTAGTAAATGTATTCCATTTGTAGAATATCCTAGTCGGTTGTAAAGCTATTGCGTTTTGTAAGTGGCTTTCACTTTCAAAATATTTTCTCTGGGTATGCTCTATTTCTTCGAGTAGATCCTTGGCTATACCATGTAGAAGATTGTTATTTAAATTGTCTAATGCTAAAGCTGGACGTTTAGCATAATACAGTTATGGACTAGATTTCTCATAGTTGAATGATGTGTTGATACCATTTTGATATGATGGAAGGTGCTTTTGCAATTAGGTCCTGAAATGCAGGCTAATGAATGTCTGTGTAGTCCTGTGTGTTTGTGCACTGGACAGGTATCCATATTTTGTGGAAGTTTAATTTTAAATTTTTCTTTGCCTTTTAAATATTGATTGAGGAACTGGCATATAGATTTGAACGATTTTTTGTCAATGTTACACATTGATGTGCACGGCTATTTGTACCCTGGACGTTTTGGTTCAGTCTAATGGAGAGGTGATACTGAATTTTCTGGGGATATTTTTGTGAGCAGCGTTTCTTGTTCCATAATGGTATTATTACGTTTCTCATACCCTAGTCCACTGCTATGCATGGCAATTGTGTTTGTTTGCTTTTGTTTGTATGCTTCTTCATTGAAATATGGTTCTGTGCTCGTGGTGTGACTCCATTCACCTCCACAGATATTTAAGAAGTTATTTTTGTTGACATTCCGTTTATTGAGAAGTCTTTTTTGTAATTTAGTCGTTAGTTTTGTTAGGGGTTTCATTCTGTTTAACACTTAAATAAATAACTTCCTTTTGAGAAGGATTGCACTGTCTATGAGAGTTTCTAAGATTAATTTTCTACGGTAGGTTTTAAGGGTTGTGCATGATTTCTCTTCTGTTTTTATAAGGTTCTGAAGGGCTCTGTGGTGAAACATTTTTTGTAAAATACTTTTTTTTGGTATGGTTACTTGTCACTACATCAAGATTTATAGGTGCCGTGTTAGCAGTAGTGGTAACTGAATTCTTGTTAATCACTTTCTGTTTCGTTTTACATTTTTAAAGAGGAGGCAAAGTTTTGGAAGAATGTTTTTTTTTGCTTAATGTCTCTATTAGATCTTTTGTTTGAACTTTTTGTACACATTCTGCTAAAGATGGATGCTTATTTTGGACACTTTTATTTCATTTGATCTACTTCTGCTTTGCTTTCTACGGACTTGCTTTTTGGTAGGCATTCTTTGGGGTCTGTTTAAAAAAAGGAAGGTATGGTTGAGCTGTTCTGCAATGTATGTGTGCTGTGTGCATGAGTGTCTGAGTATGATGGTAAGGATGTATGTGGTGGTGTGTGATTGTGCATTGGGCAGGTACAACTAGTTGGGAAGGCTATTCTTGTATTTGTGTGTTACTATACTGGGGATCAGAAGACAGTCAGTACAAAGTAAGCTAGTGCTGAGGAGAAGCACTAATACTAAATCTAATGGTATAGAATTAAAACAGTTCTTTGTTCTGCAATACTAACATTTTAGGGGCTGATATATGGAATGTGTGCACCGAAAAATAGGGATGTGTGTGCCAATCTGCCTGCAAATCCCTGTTTAACAAATGTGGATTTGTGGGCAGAATGGTGCACAAATCCCTGCTTTTCGGTGGACAAATTCCTTGAATCAACCCCACAGTGTGTTTCAGTAACAGTGAGAATATTACGGCAGTATTGTACTTACTTATTTTGCTTGGAATGAACAGGTTTTTTTGAGTTGTTGTTTGTATTTCAGATGCTGTTGCTTTTCAGGAGAGTGGTCTTCACTGCAATTGTAAAAGAAAGAAGTTAGTCATTTTGTGTGTTTATAGCACTGATGTTAATTTAGACATTGATTTTTATGTTGTTGTACTAGTATTGTTGTTTGATAACTGAACATAGTGTGTGCATGCAGTTTCCTTTGACTATGCACAGCCTTTATGTTTTACTTACAATATGTTAGTTCAACATCCTTTGCAAATGAGTAGAATACTAAGTATATGAAACTCAATTGATTTCTTAAGGCTGTGTTATTGCATGTTAGGAGATAGAAGACATAATGATTTACTTGCTTTGCAATTTCTGTAAGGTAAATGGCAGAAACTGTATAGAAAAGCATGGAATGTATGTGTTTGTGAAGGTGTTGGTAATAAAGCAGAAGGATGTGATGTACAGGCAGTGGTGTTATTTTAGCTGGGAGCTTTTCAATGATAGTGTCTATCTGTGTGAGTGTGTAAAGACGCAAGAACTTATCCTGGCTGTGTGTAATTTTCTAATACACTACTAAGTGTTTTTCTACAATTATACTGTTATTTCTTCCATCTTTTAATATTATAATGTTTTAGATAGTTGTGTGTGTAAGAAAATAATTGACATAGCAGACAGGTTTGGAAGTGACAGTTGATTATAGCAGATGGGACTTAATAGTAAGTTCATTTTATAGGTTATACAGGTTAAGTGGCAGTTACTCTCTTTATATGCATTCATAAGAGTTGTACATGTACTCTGCATAAACTATGCATATCTGTGGTTTGTATTCATGCATGTGGATATGCATGCAGCTGCAAGTAGAAATCTTGGAGACTTGTACAGTAGTTTTTGTAGTAGGTGCTTTCCAATGAGTTGAGACTTGTACTCAGAGTGATAAACATTGCATTTGAAGTGTTGAACTCTGATGATGGAGTTAGATGTAGAGGTCTTGAATGTGATTGGTGGATGGTTGTGTGCCTGCTTAGCTGTATCCAATGAGGAAATGGCACAGAGAGTGAAGTGGAAAGGGTAGAAGGGCTGTCTAAGAGTTACACGCTCCACATCCAGGGTTTTCCAGAAAATCCAGCATGGAAAGGGGACCGGCAGTGTGGAAAAAGGGCGAGGTGCCAGAGCGTTGGTGGTGGTTACCACATCCAGGGCCCTGGCCCTGTGTGCTTGACTAAATTTAGAGGGGAAGATCAATTTTTCACTGTCAAAGGCTCCAGTACCATCGCCATATTTGGGGACGCTCACAAGAATGGAGGAAAGGGGATGCCTGTTTCCTAACATATAGGGCGGGCTAAAGCCCATATGAGCACCAAGAATGCTGCAACTTCCCAACTGGCTTTGTTGCCCATCCAGTACGTTTTGAGAGGCGTAATGGCCACATTTGTTCTCATGGCTACATGCACTCTTGCTCAGAATTCAAAAAGGCAACTTTTCTGTGTGAGGCTGGTAATAATTGGGGATAGATTCTGCCAGACACCTCAATCCACTTTACTGTGTGTGCCTGCAGGTGTTGAGTTTGTGTATTTGTTTTGAAAAAGGCTGTGTGTAGTGAAGATGGCAGATGTGGAGAAAGTCAGGGTGTTTGTTGGTGCTTGGAGATATATTTGTGCACGGTTTACAGCAATATGCTCAATGCAGGCATGTGGCAAACAATTCTGATGTTAAAGGAGTTTAATGTTAAAGGAGTGGAGGTGGTGGTCGTGTGGAGCACTTTGTCTGATTGCAATGTACAGGGAATTGTACAAGTTTGTGAAGATATGGGCAGGATGAACAGTCCCCATGTGGTAGTTTTGCACTGTGGTGCTTTCCATTTGGGCTATGTCAGTGCCCCTACTTTGTTGGCAGATTTGGAACACTTGGTTCAAGAAGCAATGAACATCCTTCCAAAGGCCAATTTTTTTTTTCTGGATTAGTACCTAGGGCAATATGGGATAATAGTTCAGTTTTTTGTCCTCATCAAAACCTCTCAACCGAGGCATATGTGCTTTAATGCTTAGAGCTGGTATGCTCCTCTGTAATAATGAGAATATTGATTCCAGTAATGCTGTTTATTTTAAAGAGGAAGGCATTTCTTTATCTTTTATGGGAAATGCAATGCTGTTCTGGAATGTAAGGGTTGCTTTGGAGAAGGTTATGTGATGATTTATGGAGTAAAGTAAGAAAGAAAAATGAAAAAAATACAAAATAACAGGTGTCTGTCAAGCATCTGCAAAACATACAAAAAAAAGCTCTTTTCAGAGCCAAGCTCAAAGGGGAAATGGGGCACACTATTTAAATTTAAATACATCACACTCAGATTTTCGATATGTCCGCAGACATGGCGGTAGTCCACGGACACCGCATATTACATACAGGGATTTTGGGGTGGAGAGGCATGCAAATGAGAATTAGTAGAGCAAGGGATTGGTCAATAACGTTTACTGGGTGTGTTTTGTAAGGAGGGAGTTTGTCAGAAAGTCTTTTTCCTGAGACAATAGCAGCTAGCTATGGCTGTGTGTTTGAGAAAACAGATTATCTGGATTTTGGCAGACGCATGGATACATTGGTTGGAGGTGCATGCAGAACACTGTGGGGTAGCTGCACATCTTGGATTCCCTCATGTGGAAGTGCATTGGAATGGAGTGTGTGGAATGAAGTGGCTGGACTTGGTACCTCTCTGTGCTACTTTGGAGACACAGCATCATCCAGACATAGGGCCTGATCACAAGTCTAGCGGTAACCCTTAAATGCGACGGTAGCACTATTACCGCCGCATTTAAGGGTCCGCCAGATCATGTCTTTGGCGGATTTCCTCCCAGCTCTCAGCTGGGGGGAAATCTGTGGCAAAATGGCTGATTTTCAGGGGGATTACCGCCGGCAGGAAATCCACCAGCGGTAATAGCGCAAATTTTCCCCATTGGGCCCAATGGGGAATGGGCAATAATCCTTCCGCCAAACCCGTGGTCCCACGCTAATAGCGCCAGGGAGTTTGGCGGTCAACTCGTGATGAGGCCCATGATTATAATTCATTGTGGAGGGAACAGTTTAGGACATGTGTCTGGAATTTCTTTGCAATTTACAATGAAAGAAGGATTTACGAAGGTCATGGACATGTTCCCAAATTCTTAAGTAATTTTTTCTTGGATTACACAGAGACAAATGTGGCTGCGTTCTTCTTCATTTGGTCCTCAAATGGAGAAAGCGAGGCACAATGTCAATAAGGCTGTTTGTGCCTTTTTAAGAGATGTTGGCATGTCCTCTTTTCACAGTGAAAATATTATGTTTCGTAACACATACATTTTTCGCAGAGATGGAGTCCATCTTACTTATGCTGGCAATCATATTTTTCTGAAAAATGTACAAATGCATTGCTACCTTTTTTGGAATTACAGCAATCCATTTTGCAGTAGGTGTTCACCATTTAAATTTTTCAAACACAAAAAAACACCAAAAGGCTCTTTTCAGAGCCACCACTTCCTCCCAGAGAAAAGTGCAATGGTTTTGATGGGGCAGCACCCCAAAATTTTATATGTACGCGAACTGTCCGCGGACTTCTAAATATGCACAGGGCCCTGCACTATTTATTTGTCACTTCTATTTTTGAACTGTGAAAGGCGGCTCTGAAAAAAGCCTTTTATTGGGGGTTTTTGTTGTTGTATATTTTTTTTTTTTGTTTTTTTCACACGACACATAAGGAAAGGAGGGGAGAGGGTAAGGAAGGGACACCAACCACGGGGACAAGTAAGGGCAGGTGGAGAGAGGAAGATGTAGGGTGGACCTTTTTTAGGTAGGTAGCAGACCTTCTCATGCTCTGTGACCGCAGCCTCAAAAGCACTCTGAAGACTCTCCCCGCTACAGAGTACTGCATCGCAATACATACACAATATTGTGACCCTCGAAAGGTAAGGGTCAACAGCATCATGGATGGCATGTGAGGCAGCTGGAGGGATGCGCTGTCCCACAGGAGTGTCTCTTGTGGTGACAGGAGCAGAAACAGAGGATGTTGTAGAGGAACTCAACCTACTACGTTTATCACAAGGTACAACCTTGCAAATAGCCCCACAGTGGAATGACTTTAGGTGACACTTCATGGCTCTTGTACCAAAGCTGTACGGACCAGGCCTCCCACGACATTTTGCACTGGTTGCAGGCAACCTTATTCGCTTTCCGCGGACAGATCAAGCACCCCAAAAAGGCCAAAAAAGTTCCAAAAAGTATGGATAAAGCCAGGGTCATTATCTGGGACATGGGCAATGGTGAATTTATACTGTAAAATACTTTGGATTGTCCAAAAAAGTACTTTTGAAATGTTCGGGGACCCGGACAGTGTCCGCAAATCAGGACACACGCTCAGCATGGGTGCGGTCACATGATGATGTCGCAAACACGTCCGCGAATGGGATGGGTGTCCGCAGGACACCAAATGCGTGGGAACAGTTGTGCGTCTGTGCGCGGATGTTCTACAGACAGTGTTCGGGTTCTCAAACGAATTAAAAGTGAGACACACATTAGATGGACAGTTACGGACAGGCGTGATGTTCGTAGGACTTATGGATGTGGTGTAGATGTTCTATGGTGAGAACGGACTGGTATGGTGTCCTTAGGACACCTCCAATATGGTTAATCATAGACATTCCGGACACCGAGTGTGTTCTGAGAACAGTTCCATCTTGCTTGAGGACAGTACGGACAGGTATGGTGCCCTTAGGACACCTCCATTTTGGTTAATTGCAGACATTCTGGACACCAAGTGTCTTCTAAGAACAGTTCCATCTTGCTTGTGAACAGTAGGGACAGGTATAGTGTCCTTAGGACACCGCCATTTTGGTTAATTGCGGACATTGCAGACACCAAGTGTGTTCTAAGAACAGTTCCATCTTGCTTGCGGACATTACGGACAGGTATTGTGTCCCTAGGATACCTCCATTTTGGTTAATTAGGGACATTCTGGACACCGAGTGTGTTCTAAGAACAGTTCCATCTTGCTTGTGGACAATATGGGCAAGTATAGTGTCCTTAGGACACCTCATGTTGGTTAATTCCGGACATTACGGACACCGAATGTGTTCTATGAACAGTCCCATCTTGCATGCGGACAGTACGGTCAGGTATAGTGCACTTAGGACACCCCTATTTGGTTAATTCAGGATACCCAGGACACTGAGTGTGTTCTAAGAACAGTTCCATCTTGCTTGCAGGCAGTATGTGCAAGTATAGTGGCTTAGGACACCTCATGTTGGTTAATTACAGACATTCCAGACTCCGAGTGTGTTCTAAGGACAGTTCCATCTTGCTTGCGGACAGTACGGACAGGTATAGTGTCCTTAGGACAACACCATTTTGGTTAACTGCGGATATCCCGGACACCTGCGCTGTCTGCGGACACCCTAACTGCCTTTTTTTTAAAAAAAAGACACAAAGGACTGAATTAAAACACACATTATATTTTGTGTTATTATATACAGATATACAATTTATGAAAGAGACGGGAAGCAGAAACTGACACAAATACAGGGGAATTAGGAATTTGGAGAGTATGGATGGGAGGGGATGAAGGGATGAAAGTTTCATCGCAAAGTTTTTCTTGGTGGTGTGGGTTTGGGGATAGTTGACTGGGACATGGAGAGAGGAGACAGGTGCATGTGGGACAATGATATTTATTTTTTTCTTTTATGTGGTCCTCCACAAAATGTTTTAAAAGATTGAAATTTTCCATAAGCATGTCCATTGTTTGATTCATGCGCTGCAGAGTATTTTGTAATGTCTCTTTTGGTATATTATTTTCAATGTTGGTATGGTCTTTTAAAAAATATATATATGTTAAGTACACATAAAGTAATGATTATTAATTTGCTTATATAGAGAAGTGTCTGCCATTAGTATCACTGTCTTCACACATTTCCTCACGTGGAAAATGTTCTTCAAGCCATTCCAAAGTACTGGACATTTTTGTGTAAAAGAAAATATATTACTTTTAGTGTACCTAATACAGAAAGTTTAGAAATATATAAGAAAAATGAAGTTTACTTACTAGTTTCTGGTAAGTTTTGTGTTACTGTTTTGTAGGTCTGCTGTTGCTTCTTGCTGTGCAGTTTCTGTGAGGTAATTATGTTGGAGGCATATCATTTTTGTTTTGCTATATTTCATTTTGGTACATATGATATTTAAATGGATGGTTGATGTGTTACATAAATAGGTTCCACTTCTTATTTATTATTACATATAGGGGCTGATTCAAGGAATATATTTGTGCCGAAAAACAGTGATTTGTGTGCCATTCGGCCCGCAAATTCCCATTTGTTAAACAGGGATTTGCCGGCAGAATGTCGCACAAATCCCCATTTTCCAGTGCAAATAATTCCATGAATCAGCCCCATAATGTGTTTATGAGGTGTTTTTTGAACTTGTTCAGTGTTTATATGGCATGATAGAATAATTTACGATACCACCTGGGTTTTTGGGTAGTGTTGATGTTGTCTGCGTCCGTCTGCGGACATATGCACAGTCCGCAGACATCAGAATCATTAGCTGGCCGTTCAGTATGTTCTATGTTACATGTATGTAAAGTAAGGGAATCCTAGTAAACATGTATCAAATTCACACTATGAATATGTATGTTCAATAAAAAAACTTTGATAAACGGAGTTTATGGTTAAGTTACGCTATTAAAAACCTATGAAATTCAGTAAAAAAACGTTGTTAAAGGGACGTTATGGTTAAGTTGCGCTACTAAAATCCTATGAAATTCAGTAAAAAAACGTTGTTAAAGGGACGTTATGGTTCCAAGTAAAACCGAAAACCCCTGAAATTCGCAATTTATGATAAGCTAAGGAACCGTAACTTGCGCCACCACCGTGCATTGCTAAGTCTAACACCCAGGACATCAAAGATGACATCACAAATGCTTTGTTAAGGTTAAAGTACAGATTAGTTATTAAATTTTGGTTTTAAGAAGATTAAATAAGCGTTTGTAAGTTTGTAAGATTTGCTGGTAATCTCTGTTTTACAGTAATGGTACTATCATTACATTCAAACCATCCACAATTCTTTTTTTTATATGCAGTGTAGTGACCTGCATTGGTTGTGACTCCTGCGTGGTAGATTATACCTATTGTTGTGAAGGTTTATTACCAAGTGATACTTGACCATGTGTGAATCCAGTCAGCTTGCAGTTGTTTTTAGTACCATCTGAATTGTAATGTAGAAGCATTAGTATTTACTACGTGTTTGTATTAGTAAGGTGGAGTGAATATCTGAATTGCAGGTAGTACATAATCTACCATGGTTTGCATTTTTGTACAAGTTGCTGAAATGGCACGGATTCACAATTAGGTATGGATACATACACAAAGGGCTCATTAGGGATTTGTTCCTGTGCCACATTGTTGCAGAGAGTGCATGTATGTTTCCACATGTATGAAATCTGGAAGATTTCATTTATAGGTATGTTTTTGTTTTCCAGTACTTGTAGTAAGTACATTAGAAATTCTTATGGATCTTCTTGTGAGGTTATAGTGAATTTCACCATTCCAGCAGAAGTAGTCCAATTCTTGTCTTATTCCATGAACACACTTTACGTGTTGTCAGGATTATTTGTTGTGTTTCTATGAAGGACTAACATTTGCAAACACAATTGGTCTGTACTGTGTAAGTAAATGTTGTCAACGATTGGTGGCAATTGAAATAGAATATTCATTTCTACATTTGGGTAGCAACTTACACCAGTTATATTTGAAAATTTGAATGGACCAGATAGTTCTGTGTCCAAGTCATTTTTTTGAGGGGTGTGTTGCTTCTTTGATGAACTCCCTGAGTTACTTTGAGTAATAGGTTCTTCTTTGGTTATGGTAATTGATGAAATATTAGCTTCTTTTACTCTCTTTGGAGGATTTGCAGTGAGATCATGTTGCATTTCTGTTTGAATTAGTTTTCTTTTACGTTTTCCTTTTTGTGGAGCAGGATATGTTTTTAGATGGGGTGTATAGTGAACGTAGTCTATTGTATTCTAAAATGAAAGGAATGTCAGCATTTACTTTACTTGCATCAAAGTTGATTAGAAATAGACCCTTAAGTGTACGTAAGCGTGATAGTGCTACGTAGCTCATGCCTTCTTTAAAGACTGTGTTCCCAATATTTATCAATGCTTTGTCTAGGGTATGACCTTGTGATTTGTGAATGGTGACTGTGTATGCTAGAGAAAAGGAATCGAGCTGTTGAGCGCCCTATCCTTTTTTACTTCTGAAAGTTTTTAAAAGACAATATTGACAAACTGAATGTTGTTGTCACGTGGGTATGTTTGAAAGCCAACAACTGTACCCAGTGCTCCATTAACTAGTCCTTGTTCAACGTCAAGGTTACATTTAAGCATTACTCTACAGTTTAAGGATAATTTTTATATTTTCTCCAAACCAGCTGTGTTGGAGATAGAATTTTCTAAGGTGTTTAATCTTGTTGTGGCTTGTTGACACATGGGTAGTGTCATACCATGTACGTCCAGTTTGTCTGTGGAGCAAATTTCAATTATTGGTTGCATTTCTTTTTTCAACATTTTTTCATTGAATTTGGAACAGCTTGCAAGAGTTGGCATTAAGGACATACAATTGACATTTTTGTGTGCTAATTGTTTCAGGACATGAGTAGCACATGAATTATGGCCATAAAGTGCATGGATGTGCCGGGTTTTTAATATTGCTTGTGCTTCTTGAGATAATACACCAACTCTAATACTTTTTAAAATGTTGGCTAAAGTGAGGTCTGCAGATTGGCGCATGTTTTCTGTTAATTCTCTGTATTGGAAATGTTGCCAAAGGTTGAGATTTCCTATGCTGCCAACAGTTTTGTGTCCTAAGGTTTTAAAAATAGGTTCACCTTTCACTGGTGTCAATGGAAGAAGATATCCGAAAACAATAATGTGTTTTCCTCCAAAGAGTTCTTCATAGTTTGTTTTAAGTACTTCTTGCAATCTAAGGTGAATCAAAGCTCACTTCATCTATTAGTAGCATTTTCATTTGTTCTAACACTGTGCATAGTTCCATTGCAGTTTCTGTAGAAAGTTTGTAATATTCTAATTTTACGCTACCTTTGGGATAGGCAAGGCTGTGTTGCAAAGCTAATCCACAATTGGGCTGTGTTTCTGAGGGTCAACTAAAACATAATTCCAGGTCAAAATAAAAGGCGCGGACAAGCATACAGACCAAGAAGGCCCATGTTCACTGTTGTCTGAAGGAGAGCAAGACACTTTCTATTTCACTGTTTACATATGAGCCTAAACATGCTTTGTCTTATTACAACTGCTAATAGATAATAAAGAAAATGGAGATGGTTGGAGGAAAGCCTTTGGCCAAGAGTCTCCAATCACCAGCCGCCTCACTCGAGGCCCTAAGTGGAGTTTGGAAGGGGGCTAGCAGCCCCAGACATACCATGGAGAAAATGGCCCGGGTGACCACTGCCCTCGGTGGGAACACCATTACGGGTCGGACTATGTTCTGTCACCTAGATGCCCCTGCCAATGCCATCAGTGTATGCTGAGATGCTGCCCGGGTGGTTGTTTCTGGTCGGAACATTTTTAAAATATATTCCATTGAGGAGGACCAGTTTATGGAGAAGTTGAATCTGCGGGTGGGCCGCAAGCCATCACTTAACTTCAGCTGTGCTGTTGTGGTTTGGCACCAGATGGATGAGAACCTGCGAGCCACGGCTACCACCAATAGTGTGGCGGTGACTTGGAACCTGGGAAAACCGTCTTGAAAACAACGGGACCAGCTGTTTACTGAACATAAGTGGACTGTAAACAAGGAATGCTTCCACCCCACTGTGGTGTACATGCTGTACAGCGGCTCACAGGATGGGTACATGAAATGCTTTGACCTACGGAAGAAAGACTCCATAAGTACCTTCTCTGGCCAGTCTGAAAGTGTACGTGATGTCCAGTTCAGCATCCGTGATTACTTCACCTTTGCTGCAACTTTTGAGAATGGAAACGTGCAGCTATGGGACATCCGGTGACCAGACCACTATGAGCGAATGTTCACTGCCCACAACGGGCCTGTCTTCTGCTGTGACTGGCACCCAGAAAACAGGAGCTGGCTAGCCACATGAGGCCACGATAAGATGGTAAAGGTTTGGGACATGAACACTAATCGAGCTAAGGAGATCTACTGTGTTCAGACCATCGCATCCGTGGCCAGGGTAAAGTGGCGGCCTGAGCGCACGTACCACATTGGCACTTGCTCGATGATGGCGGATCATAATATTTACGTGTGGGATGTACGCCGGCCTTTTATCCCCTTTGCCATGTTTGAGGAGCACAAAGATGTAACCACTGGGATTGTATGGCGCCACCTTCATGACCCCGACTTCCTTCTGTCTGGTTCCAAGGACAGCACTTTGTATCAGCACATATTTAAGGATGCCTGCCAACCGATAGAACGGGCAACCCGGAGGGCCTGTGCTATGGACTCTTTGGAGATCTGGACTTCGGAGCCAAAGAGAGCCTGATTTCATCAGATTCCAACCGTAAGCCATACTCTGTTAACCGGCGCTACCCCATATTACCATAGCAAAATATAGAATGTTCAGCTCAGCGAACTCAAGCAAATCTTACTAATACACCATTCTGGAGAGAGGCAGAACTCTCAAACATGACAATGTCCTCAACGAGAACAAACAACTCATAACCATCAACAAAAAAGAACAATGATACATTGACCCTCTGTACCTGGAATACTAGAGGGTTTTCTCACCTCATTCGCGCAAATATGGATGACCTGTGGAAATATAATCTCATCTGCTTACAGGAGACATGGATTTACACTCTGCCTGGATGTGATGGATATATAGTGACAATGAACCCTGCAATATCTCGTAAAATAGGACGACCTTCAGCAGGTCTCCTAACCTTGATTAAAATTGAAGAAAATATACATGTGGTGGACACTACCAACATCTCACTGTGGATACAACTAACTGTACTAGAAACTTTAATTACAAGGATGATTAATGGTATTTGACACAAAGTACCATCACAGAGGTTTGCGATAATCAGTCTATATTGGAACCATGCAGTGATTCAAACGGATGAATTCATTGACGTCTTATACTCCGTGATAGACAACCTTATTCTGGAAACAAAGGAAATTGAAATAACATTATGTGGAGACCTTAATATTCATTTACTTGATAAGCAGGGTTGATTTGTAGATAAAAGACAACTATCAGCGAAAGCGAAAATATGGACCAAAGAAACCACCTTGAGGCAACTCCATTGTACATACAAGATGAAACACAGTCGAAAAAGCATCACTCGGACAAATGGAAAAGTAGTAGAAACTTTAGACTACATCTACATCTCTCCAAATTTAGTCTCTAAAATACAAGCGCAAGATAATGCGAGCTCTGATAATAGTGACCATCACACTATCAGCATCACCTGGAAAGTGCCGTATTGCACAGGAGAGAAAGTACAGTTACCCTAGATGGAAACTAATACTGCAGTTACTCGACTGTATATCAATGATAAGGAAATGAAGAAATTAATTAGTATATACTCGTCCACCACGCAGAGTGGCGGCAAACAAATATATTATGAGTGGATACTTACACCATTCTTAAGGACGATACACAAACAAGACTCTAATAAGAAAACGTATACTCACGCATATAATTCTCACTTAATGGAAAAGAAAAAAGAAATGCAGAGAAAGATCACGGAACTAAAAAGAACAAACTGTGCGAACACACAAAGTGACATTCGTAAAGTAAAACAAAGCTACAGAAACTGGACAAAGAATGCAAAACCTCTGCTTTCAAAACACAATGCAGAAACTATGTTAGCACAATTGAAAACCAATATCACGAGAGGTTTGTGGAATCTATTAAATCCACAAACGGACAATCATCATGAAATAATTCAAGGGATTTCTGAAGGCTCATGGATCAGTCACTATGAGACCATCTACAAACTTACGGCGAGCAAACATAAAATCAGTATGGAGCAGAGAGAAACAACCCCATGGACAAATGCTTGGACACTTGATTCTATCATAACAATCATAAAGAAGCTAAATACATCAAGAGTTCCAGGCCCCGATGGCCTGAGTAACGCCCGTTTAAAGAAACATCCTGAGGATTGGTCCAGATTTTGTTTACAACTATTCACCGCTATCGAGAAATGGAAGCTAATTCCCATTACTTGGACGAAAGCTATCTTGATACCAATTTACAAAGCAGGTGACAGGAAATCACCCTCGAATTATATACCAATCGCCCTATTGGATCCGATTGGGAACATTTTTGCCATATTATTGCTCAACAAACTCAACATATGTATCAAAGAAAGTAAAATATTTGACATCAGACAGACTGGATTCACAAAAAGTATGGGAACGCAGGTAACTCTCATGATCTTGAATCTACTGAAACATGAAGCGCTGGCTAACAAATACAACATATATGCAGCATTCATAGATTTGCATATGGCGTTTGACATGGTGAATAGAACAACACTATGGTGAAAATTAAAAAGTGGAATTGTCCATCGAGGAGGCCATGGAAGGGACACACACGGGGTCTAGAGGTGGGGATTCCACTGGTGCTAGTGGTGCAGTGCAGGGGCAGGGACAGGAGGCAGCACAGGCAGCCGTGGAGGTACCTGTGTGTAATCCTGTCCCTGATCCTGTCACTGCATCATCTGGCACCAGCAGGGATGCCTACGTCCAGACCCATTTTCAGGGAGGGGATGAGCACACAACAACTGGCCTTCCTCTCCCTGTGGACGTGGCTATCCGGGACCGTGTTGAGACTGTCCTGGCTGGGATGCGAGGTGACCTGCAGTCTTTTTGTGGAGAGACTGCATGTCATCTCTCATGCCTCTTTGACCACGTTGAACTACTGGGACAGGTCACCGGTGCTGGATTCCTCCGTGTGCTGGACCTTCTTGTGACACATCCTTGCCACAGTCGGGAGTTGGACGTCCAGCACGGGTGGCCACCACGACAACTGCACCCCAGCCAGAGGAGGACGTGCAGACAGCAAGAGCCAGGGCGCAGGCCCAGGCACAGGCACAGCAGCAGCAACATGGTGGGAGCAATGATGGCTCAGGCCTTCAACATCGGAGGGGCAGGCATCGGCCATAGGGCAGGAGGACCCAGGATTTCAAGTGTCTTCCGTGTGGCAGCGGTTGGGCCATGCCATAGATGCAGAGCGGCAGCGGGCGGAAGAGACACGGCTCACAATGGTCAGGGCGGAGAACTCCATGCGGAGGACCCTGATGTGGGCCGAGTGCCTCGAGGCAATGCGCAGGGAGTTGGAGGTGAACATGTCGTCGTCCCTGCGAACTCTCAGGGCCATGGAAGAGGGCCACCTCCAGGACATTGAGCGGGAGTTTGATGATGCCCTGGCCCGGGACATCCAAAAGTGAGCCATTGGACTAGCCTGCTGCCATTGTAAATAGTTTTTAGAGTTAGGTTTCCTTTTCCTTTTCCTTTGATTTGTGGTGAATGGACTATGCCACACACATTTGTATATAGTGTTTTTATTAGGTAGTTTCTTAGGTAGGTTTCATTTCTTTCGTTAGGCTCATGGACCCTTGACATATTTGGACAATAGATTATTTTGAACTTTTTCTTTTGATTTCACCATGGATCAATGGATTTTTCTTTTTACGTTTCCTTTGGATTTGCGTTGATGGAGGGAGAGTTTTGACTATTTTTCTTTAGGATTACTTTGGATTGGTTATACTTTTCATTTACTCTTCTTTTGCACATGGTTTTCATTTCATGTTTGCTATTTTGTTATGCTTTCATTGCATTGCTTTATCTTTGTACATAATGCATTTTCATATTTTAGTTCCATGTGTGGGATTCGCTCATTGGGTTAATGCATGTGAAAAAGTGGGTTTACACAATCAATGTCAACCAATGTGTGTGTGTGTGTGACAGACATTTGTTGATGTACATAGTTGACTTTTAGTTTGTGTCTTGAGATAGGCATGTCAGTGTGGGGTGGATTGGGAAATCATTGCGTCTCAAGAATGGTGTGACGTGCTGTGGGATTTTGGTGTAGACGTGGTACATGATTGTGCTTCTTTACTTCATGTAGGGGGGACACGAGTGGGGGCCTTCTGGCAGGTTCCCATCACTGCTGGGGGGTGGAGGTGCTGGGGGACATGAGTGGGGGCCTGCTGGCAGGTGCCCCTCACTGCTGGGGCGTGGGGGTGCTGGGGGACATGAGTGGGACATGAGTGGCGGCCTGCTGGCAGGTGCCCCTCGCTGCTGGGGGTTGGGGGTGCTGGGGGACATGAGTGGGACATGAGTGCGGGCCTGCTGGTGGGTGCCTCTAACTGCTGATGGGTGGGGGTGCTGGGGGACATGAGTGGGGGCCTGCTGGCAGGTGCCCCTCACTGCTGGGGGTGGGGGTGCTGGGGGACATGAGTGGGGGCCTGCTGGCAGGTGCCCCTCACTGCTGGGGGGTGGGGGTGCTGGGGGACATGAGTGGGGGCCTGCTGGCAGGTGCCTGTCAATGTGCTGGGGGACATGAGTTGGTGATCACTAGTGCAAGGTGACATGTGGCTTGGCTGGGGGGCATGCCCGTGGTGGATGGGCTGCCTGCGGGACATGACCAGGGGTGCAGGGTAGTCCCCTGTGGTGTGGGCTGCCTGCAGGGGCCGTGGAGGGGGTAGAGGGCACACCTGGGAGGACCCACACTGCCAATTCACATGTAGGACTCCCCATGCACCCCCGAAATACACGTAACTGCTCTGACAGCAAAATTGTGTGTGAAACTTCCCGCGAACCCCAGTAATACACGTACCCCACTCGCACAGGGCCTATCGCGTGTGAAACTTCCCGCAAACCCCAGTAATACACGTACCCCACTCGCACAGGGCCTATCGTGTGTGAAAATTCCCACAAACCCCAGTTATGTACGTACCCCACTCGCACAGGGCCTATCGCGTGTGAAACTTCCTGCGAACCCCAGTAATACGCGTACCCCACTCACACAGGGCCTATCGCGTGTATAACTTCCCTTGAACCACAGTTATACACGTACACCACTCGCACAGGGCCTATCGTGTGCGAAACTTCCCACGAACCCCAGTAATACACGTACCCCACTCGCACAGGGCCTACCGCATGTGAAACTCCCCACAAACCCCACAATTACACGTGCCCCCTCGCACAGGGCCTACCGCGTGTGAAAGTCCCCGCGAATCCCAGAATTACACGTGCCCCGCTCGCACAGGGCCTACCGCATGTGAAAGTCCCTGCGAACCCCAGAAATACACGTACCCCGCTCGCACAGGTCCTGCCGCATGTGAAACTCCCCACGAACCCCAGAAATACACGTACCCCACTTACACAGGGCCTACCGCGTGTGAAACATCCCACGAATGAGCGGGGTATGTGTATTTCGAGGGGTGCGTGGGGAGTTTTACACGCGATTGGCCTAGCGCGAGCGGGGTACGTGTATTCCGAGGGGTGCGCAGTGAGTTTTATACGTGTTTTCATGGTTGCCGGGCTGTAAGATGGCCCACTGGCCTGTGCGCCGTGTACTGGATTTGTGCGCTGTTAATGGCGCACGGGGCGGGGTTGGGGGCGTAACTGGCGCTGCTGCAGGGTCGCTGCGCCACTCTGCACCACGCTGCTTAGGGATGTTAAAATCCATGAGTACGCTGTGCGCCAAAATGGGTTTTGGCGCACGCGGCTGGCGCAGACTGCTGCACACGCACACTGTGCGCCAGCCGCGTGCGCCACTTGTGCACTGAATTCTATGAATTACCCCCTTAATCTTTTCTTTTATATGGTCCTCCACAAAGTTTTTTAAAAGAATGAAATTTAACATTAATAGATCAATTTTTTGCTCCATTCAATGCAGATGATTTTCTATGGTCTCTTTTTCTGTATTATTTTTTATGTCTATATGGTATATTGAAAAAAAATGGTTAAGTACACATAAAGTAATTGTTATTAATTGGTTTACATAGAGAAGTATAGTGTCTACCATTAGTATAACTGTTTTCACTCATTTCATCCCGAGGAACATTTTCTTCCACCCATTCCAAAGTAATAGACATTTATGTTTAAAAAAAATATATATATTACTTTTAGTGTACCTAATACAGAAATGTTATAAATATATACAATTAATGTAGTGTACTCACTAGTCTCTCGCTGGGTTTTGCTGTTACTGCTGCTGTTGATTTTTACTGTGCAGTTTCTGTGAGGTAATTCTGTTGGAGGCATATTTATTTTGTGCTGTGATACTGAAGAATTGTGAGGGCAGTCACATACCTGTCATGGGTGTTAGTCCTTGCAGTGCACAGTGGTGGCGCAAGTTATGGTTGCTTTGCTTACTATAACTGGTACATTTCTGGGGTTTTTCGGTTTTACTTTTAACCATAATATCGATAGGTTGTCATTAGTGCAAAGTAACTGTATTGGCTCTTTCAAAAAGTTTTTGCACTGAATTTGATAGGTTTTTAGTAGCGTAACTTAACCATACCATCCCTTTAACAAGGTTTTTCACTGAGTACATATAAATATATATCTAAGAGATAGCCTCACTTGAAAAGAAGAAAGATGGACATAAACACAAGACCCATGTGTTCAGTCTTGAAAAGGACCCAGACCAGTTGGAAGAGGACAACGTTTTTGACCTTGTTCACACAAATACAACACTCTCCTGGGAGCAAAGACCAATGGCTTTATTAATGCAACATTATACTGAGGTTGAAGAGATTTTACAATTGGATGTAGAGATCCTAATTCCAAAGTATACCTTCTGTTTGCCCAACTTCAAGCCCATGCTTTGCAGGAGCAACCATCCATTAAACCCTCTGATAGAGGTTTAGTGTCAACCCCTGGGTAAACAAATAGTTGCACCATTTTAGTAAAATAATTCTGGAATATCAAACAGCTTTAGGACTCTACATATTAACAGGAAGATAATCTAAACTGTCAGAATAATAGGATGCAGAATACTAGTCAAGCCCCACATTCCCAGGCCAGGACGATTTAGCAAGAAGAGCCTCTGGCACCCCAAATAGAAATTACATGGCACAGTAGCCATTGGGGAACAGATTAGGCTCAGGCCAACATATTAGCAAAACTCTGCGTTCCTGCTAAATCTACCAAATCAAACTTCCAGGAGTAATCCTTATGGTTGATATTGGGTGGATTCAGCGACTACCTGTTTTGTGGGTGATGCAAAGTATGAGAGCATGAACTTTATATTCAGTCTTGTAGGCAGCGGTAGGAGGTGGCTAAAGTAGTTGAGAGAAAGGGTGAGCATTGCACAATAATTCACTTGATTTAGAGATATGTATATATACTTGGAATACAATTTATTTGAACAGAGATGTAGAAACAAATACGATTTAGTCGAGGTAAGCAAGTAGATAAGGATTAGTTGAGATAAGGCAGAAAACTGAAGAAGAATAAACAGGTTATATTTTCTAATTCTCAGAATTGGCTTGAGAATCCAAGCAACCACCTCCCTTGACATAAATACACCTGACATTTCCTGACAGTGATTAGGGAATAGAAAATGCCAGAACTGATTTGAAGCAGACATTCTATTATCGTACAGTGACTTAACTGTGTATATCATAATTTAGTGAATATATGTGAATGATGATTAGATAAGATACAGTCTCAGACTGTGTTGGTTGCACAAAATTACTAGCATTGCCTGTAATTGAGTGTGCAACACATGTGCCTTACTTTGTTGGTAGGTCAGTGGAGAAAGAAATGACCACGATCACCTTTGATGATATGCATCCATGAATTTATTGCCATTGCCTACGGAAGAGTAAATCCCATCTTGGGCATAGGTTGGAGATAACATACAGAGGCTGATAATTTTTATGTGATTAAATAAAAGAGAGAATGGTATCAAAGTGAAAATCCAGAGTTGAGTTGTGTCCAAAAATTAGATTTGTTGGCTGTAACCGGGGTTTGCAACACAGATGACATCTTGTTGTGGCTTGAACTAGAGAGGCAAGAATCACAATTATCACTGGCAGCACCCATTTTAGTACAGGAACTCTTGACTTCATCATGAAGCTGACTTGGATTTCACCAGTGTTGGCTAGTTGATCAGCCAAATTATCTCCTGTCTTATTTTGGCCTTTAACGTCCAGAAAACATCCACAAACATCTACCAGACTGATGAGAAGAATTTGCCAGAGAGGACACTGACTCTTAACAAAAAAGATTTACCCAAAACTAAAATTAAAATGACCAATACTTTGCCAGGTTTATACCAGGACACAGCAAATATATTATGCCCATCACCTTGATACAAATTCAAGCAAACAACAAAACCAAATACCTTACCCAAAACATTCCACCCATTTTTGCATCACCCCAAAACTAGTGCAGATCTTTTAAAACCATCTTGAAAAACCCTGGCTCCTCTGAATAGCCCACGCAAGCTTCCAACTTATGGTCAACTTTCTCCCGACCGCCCCTCAGAATTTATTTTACAAGGACTCCTTACCTCTCCTTTTAGTCATGTACTGGTGCAATCGAAAGGAGACCATCTGGAAGCTTAGCAGTGCACCCACATTGTGAGAAAGGTCTGAGGCGTGGCACTAAAATTATTGGAGGAATCAGTCTCACACATCTATTTCAGGTGATGGAAAATGAAGGCATCGTTTATTCAATGGCTTGCATATAAGAGAAAACAGCACACTGCACCCAATGGTTGCCCATCTACCGACCAACTGACCCACCCTCCTGATCCCTTAGCTTTATACAGCACTAGTCACCTGGTCTGAGAAAGATTGAGAATCCTTTGTTGGCCTTAAGGTACATTTATCCTGACTCCTACCAACACAATGAACTCAATTCATTTGCAATCCCTTTTAAGTGTCTGTATCTGACTTTGACATCACTTTGACATCATATGGCGACTTGGTGTGTCGATGTCTGTCTAGTGGCATTTGACCTCCACCCCCCACTGATCTCTAGTCACTAATCAGTGCCTTTTTGTCGTTTCTAGTCCAAGCCATATTGTGCCACTGTACGCAGGCTGCGTTCCTTGGTATAATAACCACAGATAAAACCACAGACTTTACTCCAGATCTCACTGCGCAGGAATGATTGAGTCCATAGTTCCTTAAAATAGGGCCAGAGTCAATATGGAACAGGGAGCCTAAAAAGAAAGACAAAGAAAAGGTGAATCGGTGCATATTATCCTAGGTGTGGAGAAAATGTCACCCTGTTCATGATCAGAAAGTCCACGTGTTAAGAAAAATGTTCCTGCTCCCCTTCATACAAACCTTTAAGTATTTATTTATTGGCAATACTTTTAAAAAACCCAAACCTGCGCCCCCGCCCACGATAAGTCTTCCCATACTTTGCCCAGTTTAAATCTGAAACAGAGCATGAAAGAGCCAATAGCATGCCATACAAGAGATATGGAAATTAACAAGGGGGGTCCTGGGAGTCCCTCTGTCAGACATTAGTCCTGGTTACAAGAGACTTACGCAGAGTCTTTAGCTCACTATCTTTCACAGAGAAGAAATATCCCAAACATATCAGTCTTTGTCCTGCCCTGTGGTAGTCCAGCACCGAAATGCTTGGCAATTCTCCTCTGAACAAGAGTACCAACAGTAATCCCAGGCATGTGTTGTTCGGTCCAGTTGGACCTCATCAGTAGGGTGGAGCTGTGCCTCTCTAAGAATAGTGAGCAAGGGGTCCACATCTGGATTCCCCTAGTAACTTAGGGTGAGACCCAAAGTTACTTGAATATGCAAATTAACAAGGGGGGTCCTCGGAGTCCCTCTGCCAGACATTAGTCATGGTTACGAGAGACTCACCCAGAGTCTTTAGCTCACTATCTTTCATAGAGAAGAAATATCCCAAACATATCAGTTTTTTCCTGCCCTAGGGCAGTCCAGCACCGAAATGCTAGGCAATTCTCAAGAGATATGGGACACACATGCCTGCAAAGTATGAATGCAGAAAGTGTGGGATCATGACACAAGCACTGACACACATATCGCTCCAAGAATACCCTCCTGCCATCCCGTAGTATTCCTTTCAGACTGTGCTAGGTGGTGCTGCGCGATACCACCCCTAATAATAATACTATCATATCATGACCTCACTCCTCTTCTTCACACAATTTCACTTTTGTAAAGGTCCCCTGTATCTAATCATCCTCCACAGCTGTAAGATAGTCTTCTCTTTAAAATGTTGGAAGGAGTGCTATATATATTGTTGGCTGCTGTTGGATGGATGCAGTTGAAAGTTATCCATATGTTCAGCCAAGAGGCACCAGTCGTTATTTGTGAGGAATATGTAGAAGGAGAGAGAGTTTAGAAGTATGAACAGTCTAGGCTACAGTAAGACGTTGTCTTAAGTCCACAGATATGTGCGAAAGGGCGACATTCACATGGTCATTACTCCAG
This sequence comes from Ambystoma mexicanum, assembly GCF_040938575.1. Classification (NCBI taxonomy): domain Eukaryota; kingdom Metazoa; phylum Chordata; class Amphibia; order Caudata; family Ambystomatidae; genus Ambystoma; species Ambystoma mexicanum. The sequence continues at coordinate 424,601,881 of NC_090939.1, read as the reverse complement.
TATTTACAACTATTGTGCAGCTCTGAAGAATTGTGTATACTTTTTGCAATTTGAGTGTGAAACAGGAACAAACTCCAATTCCTCCTCATCCTTCTCTCTCCTCCAGCAAAACCTCTTTGTTTTACGGCTGCATGAGATTTTCTGCTCAATTACCACCAAACCCATAATAAATGATGCTGTTACTGCTAGTCAGACTATAATATACATTGGCCCTCATTACGACCCTGGCGTTGGACCATGGTGCTAATAGCACCATGGTCCATGCCGGTAACTTACCGACTCCGCCATGGCGGAATGGGGATTACCACCCCATTCCGAGGTTGTCGGGGCGGTAATTCCCCATGCCGCCATGGCCCTTCCCCATTCCCATTTTTCCCCCATATTGCTCAATGGGAATGGGAAAGGCGCTAAGTACCTTGCCGCAAATTGCGGCACCGTACTTAGCACCAAGGTCCCTTTGCGGGTTGGTTTTTAACGCCTGCAAAAAGCAGGCGTTAAAGTCTCCAACCCGCAAAGGGACCTCGTAGTAAGGCGGTAAGGGTTAACGGTCACCGGTACCATCAACAGTGACCGTTAACCCTTACCACCGTCCGTGTAATGAGGCCCATTCACTTTTTAATTTAGAAATTCTTATAAAAAAGTGGACATAGTTTGTGAGGGATAAAACATAATACAACTGCAAAATGTTATGTAGACACACACACGCAAACACACACACACACAATATTTTACAGATATAGTGACATAACATGTTTTATAAACATAGTTCAATCCCCAAAAAAGAAAGCATCTATAAAGTGTGTAAATAACAATGTTATGTTACAAACACTGTATGCGACTACAAATTCATTCATGAAACTCGACATATAAACATTCACTTCATAACACTACAAATCCAACCTAAACACCGACTTCATTTATAATATTTTTTCAGGCGTTAAAGTCTCCAACCCGCAAAGGGACCTCGTAATCAGGGGTTAAGGGTTTAACGGCGCTGCCACCTTTTATGGCACCGATAACCCCTTAATGCCTGGGTTGTAATGAAGGACATTGGGTGTTTGATATGGGACATACATATCTCAGGGACATCTGCATATGTATGCAGCTGTTCTTGTGAAATCAAATACAGGTATTTTGACAACTTTGTATTTAACGTTCCATAGTAAATGCTTCAAATGCTATGCCTATCAAAGTTTCCAAGCATTGTCCTTTTCTCTTCTCTCTGGCTGATAATACAGAACGAACACAGTGGCAAAAATGTAACATGCATGATTTTTTCCCCCACAATCCATTAAAAAGGAAACCTTCAGGTGAAATACATAATTAGTACATCAATGAAGCCGCCTTATAGGCATGTACATTTTAATAACAATGACAAATTACAGCACTCCTAATATTAATTGATTTGAAATGTATTACCAAGGTTATATTTCATAATTCCTGAAAGAGATGTTAAAATAGATTACCTTTTACTTTTGGGATATTTAGATTAATAGAACTTTTGAGTTTTTCAAAAAAAGTTCATTAAATTATAATTCTCATGAGGCGAATTCAGGTCAAGCTCTTTTCCTCAACCTCTGTCTGTGTGTCCTCTATTATAGATTGAGCGGGATCGTTCACCCTTGCTCCTGAAAATAACACAGGGAGGGGGGGTATAGGGATTTGCAGACAGACAACGGCAGGCAGAGTCTTTCTATGCTGAGGACTGAAGTAAAAAATGCGTGAAAAATATAGTTTTATTTTCCTTATACATTTCTCGAACTCATTGATAGGGTGATTTAGAAGCTAATGCCGAAGTCATTCAAAGGGGAATACCGACAGACCGAACTATTCGGTCAGATTTGCGAATCGAATAAGTTGTGGAAAGTGACCCAATTCGGTCATTCAGTGTGACAACCACCGGGACAAGAAAGCAAATGATCAGCACTGGGAAAAAACATGACAATGGAAAAAACAAAAACAAAAAACACGACACAGGTATGTTTAGAAGATCCAAATGTCTCACAATCATTTTGTTGTCAGCCTCCCGACCGAATCAACAAATGAATGTTGCGAGGCTCAACTGCAGGTTTTGAAGTAGCCAGTACCATGTCCCTCTACAGAGACTTGATGGTATTCAGTCATAAGGTGAAATGCCCCAATGTGTGATGTTAACACATTATTTTCATTTTGCACGAGAGTGCCTATGTGGCATGTGCTATTACAAGTCTGGTGGTGCAGAAAAAGTGCTGTTAATTCCGTTGTATCCACTTTTCTTGCAACGCCACATTACTAATTGTGGCATATTTATTGAGTGGTAATTCCACTGGCGATAAATCTACCGAAAATCCATAAAGATTCCTGTGTGCTCGAATTGTGGGGAATTACCATTTCTTGTAATCCCATTGCAACACCTGTGGACCAAGTGGCGGTAAAAGTAATTAAGTAAGCAGGATATTGGCACATTTTCAGGCGGAATACAACAAACTCGTAAGGAGGCCCTTAAAAGCAACAGGTGTCCCACTGATGAATGTCCATTTGCAATATCTGTGTCCTTTGCTAACAAAACATATGGGCTCATTTAGACAAAGTTAAATATCTGTGTCATTTGCTAACAAAACATATGGGCTCATTTAGACAAAGTTAACCGAAGGTACGTAGTGTCAGTAGGCCCAACCATTACTGTGCTTGTGTGGCATTTTGCTGAATTGATTTTGGGGGTCATGTCATATAGTTATATACCACTGTCAGAAGCTGGGGCTTTCAAATTGCCTACTTAGTTGCAGACTGCTCATGAAAATCAACACGCGTAAACTAATAGTTCAACTTCACCTTCACTTGTGCATTTTGCCCGATGTACAAAGGAATTGTTATAATGAGGGAACATACATGGTCAGAACACATATGCATGAAATGACAAAAGAGCATGTAGACACATTCTACAGGTTTGTCTATTCTGTACTGAAGAGGAAGTGCCAAGTATCAGCCGCACCCAAGCCACCCACTTCGAAGTGCCAGGAACTTTTGCGTCAAGTATGAAGAACAGATAAACCAGCAGAGGTTTTCTCAGACCAAGAGACAGCCTCAAGCCTCAAGGCCAAACTACAAAGCAGTAATTGACACACGGCCATTGACGTGATGAATGGTTGTACCATAAATTGAGGGTAAGCTGGGGTGCAGGCTTACTCCCTGCACCTGGCTAATCATTCTGCATGCTGTTAAGCGCAAGTGGAAAAGAATGTGTGGGATCAATGCAAACCCAATCATAGTGGACCATGTAATCTAGGTTCCTACCAGTTCAGTACTATTCTGTACATTCTTGAACTTGTCCTATTCAACATGCTCCCCAAAACCCACACACCTACGGCTATCACTGCACTGGTCATGATTTTGCATTTTGCATGTGTGCGCAACAGGATGTTTTCAAGGGACAAAGTGTCTGGCGAATTTGCACATTCGATTTTTTTAAGGTGATAAAATATTCCCAGTAATTATAACGTTTATTGCACAATTCATATTTTTCCAAAAACAACACTTGCAGAGCTCGCCCTGGTCAAAACTAGTTTTTACTTGATTGCAGTAGGTGCTATCAATGATATGCGCATGAAGCATGCCCTCTGCTCACCCATGAACAGTTTATCTGCTAATGGAAACCATTAAAGTGAAGATGATCTGTTCATCCCACCTGCTTAAACCACATTGCTAATGAACATACTACTAATGCCCATGGAGCTAGTAATGCTTGCAACAATGCATGAGTGTTCCAACTGGTGGATATAGGTAAGTATGTTGATTACCTTGCCTGTCTTGCTCCTCAATTTCGTAGGAACACACATTTATTGGCGGGAGTGTGGCATGCGCTCTTGGCAACTTGCTTGGCTGGATTTATATCATCATGAGGAGTCCCCTTTATTCATAGGGATGGTTGTGAAGAATGGTCTGTCATGCTCTACACCATGCTGCTTTTGGTTCGTTGGTCTCTGCAGTTCTGACCTACTGGCCCTGCAGATCTACACCCCATCTAGGATATGTATTTCGTAAGCAACCAGGTGAATGTCTGTCATGATTTTCCAACTGTGCGTCTGCCATCCAGCAAAAGTTTGACTTGTCCCAGGGTGACCAGCAATGTTCTGTCCCAAGGTGCAAATCTGTAGCTAGACAAGCAGTCCCCAATCCCCACGGCCCACTCCCCTAGCCATGATGTCGGGAGCACTCACACACAAGCAGGCTTCAGGAAACACGGAGATGCAAGATTACATTGTTTAACTTGTGAGCTACATGGAGAAACAGCCAAAGATCCACAGTATGTTAACACAATGCACAAATCGATGTACATGTCTTGCAATTTAAATACTTTTTCCTGTTTGGGTGAGTACTGCGATCTCATTTTTACATTCCCACAATGCTATTTAGTTCTGTGCAAATCGCCAGAATGGTAATCCTTCAAGAGATATGCTGCAGTTCGACTAGAGATTTGGCACCGCCCCTCTGCACCACCCAAATCCCCCCACTCCACCAAGGTTTGGGGTTTCCAGATGAACTTCTTTCTATTTCCAGCACTGATTAAGTATCACATTGTTTGCAGGTGACAGCTCTGAAACATTGGTTAATGACATCCAAAAGCTAAAGTGCCTGCTCTGCCCTAACACTGCTACAAACCAAGAGCCCACACAACCCTACAAGTAAAACGTGCACAGTTAAGAATTATACATCCTTAGCGTTTTGTGGTAACTTCTGCTGATGTGAGGCTATTAAACTATCAAGAGGGGTGTGATGAGTTTCAGTAGCAACCCAAACAGCAAAGTCTTAAATAAAGGAACATCCAATCAAGGTTCTATATGAATAGATACTTTAATCAAACCCATCATGTACAATAATAATGAACTAGAAAACACTGTAAAACACACCCTGTAAAAAAGAACACAGAATATGCAAAGATAAAAAAGATGCAGCACTCTGGGTAATGACACAAGGGATGAAAGGGCAATTAAAAGACCATAAGGTTAAAACAAGTATACTTCTTGAGGTTGCAAAGGGATTAAAATGACCTATACAGTCCCTAGGGACCAACGATGGAATGGGGGGGGGCGGGGCGGAGCAGATACCAATTAATAATACCTTTGCAAATTTCTTGGTTGCTCTATGGTGTCAAACCAGGCTTCTCAGCATAGTTTGATGGTTATCTTCAGTTTGGAGTTGTGGCAGTCTCTGTGTTCCAGCGGCATGCTGGTGTCAAGTCACAGTCTAACAGAAGGTTGCTGTGGTCTTGAAGTGTCTACTCGAACTGTACTGATTGGGTGGTCACTAGAATCGGTCATCTGTCGAGGTTTGACAAAGGTCAAGTGGTTATCAGGATGCGCAGGTGAGCCGATTCAATGCAGAGACTCGGAGGTCGCTCTTCAGGGGACACCAGGGTTAGGTTAATTGACTTACAGGATCAGTGATGAAGAAGCTGGTGCCTCAAATGGTGGCGACTGGAGCAATGCAAGGCAGCAGCACTTCTTTGGTTCAAGTCGAGGCAATGACGTGCTTCAGATTGTGTGGAGCGGCGGAGAATGGAGTTGAACAGCAAATGGCATTACAAAGAACAATGAATCCCTGTCTCATTACAAGTATGGACGGAGAGGGAAAAAATTGAAGGTAATGGAATTTCTGCCAATATTCCTGCTCCGCCATACTACGAGAATGGCCCTGGAGTGGAGGAATTACCTTCAGCATTATGCTGGAGGTAAATCCTCCAATTCTCCACTGGAAATTCAGCAAAATTAGCAAAATTACTGCAGTGGAATTACCGCCACAGTAATTCCCCCAAAAACCCCCATAGATTCCTATGGACCCATACAACATTGGGATTTACACCACCACTTGTAATCCGGCAGCAATTCTACTGGATCAAGTGGCAGTAAAAGTAAATCAGTTGGGCGGTATTCCGGCGTATTTGCTGCCAGAATACCGCCCATCTCGTAATGAGGCCCAAAGACCTTTCAAAATAAAGCACAGTGGTGTGAGGCTTAGCCCTTTGTGAATGGGTGTGCTCTTGATTCCTACTCCCAGGCCTGCTTCCTGTGGTGTAGCTATCCATGGGGAAAGGGTGTTAGCTGCCCTTACAAGGGAACAAAGAGAGACAAGCCACAAAGGTTACTGTCCTGCCAGTGGGCAGAGCAAGCCTTGTTTGGAACATATACACATATCCCATCCACAGTTCAACCAGACCCACAGGGCTGACACCCACAGGGCTGAGACATGTGTGATATCAAATTAAATGTGACTGCAATGATAATATTTAGTGCAATACGCAGTGCAATGCACCATTCCTAAAAACAAGGCATAACTTATCGGTAGAGTTTGCCCTGCCACCATACTGTTGGTACAGGGCTTGGTATCATAAGCAAGGGCTGCATTGCAGGTATGCACCCCTTGCGGTGCAGAGGCGTGGCTCTCAATGAGCTGTCAACTGGGCACCTATAACCTCTGAACCTGATCTGTGCCACTGGAAGAGCAGGCATGGCACAATCAGGAAACTGATGCAGTAGGACACAGATACACACCATGCTTTTGGCATGGAGCTTATGAAAGGAGATCTGATCAACAGATTACCTTTTCACAGATGGAATTATCCACATCATTGTATGATGTGATTGATACATAGCAAAAAAGCGAGGCCTTTCACATCCTTGTCAGATGGCATTTCATAACACTTAGACCCTCTCAAATGCACCAGAAAAACTTTACATCTCATGTTTGAAGAAGTGTAACACCATGGAACACACGTGGGTTCTATTCAATTTGACATAAATGACCATTCTGTAGAACATTGATACTTTTGTGGGATAAAATCAGAATGCTTTTCAAAAGGTTATTGATTTCCATTAACGTGCTGTTATATTATGTTGTTGTTTGTTTGACAAATAATGCAATGAAATTAATTAACAGTACTATTGAACGTCCTCAACTTTATTGTGACATAACTGTTTTTTACCAAGTTAGAATTTTTTTTAAAAAACAACATAAAATATACTTTCATACGTGCAACCATACGGGTTGGGACATCTGGCTGTTTTCAATATTGTTCCCACTTTCCCATACAATACATTAGTGCCAACATACAGATATGTGTTGTAAACATTGTTCACTCCATAGATACTTCAACCATGCCATGCTGTCGTGCCAATTGTGCAATATTTTGTATGAATGCACATCATTCAATCATACGTGTCATTCTAAGAATTGCTTTGTATACATATATGTAATGACAAAAGTATGTAGGTAGGTAGTCACCCTATAGATCAGGTGAAGCCTATCATCAATACCAAATGTGAACTTTCTCTGTCTAATAACATTTGAGCGGTAAAATGGATTAGTATGACATTTTGCAATCATAATTTGTGGTCCCGGCCCCCCAGAACTGGAAGGTGTAGAGCAGATTTGCAACATAGTTCAAAAGATACAAAAGGTAATACAAGTTTGTGTTTTTCAATTTTACATTCATTTTCCGATAGGCAAAATTACGATTTTGTGTTCAAGTGCAGAGCCCAATTGCTGGACGGATCAGAGCAAAATAAGAAACAAACTGGGCACAAAGTGCTCGAAGGAAATCCTTTGTTGGTTTGGCATGAATCAGTCCAGTAATTTTTTTTTTCTTTTTTAATTTGGCAAAGGGTGGGTTCGCACCTCTACCCAAAAAGTTAGTTATATCTCCCATGATGAATTGCTGGTGCCAAGGCTTTTAATTTATGAAAATCCGTCATTACGCAGTTCGAGATTCAAGATCTCTATTGTTTTTCAAATTGCCCTAAAATGATATAAGGAGGTTAGAGGGGCTGTTTTGCTGATGGGGAGCATGTGGGCAGGCTAACAAGGATGATGTGTGACGATTTGGTGCTTGTGGATTGTGTCAGGTTTTTTGGAGCATATAGTCGAGATTGAGATCTGAATGTTAAGTTGCGAAGGAAAACTGTAAATTCTTCAAACTTATAATATATTGAGTTGTAGGGTCAACATGGGAAGAGTAGCATTTTTAGTTAATTTAGGAAGCAATCTGTGGTTTTAACATGCAAAAATACAGGTATTGCTCCAAAAAAATAATTTAAAATGTCTGGAACGGAGGTGTTAGTGTTTGGGGGGGATACATTTGTTTTTAATGCTTTTATTTCTTATTACTTTCAATAAAGAGTGCCATTAAATAAGACCGAGTGAAGCTGATACAGGCTTACTGTATCTTTTGTTTTGATTGGACACGCTTTTCAAGGGACTTAATAGTGAAGATCTAGAGTCAATCCTGATGTCAGCAGGAAAGATTTCTAAATGACTCCCGCTTTATTGTTACTGTTCCTAGTTAGTAATCCTACCTGAATCCCTACATTCCTCTTACTAGTCCTAGTACCCAATAGTAATCTTACATTTACCCCCACATCCCTCTTCCTCCACCCAATACCCAATAGTAATCTTACCTTCACCCCAACTCCTCTTCCTCATCACAGCCTCCCACTACCTCTAACAGTCCCCAACTACCCTACCTCAAGCTTCCTCATCAAAGTACAACAATACCCTCATCTCCCTCTCCCTTCTCATAATCCCCTATGAACCCCATCTCCCTCTTCTTTGCCAGTCTCCCACTACCACCACCTCCTTTCTCCTCATCACAGTCCCCCTGACCCTATGACTGTTCCTTGTCACATTTCTCCAAAACCCCACCTCACTATTCCTTGTCACAGGCCTCCACTACTCATACCACACTCTTCCCCATCAGAGTCCAGCACTGTCCCCACCTCACTCTTCCCCATCACAGTCCCCCACTAACCTACCTCACTCTTCCTTGTCAAAGTCCCCCACTACACACACCTCACTCTTTCTCATCACAGTACCCCAATTGTAATCACTAGCATTACCACAAAAACCTCTTCCTTGCCCCAGTACCTAATTAGTAATCATATCTGTACTATCAACTCCTTCTTCCGTGTCCCTGTATGCAATAGTCAGCAAAGTCATTGCCCCCACATCCCTCTTCCTCATCCCAGTGCCAAAGGGTAATTGTACCTTTACCCCCACAACACTTCTCCCTGCCCCAGTACCCAATATTAGTTTTACCTTTACGGCACATGGCTCTTCCTCAGCACAGTTCCCCACTACACCCCTCAGTGTTCCTCGTTAAAGTCCCCCACTGCAGACACTTTTCTCTTTCTCATCACAGTACCCCAATCACAATCACTCGCATTAACCCCACAACCGTCTTCCTTGCCCCAGTACCTAATTAGTAATTATACATTTACTATCACCTACTTCTTCCTTGTCCCTGTACACAATAGTAAGCAATGTCATTACCCCTGCATCCCTCATTCTCATCACAGTCTCCCACTTCTCAACCTCACTCTTTCTCTGCACAGTCCACCACTAACCCCACTTCAGTCTTCCGTGTCAAAGTCCGCCAATGCACATACCCAATTCTTTCTCATTTTAGTACCCAAATAGTTATCACAAGCATTAACCCTACAAACCTCTTCCTTGCCCCAGTACCTAATTAGTAATTTCCTTCCTCAGGAAACTGAAAACCTGGCTTTGAATCAACCTTAAAGCATCCACCCTAGCTCCTGTCCCTATTCCGTAGAGAAGACATGCACAGTGGAACTTAAATGTAAACATGTATTGTAACTTGAAATGTAACCACTGGCGATATTGTAATATAGAAAGCATGTATCAATACTATACCTTACTAGCTTTGTAACTGTACGATGAAGTTTTGCAATGCAACCATATTCCTAAACTCAAGCACCCAGATTCCTTCTTCCTTTTCACTTTGCAATAGTAAGCAATGTCATTACCTCCTCATCCCTCTTCCTCATCCCTGTACCCAATGGAAATCTTACCTTTACCCCAACACCCCACCTTCTTGTCCCAGAACCCATTGCTAATCTTACCTTTACCCCACATCACTCCTCACTATCCCAGCACCAAATAGTAATTGTACTTGTACCCCACATTCCTCTTTCTCATCACAGTGCCCCCCACTTCTCAACCTCACTCGTCCTCAGCACAGTTCCCCACTACACCCCCAGTCTACCTCGTCAAAGCCACCCACTGCACATACCTCACTCTTTCTCATCACAGTACCCCAATCATAATCACTAGCATTACTCCACAACCCCCTTCCTTGCCCCAGTACCTATTTAGTAATTATACATTTACCATCACCTCCTTCTTCCTTGTCCCTGTACACAATAGTAAGCAATCATTACCCCCACATCCCTCTTCCTCATCTGCATAGCCAATGGTAATCTTACCTTTACCTCCACAAACTGTTTCTCCCTGTCCCAAAACCCACTGGTAATCTTACCATTACCCCACATCCCTCCTCCCTGTCCCAGTACTCAATTGTAGTTGCTGGTAGGAGTGGTGTCTGGCTCTGGCTGCAGGAAACATTGCTTGTGCTTTTTAACAATCCTGCATCAAGAAAGAATGATTGCCATTCCTGTTGCTTTAACAAAGACTCCTTTTTAAAATCACCAGTTGGCACAAAGCACTGGCACGAGTGCTGGCAGGAATGCAGTCTGGCTTCAGCCTGGTGAGAGGAAGGCGTCTACCCCTGTGCTTCGTGAGCTTCGAGCATCGAAATCGCCGGTTGAGCCGGCTCAAGTGATACGTGATTGTAATTGTAATTCTAATTGTTTATTTATACAGCTCTTATACACAATTAAAGTGCTTGAAAGTGCTTCAAGGCAGGAAGGGAGCAAGGGAACACAGTAGTCATTCTTAGGCTTTGAGGTGTCTGTATCATCTAACAAAAATGTAAATAGCGTACTAGGTCTGATGGCATTTCTCATAGTGCAAGTGCATCAAGTGTTTCAGGTGCAAACAGAGTAGGGAGGGGAGACAAAGGGGGGACAAGACAGAAATAACTAGGCCTAGTAAATTCAGGTCATGCAAGTGAACAGATGGAAGTACAAGGGAGGGGGAGGGGGAACAAGTGCGGCCAGTGCAGCAGGGCCATGAGAAAAGTGGTAATGGTAATGTTTATTTATAAAGCGCCTATACACAAGGCACGTGTTTGAAAGCGCTCAAGGAGGGTGGGAACATGGGGAAAAAAACAACCGTCATTCAGAGCCTGTGAAATTATGAGATGATAATAGTCTGCACATGCAGAGTAAGTGCATATACTACAGTTAACAGTTGAAACAGAAAAAATAGGCCTGACGACGATTCTGCTGTTTTACCAAGTGCAATTAAGTGGTGAAGACAGGGGAGAACAGACAGACGTTCTTCAGGCACAGTGCATTCGGATCGTGTAAGTGCACATTGGGTTTAAGGGAGGGGGAGGTCCAAGTGCACCCAATTGGTGGAGACTGGAGTAAGTGCAGAGAGAGCACTCTCTTGGTCATTTCTCAAGTGCAGCGGGGGTGAGGCGAGTGCAGGGCCCTGAGGCAAGTGTGGGAGATTACTGGCAGGGGTGCCAGGGACCTGTGAGACTCTGAGGTACACCAGGCAGACAGTCAGCAAGCTGTAAGAAAAAGGAGGGAGAGAGGGAAAGAGCAGAGAGCTAGGTTAGCAGGGTATAGGGAGAGAGAAGGAAGAAGAAAAGAGGAAGGTCATGATATGTTTCCAGAACCTAAGGAGATCAGGCTAAAAATGGAGGAAAGCAGGGAGGCTATTCCAGAGGAATGCCCTTGCTGAGGATCAGGATCACCCTCCAAATATCTGCTTGGAGAACCGACTCACTCGCAGAAGGTTGGAGGCAGATGAGCGGAGGGCTAGGGAGGGACACTATTTAGGAAGGGAATGTTGCAAATAGTAGGTCGCTGGCCCCAGAAAGCCTTGTGGACAATGCCGAGGGTCTTAAACTGTATCCTTGCAGCCAGGAGGAGCCATTGAAGAGATGTCAGTGCCAGAGAGATGCAATCCCTAGGCTTGAGGTTCTGTTCTGGATGAGTTGCAGAGAGCGCAGGGCAGAAGCAAGGTGGTTGAGGAAGAGGCTGTTGCAGTAGTCCAGCCTAGAGAGAACCAGGGCTCTGGAGACAGTGAGCCACTGGGGGAAAGTGTTAAAGATACAGTACCGCTGATAGTTAGACTTTTTAGAGATGTCCGAAATGTGCGAGGCAAAGGAGAGAGTGGAGTCGAAGATGACCCCAAAATTAATAGCTTTGCAGGTGATTGTGGGAGCAGGGCCATGGGACGCCGGCCAGAGTGAAAGTGGGAAGGCAGGAGCAGGAGTCCCAATGCAAACTATCTCAGTCTTACTGGCGTTGAGGCAAAGGTCATTTGCAGCACACCATGACTGCATACCAGACAGACAGTCAGATTTGAGCGAGGAGGAGGAGGTGGCTGAGTGTAGCCTGAAAGATAGTTGTGTGTCATCCGCGTAGCACTGGAAGTTTGAGGTAAAAGTGTCAATCACACATGCCAGGGCAGCAATGTAGACGTTGAAGAACCATAGGGATAGGTTAGATCCCTATGATGCCACAGGTTGAGAGAGCTATAGTCGAGAGAAAGGCTCTGAGTTCCACCTGGGATGGGTTGTCAGTGAGAAAGGAGGATAACCACGCCCGAGCCTGATCTGTGATTCCCAGGGTGTCACGGAGATGTGTGATCAAGATGTTGTGGTTAACCATGTCGCAGGCAGAGGAGAGGTCAAGGAGAATGAGGACACGAGGAGTGTTAGTTTCAAGGTTTGAGTGAAGGTCTTCAAGGGTGTTCGGAAGAGCAGTTTGCATGCATCTAGATGCTCTAAAGCCAGACTGATGGTTGTGGAAGCACCCAATTGACTCAGTGTTGAGTGTCAGCTGCCAGATAGCCAACTTCTCCAGGAGTTTGCCCAGGAGAGGAGTTATAGAGAGAGGGTGGTAGTTTGCATGAATAGATGGGTCAGCAGATGGTTTCTTGAGCACAGTGTGCACAAGGGAGTGCTTCAGAGCAGTTGGGAAAACTCCAGTGGAAAAGGAGAGATTGCAGAGGTCAGCCAAGGCTGGAGCAAGGGAGTCAATGTTGTCATTAATGGTTTTGGTGGGGGAGTGGTCCACCTGTTTGGATAAAGCCTTCATAGACCTGCTTGTCTGGCAACCTCATCGGGTGAGACGGGTGAGAGAGAAGAAAGGGGAAGTGGAAGGGGGCAAGGGAGGGTCCGGTGTGGTGTGGTAGGGAGGGAGGAAAGGATGTCTTGGGTTTTTGTGATGAAGTGTGCAGCCAGGGCTGAGCAAAGGCCCTGGGTTGGTGTGACAGAAAACGAGGGTGCTGAAGGATTGGCCAGTTCCCTACAGACTTTAAAAAGTTGGGCCACAGAGATGCAGGGTGAAATAAAGACTCTTTTTTTAGCAAATGCAGAGTCAATATTGCCTTTGAAGGAGGCGGCAGTTTGGCAGATGGTTTTGCCCAACAAATTCCATTTCCGCTCAGCTGCCCTACATTTGCATTTGAGGGCAGCGAGATCGATGTCGTACCAAGAGTTAGAAGGCTTCAGTCGGTTTCTCATGTCAGGGGCAAGAGTATCAAGAGTGTTCGAGATAGAGAGATTGAGGTTAGCGAGGGCTGTCTCAAGGTGGAAGTCAGCCGCAGGAATGGGCGGAGGAGAGTATGTGGAGGCAAAGGCGGACACTGTCACTTTTTTCATTGGGTCTGATGGCTTTGAAGCCGAGTGGCCATGCCAGGTGTACTGCTGCAAGAGTAGAGGGGAGCTTCAGGTGTGTTGAGAGAAGAGAGTGGTCAGTCCAAGAGAGAGAGGTTATGAGATGGATAGAGAGAGGAATGTCAGTAGAGATAAGAGCATCCAAAGTGTGGCCCATGGTGTGTATGGAGCCAGAGGGTAGGATAGAGAGGGAGAGAAAGTTGCACAGGTTGCAGAAAGGTCCTAAGGAGTCAGGAGAGTCCAGGTGAATGTTAAAATATCCCATCAGGAGGAGTTGAGAGGAGTAGGAAAGTAGAGAGGAGGCCAGGTCAGCCCATTCCGAGAGGAAGAGAGTGGACTGTCTTGGTGGTCAATAGAAGGTGGCCATAAGGAAAGAAGATTTAGGAGAGAGAGGTAGTCTGCAAACTAGGCACTCAAGGGAGGAGTAGGCTTGAGTAAGGATGATGGGCAGAGGTATCCATTCTGGGAAGAACAGTGCCATTACCCACCTGTCTTCTTTGGTCTGGGTGCACAGAGGATTTTGTAGCCTTCAGGGAGGAATGTGTCAAAGTTCGTGACTGAACTATCCTTCCACCGGTTTATAGTCATAATGTCGAAAAAAAATGTCGACAAACAAAAATGTTGAAAAAAAATGTAGAAAACAATAATGTCGACATCCTATACATATAATGTAAAAAGTCATTTTTTAGAAAAAAAAATGTCGACAAAAAAATGTCAATTAGAACTATCAACACCTCACCCAACACCCCCCTGCCACCCCCCCACACCCCCACCACCCTCCCACCCCTCATACTCAACACATTCTAATTATATATTTATTTATTTATTTATTTTTTCAATAAATAAATAAACAAAAAGAGTATCATTTACTATGGGGGGGTTCCCCCCCAACCCCCCCTCACCCAACACCCCCCTGCCACCCACCCACACACCCCCCACCACCCTCTCACCCCTCATTCTCAACACATAGTAATTATATATTTATTTATTTATTCATTTATTCAATAATTAAATAAATAAAAAGAGTATCACTTACCATGGGGGTGTCCCCCCAACCCCCCTCACCCAACACCCCCTGCCACCCCCCCACATCCCCCACCACCCTCTCACCCCTCATACTCAACACATTTTAGTTATATATATATTTATTTATTTATTTATACAATAAATAGAACATTTCGAAAAAATATTGAAAAAATGTCGACATTATTGTTTGTCGACATTATTTTTTTCGACATTTATTTTTCGAAATTTTGACTGTCGACATTTTTACTCTCGAAATTATGACTGACCACCCCTTGCACCATGTCTCAGTGGTTACCTCTCTCATGGAACGTATGCTGAAAGTGCAGTAGTTCAGAGTACAGAGGCCCGTAGGCAAGTGCAAAGACTGGCAGGGGAGCCTGGGATGTGTGTGGCTCTGTAGGTGAGCCAGGAGACCAGTCAGAAAAAGCAGAACAGAGTTAGGGGAGAGATGGAAGAGTGAGGCGGAGAGAAAGAGCAAAGAGGTTAGCAAGGGAGAGGGAGTGAGAAAGAGGAAGAGAAGAGGCGGGTCTTGAGGAGTTTCCGGAACTTTAGTTGCTCTGGCTCAAGGCAGAGAGAGGCAGGGAGGCTGTTCCAGAGGGAGGCACCTGCCGAGGGTAAAGATCTACCCCCAAATCTCTGCTTGGAAAAACAGCTCACCCTCAAAGAGTTGGAGGAGGATGAGAGGAGGTCTCTAAAAGGAGAATATTTAGGAAGAGAGCATTGAAGATAGTGACGGCCCCCACCCCAGAAAGCCTTGTGGACTATGCAGAGGGTTTTGAACTTGAACCTAACAGACATGGGGAGATAATGGAAGGATTTCAGTGCCATAGAGGCCCAGTTCCTGGGCTTGAGGCCTGGGATAAGTCTTGCGGTTCTGTTCTGGATGAGTTGTAGCAGACGGAGAGTAGCAGTAGTCCAGCCTAGAGAGAACCAGAACTCTGAAGATGGTGAGACTTTGGGGGAAGGTGAGAAAAGGTAGAATACCTCTGAAGAGGTGCAGGTGGTAGTCAGACTTTTTGGAGATGTCAGAGATGTGAGAAGAGAAGGAGAGAGTGGAGTTGAAAAATTAGCAGGTGGGGGCGCAGGGCCAAGGGAGGCTGGCCAGTGAAAAATTGGGAAAAAAGGGGCTGGGATTCTGGGCAAAGGTTGGTGGTAGATGAACGGGTCGAGTATAATGACCACACAGGAGTTTGAGTCAGGGTATGTAGGATCCATGCCACCTGAAGTTATTGGAATTGGTCTTTGGAAAGCCGCTGAGGTTGTAGAAGTTAGTGGAATCATGCATGCAGCATTAATTGACAGCAAGCCTGATAAAGATCATTGAGTAATGGAATCATGGGCTGAGAGCGCATGGAAAGTATTGGCACAAACTGTTCTCACCCAGCTCCTTTCATGGTAGACGTTTTGGTGACTGCTATCACGGCATCCTACATAGAGGTCCTAGAGCAAGCAAGAAAAATCTTCCTGACTGAGAGGCCCCTTGAATTGGATGCTCCTGCGATTCCTGTGGGTTCTCTGCCAGGAGAGAAGGGCTACCCTAAACCCTACAAGATGAGAGGGGCCCCAGAGAGAACAGAACAGTGGAAAGGGCCCAATGCCTGATACTGTCAATGGCAGATAAAGAAAAAAAAAACATTACCATGCATAATATTACCAAATTGATCACAAATAACTCAGAGGGATGAAAATTAAAAGCAGGTTCTTTTTCTACTCTAGCAATCCCTATGTGCCTGGATGCAGCAAAAACACTACCTAAATTAATTGAGCTAAAAGAGGTTTAAAAAAATGGGAGCTGCACCCAAGGACTTACAAAAATCATTTCCCAGCCACATAGCTTTTTTCAAAAGGAACCAACAAACCTGAAGATAGGTACCCTTCCCAAATGTCCATGCGAGCTGGAAGCCATTGGGTCTGGAGTTTAAGGAGAGCCTCTCAAAACTTAGATTCCACTACTTAACCTCAAGCTCAGCAGATAACAGAGTATTTGAAGCATCCTCACCGATTAATAACAAATGTGTCAGAGAAGTGAATGATGCAGTGCTTTTGGAAAATTTAAACTCGCTGGATCAGTTAAAGGTGCAAAAAGGTTGTTGGCAAAAGGACACTTCAAGTGCAAATTGATAAGAGAGGATGTGATTCGGGAAAAAGATCATAATGCCATCTCTGTGTCACTGAAGATATTGGGCCAAAGACTTTTTCACCCCAAAATATCACTGAAATTACAACAGAGGATGCAAATCAGACACCGAATAATTGTGTGACTATAGAGGAGAAGGAGTTAAACATAGACTAACATAGATTTCAGCGTTTCCCTATTTTGACAGGCAGTAAAAGCCTTAAATAGCCTTAGATGATTTAAATGTATTTTAAATAAAGTGATTTTTGAAAGGGAGGTCAGAGTCAAAGGGGATTCTGGAGGCTATTGTGCTGGATGTGACTTGTGTGAAGAATCCATATGTGTCACCCAATTATGAATCCTCCAAGGAAGAACAGCTCTTTTTATAGAGTTGAATTTCAGGAAGGCACTCAGTATCCAGGTTTGAATGAAGAATGCAATATTTAAGCTGTTGAATAGCAGCGATGGAGTAGACCTTCAGATAGAGCTGTTGGTCATCAACACATTGATGTACTTTAATATTGCCGTCAGTAAGGGGTGCCCCAAGTGGCTCCATGTAGTGTTTTAACGTGACTGTGGATGGGATGGATGCTTTTGTGACTAACACACTATTGAGTGTCATTATGATGTGTAGAAGCCCATTCTGATGTGATGAAGTTAATTTGAGAGATTGGATTCAAACAGAGGAAATACTGAGGCAGTGGTTGGAAAGCACATGGAAAGACTGTCAATTAGTCATTTGTTATCAACCAGTTTAAATGCAGCAGAACTCATCAACATGAAGCAGAGACAGGAGCTCTCCTTCTGCAGGGTGAGACGTGTCTCTTCAATGACATAAATGTAGACAGTCTCAGAATTGCATATAGGACAAAAGGCATTGTTGCAAAATGTGGAGGTGATTATGCTGAATGATCTTATCGTGCAGTTGTATGGTGACCACATTTTTGAAGATCTTCCCAATGAATGGTAGGTAGTTGAAACTATGGTAGTTTATTACCAGGATCCAGTGTGGGCTTCTGTAAAAGTGGAAGACTGGCCAGTTTTCAATGCATTTCCAAAGCTGACTAGAATGAACAAAGAGTTTAGAATCCGGAGCAGAGGAATAACAATGTTTCCACTGATATTCTTCAAAATGGTTAATCGATATTATTATCCTCGAAATAGGGGAACTCAATGGAATCAAGAATTTGTTTATGTCCATCTAGTGTTATCACCTGCAATTTCAACCATCTTTGATACTGAAGTGGTCAGTTGGTTGGGATGTCTTTCTATTGAGCAATGGTTGTCAGAAATATGATTATAAAACATGTTTAATTTATATGTTAACTACAATTTAATTACATGTGTTTACAATTTTGGAACATTTGGCGATTGGTTTAGTGATTGATGACCTTACGAGGGATTTGCTTTAGCTGGAGGATTGTGCAATGGTGTTCATGTATTCCTGTTCTATGACTGTAGTAATAAGGGCCAGAATGCTTAACAGAGGGCCTCATTATAAGTTTGCCGGTCTGGGAACTATGGTACATAAACATGGTTATAAACAGTGCCGGTGCATCTGACCTCCCCATTCCCATTCAGACCTAATGGGAATGGGGAGCATCTTTTTTCCAGTGCTCGCAAATTGGCAATTATTGGGTCCACCAGTGCCGTAATGACCCGGTAATTGCCAATTTGCGGGCACCTTCACCGGCAAGGCTACTGCCAAACTTGTAATGAGGCCCACAGTGTCTCTGGTTAGTGAGCTTTTCCTATCGATGTGCTTTTATCCAGACCTTGGCTGACTTGTAGATGCTGTGTTTGCTTTTTTGATTTCTTCTGTAAACCACACTGCTGATGGATACACATACTTGATATGTAGTTTCAGTTGAGTGTTGCTATTGCAAGTGTTAGTCAGTTTGTGATTAACATTGTTGAGAAGGAAGCAAAGGGTTCATGTGGATGGGGCTGGGTGTCAGAGTGTAAAGGTTTTCTTCCTGAATGTCTAAGGAGATGTTTTGGGAGAATTGGTGAGATATCTTGGTTGGATTATGTTGCCCCTGAAAGATGTTCCATGTGTGCTAGAGTTGGAGGGGTATGAATGTGTGGTCTCTCATCTTATCTTGTAGAGGTCTGATGAAATGTATGTCTATGGATCAAGTGGAAACCAGGGTGACAGTATTTCTGCTGTTGTGGACTTTTCAAGTTGTGTCATGTTAAGGGTACCCATGAGATAAAACAGGGCATATATTCTTATCTGTATTTCTGCAGATCCAGGCATTTTGTTTCTCCAACAAAGATGTTGATATAGTATCTGATAGCTACTGTTGTATCAGGGTCAGCAATTTCACCTAAGAATGTTTAGCTGATCTGGTTTGGGCATAAAATCAGGTGCAATGTGGCTCTTTCTGCATGGAAAAACAGGATGCATCCGGTCAGGAGCGCCATGACATTGTTAAGGCATGCCAGGGTGCATGTCCAGGATATCCTCTAGATGACATCATGGACCTTTCAGATCTCCAATGTGTTGTTGATGTGCTGAATGCTACTGGGAGGTTAAGTTATGTTTTGTATCTGTATTTGTTTATATAGCACATTCACCAAAGTACTGCACATGAAAATCGATGGTACGATATCATGAAAATACAAAGTGTATAATAGTATAACTACATTGAACAAGAGAAAATAACAACAATGTTTGCAGATGAGAGAGGACCAAAGCATATGTATTAGCTAATAGAACAAAATAAATACTTCCAGTGGTTGGGAACAAGTAGTATAAAGGCGTGAAAGCAAGAATAAGCAAATGTGTAAATGTGGGAAAGGAGGAATGGTAGAGAGGTGCCAAAATCTTCATAGATTTTAAGACAGTATAAAGTCAAAAGGAAGACATCATTTGAAGGGAAGACAAGGAACAAAATGGATTGGGATAACATAAAAGTGCAAAGGGGAAAGATAGACAAGTTTGTGAATAGATTAAAGGTAGAGTGAAGAGGATCAAGCTAATATGCAGGAAGACTTGTTAATATAGCAAAACAATTATTT
This sequence comes from Ambystoma mexicanum, assembly GCF_040938575.1. Classification (NCBI taxonomy): domain Eukaryota; kingdom Metazoa; phylum Chordata; class Amphibia; order Caudata; family Ambystomatidae; genus Ambystoma; species Ambystoma mexicanum. The sequence continues at coordinate 424,582,127 of NC_090939.1, read as the reverse complement.
AGGTGATAAAGGACAAGAAGAGATATGTAATTTAGCAGTATGAAAGGAGAGAAAGTAACAGATTTCATGAATATTAAACAACTGGCAGTTATAAGAATACGAAATATTAGAAATATATAGAGAAAAATAGAGAGTGTTCAATACAAATGCCTAGAATGAGGGCAGATGGAGAAAAGAAAAGACGTGAATGAGGAAAGAAAAGCTCAGCGTTTGGAAAAGGATGAATATTTGATGCCAGAAGGAAGAGCATCTCTGTATTATACATTTTGAGGGATAAACATCGAGAGTGTTGTATTGTATTGTATTGGGTTATTTATATAGCACTCTTTCCCCATTTCTATGGCCTCAATGCTCTTTGTCACTGAAACGTCCTCAGTCGCCGCAGTCAATGTGGTTGAGGTTCTAAGATTTTAGATTAAGAGATGCTTGTGTGCATTTTCAGCAGCTTAGGTCTTAGGTGGCAGGAAAGGCTCCATTTAAGCAGCCCAAAGGTCAGGCACGTGGTGGGTGCTGTTGGTGTTTTCGGATAGAGTGCTATTGTTGAAGATTCGATGTGTGCCCAGCTATACCAAATTTTCTTTTGTAGGTAGTTGCTGTATGCTAGTGGCAGAGGTATTGAGGTACGTCGGGGGTTTCAGTGTGGACAGCTATGTATGCTGCTAGACCAGAATGACATACGCATAGCTGAATTCTATGGTGCATGGATGTTTGGCCGTGACTTTGGCCTGTGTTCACAGAAGTGGTGTAAGGTATACGTACCGTATGTTTTCAATGTAGTTTGGCTGCAGCATTCTTTTTTCTTTGTCCACTGTGGACAGCATGGTCTCATTGTTCGTGGTCTCTCAGGAATGGAAGTCTAAGCAGCGAGGGTGAATGAGGTTTATTGCAGTGTGCATTAGCGAATGCTGCCAGCTTCCCTGGTAGGAGTGTTGTTGTGGATGGGGCAATAGTCTGTCAACGTCAGCCAACGCAAATGCTGCAGTCATCCATGCTGTCATAGGACGAGGAGTAAGGTTTATTGTGGTGTGTCTCAGCAAATGCTGCTGAATTCCATGCAGTATTTATTCGGTCGGAGTGCTGTTGTGCATGGAGGTGATTGTTTGTCAAGGTGAGCCACTGCGGATGCTGCCAGCACCTCTGCTGTAATTGGTGTATAAGAATGTTGGGTTCAGCAATGTAGTTTAGAGAGCGGGAGTGGATCATGAGGATGTTGGCAAAAGCCAGGTGTTTAGGGCCTTTCTGAATTTCAGGTGATTTTCAAGAAAGTGAATTTTTAGGAGAAGAGGAGTTCCAGATAAACGGTGCTTGGCTAGAGAATGAGGATCTGCCCAACCTGGAGGAGTAGTGAAGTGGGACCACTAGGTGATACGCTGTGTGAGATCTGAGACTCCTTAAGGGCTGGTAGCACTGGATATTTTCCCAAAGGAATTCCGGGCCGGTGTTGTGGATGGCAAGGTGGGTGATTTATTCAAATAGTAAATAACCAAAAGTTCAGCCATGTCAAAGGCTACAGATATATTAAGAAGTATTAGAATAAGTAAAAACTTAGAATGATGGGCAGAAAGAAGTGAATTGGTGTTACAACAATAACTTTTTCAGTTGAAGGACGAAAACCTGATTGATGTAGAGGAAGAAGAGCATGGTCATCAAGGTATATAGAAACTTTGGTATACATAATAAATTCAAGTTCTTTGGACAGGAAGTGAAAAAGAGAAATAGGAATTAAGTTAGATGCAATTAGTAAGAAAGGGGTCCTCATTGGGCTTCTTTAAATTTGGGCAAATAACAGCATGTGTAAAGACAGTAGGTAAAACAGAGTTTGAAAGTGGCAAGTTGAAAAGGGACCTCAAGAACGGCACAGATTGAGAAAAGACCTTAGGGAAAATAAAGGAAGAAAGATGGTCAATGTGGAATCCATAGGGATGCTCTAAGAAGTTAAGAGTGTAGAAACAAATCATTAATAGATGAAAAAGAAGAGGCAAAGAAAGATGTTATAAAACAATGTAGAAGAGACAGAAAGAGAGGGGTGGATCTGAGCTACTTTGTTGGATCATAAGAAGGGTCAAATAAATATGCTTAAATAGATGGAAGAGATGACGAGGGTGAGGAGAAAGGGAAACAATATGTTCAGATATATATTGCTTATTTTAAGCTAACAGAGTAATATTTTAAGAATTCAGCAAATTGAGATCAAGAAGGGAACTAGAATTGTTCTAACACTTCACAGCATGGCTTGGGAAGACCATATGGAGAGGAAGTTGTTAGTGAGCCTGAGCCTGAGCCTGGGTTAAGGTGTCTTATTAGAAGGATATAATTATTGAGGATGATGAAAAGAATCAAGAGTAGAAAGAAGACTAGAATTGTGATGACCAAAAGCAGAGTCAGCCAAGAGGGAAGTGAATCCCATAAGAAATGGGGTGAATGGGCCAAATTCAAACTGAATTTAAAGTTTCAAAAGATGTAAAAGTACCATGAGTAAAGACATATGAAGTAGTGTTTGTTGTACAAGGAGGAAAGAAAAAGAAAGTAGAAGTTGATAAAAAGTTTAGACAAAACTAAATAAATCTGAAGAAAGAGAAGAAGAAACTCAAGCTAAGAGAAAAACTAGAAGAATGTGAATGGGCTGAATACCATGACAATACTCTTTGTTAAAGAGTGCATCCGGATTATGTTGGTGATTACGTTTGCATTTTCAGCTATTTGTAGTAGAGTGTGCATTAATGAGCAGGAGTGTGTGTGAGTATTTGGGTTGTGTTGGCTGTGTGATGGTGAGTAGGGAGTAAACACATTTTGTAGACAAAGCACAATAAAAAACATGTATTGGTTTTCTGTGTGAGTATGTTAGGAATATGTTGCTTGAGTTTGTGGTGCGTGTGGTGTGTGTGTGTGTTTGTATTTATGCAAGAGTGGGCAGGTGGTCTGATCATTAGCCAATATTGGTCCTTTATTCAAAGGACCAAACTGGAGTCTCCAATGTTGGAATAGGCTTGGGCGAGAATGCCCAATGGGCATGGATAAAGGGAGGTGGGTGATATATTGGCAGTGGCTGAGGCAACGGGAGGACTAAGTCACATGAACTGTACACATGTTCTCTTAACTCAGGCAGCACAAGCAGTGTTTCCAAGAGCATGAGTGGGATACAGTGAGTTGGGTCTATGAAAGGGCAAATTAAAACTGCCATATGGATTGTCTGCAGGTTGAGACATGCTTCCCTTTTGACTTTCACACTTCTGTAATGTTTCATCATTGCACACAGAATATTACATTACAGTTCTATGGGGATACTTTTGTATCACCGTAGGCTTTTACATGTGGGATTTTTGGTTACTGTTATAAGTGCCTCAAGACAAGCTGATGACAAAAATAATATTTTTACCATTGTTGTGTTATTTCTACTGGGCACATTCATGTTTACCACCTATACCTATTACACATAGCTAGTGCCCTAAAATGGCCATGCCACAAGATATGTGCTTGTTCTTTTGCCATCTTGCTATTTTGCCTTCTTACTGCCCTACCAAGTTAGGAAATCCCATATAAGATCATGTACTTGCTTGGGAAAGATGCTGTCTCCCGGCTAGAGATGCCTTTGTGTGTGTGTGGCTCAGGAAGCGGGTAGGACTGTATGGTCCGACTTTACATCCAGGGTGCCTGAAAGTCGGCGTGTAGCGCATTAGTGAAACCAACAGTGGTCCCTGATTGCACCACTGCTGGGTGTTTGAATGGTGAAGATCCTTAACTTTGGTGGACTTGGACATGATTCCAGGCTGTAGTTTGGATAGGAAGAGGGATACTGCAGCCATTTCTTCAGGTCAGCATAGGAGCCAAGCATCCTGTGTAGTAGAACAGCCAACTGAAAATCCGAAAAAGATGCCTGAAGAGGCATCTTCCTGCATCTGACCTCTTGGACTACCTGATCTGTGAAGGTCTTGTGATGTGCTTCAACCCCTAGACTAGACTGATGGGACCAACTAGTTGCAACGTGTTCTTGAGGATACAACCATCCTGAGCCTTCAGAAGTGTCCCTGAACCACCAGATGTACTGACAATCTCTTCATTGAGGAACCTTGGTAGAACCATTGCCATTCAGGTTTTGCAGCCGTATCTTCGGTTGTTGCCACTGTGTGATGTAAGTCACCTTCCTGCAGAATGTCAGCCTCCCAGCTTCAAAGGATCTTGCTCTAAAACGTCTTGTTCATCTGCGACTAGGAAGACCTCTTCCGTAATTTGTGCAGAGAGGGCGTCAAGGTCTCTGGCTGGCGTGTACCAGGAGCAGCCAGCGCTCCATTACAGATGGCATGTGTGGCAGCGAACTAAAAGAAAAAGTTTCCGCACCGTGATGAGCCAAAAGAAGAGGAATCCAGCAAGTGGCGAGAGGAAAAGAGCCAGAAAGAAAAAAGACCTTGGCCGTGTGGCCAGCGGTGCGGGCTGCACACCCTTATTCCACTACTCAGTGGCATAGTTCAAAAATAATCGTAGAAAAAATTCTTGAATTGATTCCTTTTTTCAAAGAGAAATTTTTAATAAATCAAACTTCATTCGTTTGCTTTAAATCAAAGATAAATTATAATGGCAGAATTCATCACATCTGCGGCCTATGCATTTCGGGTCGAAAAACCCTTCTTCAGGGCCTGTGATTACACCTTTTCTTATAATACTCGGTCCCAACTGTCTTCACATAATTCCATATTGCGAACAAATCAACATTGCATTAAACAATCAAACACAAATATTATAATTCACCAACATCAATAAAACATTTGCATATCAACATATCAGGTGCATATGTCAAAGAAGAAAAAACACAGTAGCAATAGTACATTACCCCATTTCCATTCGGATGATGCAAATCCCATTAACCAAGTCAAGGTCGGAAAATGTTGAAAATAAAAAATAATAAAAAATAATAACAGAAAACGAAAATAATGTAAAATCATAATAAAGAAAAAAAGAAAGTAATCATCAGTGCGGTGTCCACAGTATACCTCAATGTATCCATAAAAATATTTAACTCTCAATACGTCTACCAAAACGGTATCACTAACCTTCAAAACGTCAGAGCTCAAAGAAAAACCAGCACATCCACCCGTGCGGAAAGAATATCTGATCAGCAGTCGTCTCTGTAACGAGAACGGCCACGTATTAGTTAATACATTCGGGCTACGAATTCAAAACAATACAATGGGCCTCATTACGACCCAGGCGTTAAGGGTTAACGCTGTCGTTAACCCTTAACGCCTATTCTGATTTTAACGGCTGCTCTTAACAGCCGTTAAAATCCATGGCGCTAACCTGCCATGATGCTAATTACGCCACCGTAATTTACGGTGGCGTAATTAGCGCCTTCCCCACTCCCATTATGCCCTATGGGGCAAAAATGGGAATGGGGAAGGGAAAATGGGAAATGGGGATTTACCGCCCCACTCACCTTGGAATGGGGCAGTAAATCCGCCATCCACCATGGTGTAAACGTAGTTTACACCATGGTGGTAAAGTTGGCGCAATTAGCGCCTGGGTCGTAATGACCCCCAATGTCTTCAAGTGCACCAGTTACTTACATATTTCGTTAACCAACTATATTCTTCAGGACCTGGTTGGTCTAACTGTATGCTTGCCACTTTCCCATGCGGTCATGTCCGCAGGAGACTAACGCATGCAACTCGGTTTCTGTAATGAGATCGAGCACGTATAAGTACACTTAAGTTATTCTGCGTGCTATCCTATTCGTGTTCCTATTCCATTTCACTTACTTGTAAGTAGAATAGCAGCAATCTGCCGGAGCTGAGCGCGTTGACATGCTTCCTCGGCAATGTCTGTAGAAAAGTGTTGTGGCAGCAACCTGTTGCTAAGGCAACCATTGCTTTGTACAAAGCGGCCATTTTAGAATCGAACAAATGACTAGCTTTCCTCACGCTTGTTAGACAACCATATTGGAACGATGTGGTAATAGATGAAACCTAATGTTGTAATAAAACAGAATTCATTCCAATTCATTTAAAAGACGTAACATAATGCTTTTGGACAAAATTTGCCACTTGCTGCAAATTGTGGTAAAATAAAAATTGTCAAAAATTAACAAAAATTAATAAAAATAAAACCACAATAATACAAATAATAATAATAAAAATTAAATAATAAAAATGAATAATGAACATAAATATCAAAACCAAACAGAATAAACGAAAATAAAGCTCAAAGATCCATCAAAATGCAAAAAGCATTTCCCTTCCTGTATTCATACTAATGTGCCCAAATATTCACATTTCAGTGTTACTCAACCATAAAACACAATAGAATTGTTCATAAAAAACAGCTCAGATCTAACTCCTCGTTCGTTCCATCTGGAGCGATCGACCCCATCCTTTCTATCCATTGAGCCTCTTTCTGGGCTCTCAATTTCTTCATGTTTCTGTGTTGGCCTTTGGTTGGTATAACTTCCAGAACTGCAAACTTGAGTTGAGCGACAGTGTGTCCACTGTCATGAAAATGTCTTGCTACTGATGATGCTCTGTTGTTAAGTCTGGTACATGATTTATGTTCATTAATGCGGACCCATACTTTGTGTGAGGTTTCTCCTACATAATACTGGGCACAAGGGCACTTGATGGCATATATAACGTTCTCTGACAGGCATGTTGCATGATATTTCAACTTAATCTGCTCTCCTGTTCGAGAGTGGGATATGAGTAGTCATTTCATTATGTTATTGCAGTTTCCACAGCTCATACACGGGTATGTTCCCGGATGCTTATCTTGCATTCTCTGTTTGTCTTTTTGCTTCCCATGTGTATCAACTAGTAAATTCCTTAGATTGTTACTCCTTTGGTAGGCAAAAACAGGTGGGTTCTCAAACAACTCTTTGGTTCTGCTGTCATTCTGCAACACACTCCATCTTTTCAGGATACTTTCCTTGATTTGTCGGCTCTGAATCGAGTACTTAGTGACAAATACCAAGTCTGGACTCTCTTTCTTACGTTTGGTAATTAACAATTGTGTGTCTGTTTTTTCTCTTGCTTTTTGAAGATCTTCGTCTGGATACCCTCTTTCCTTAAGTTGTTCATGTAACTTATTAAGTTCCATATCACACTCCCCTGGGTCACTTACAATTCTCTTAATGCGCAGCATTTGCCCTAACGGTAAGTTTCGCAGAATGCTTGACGGGTGAAAACTCATCCTGTGAAGCAAATTATTTCTGTCTGTAGGCTTGGTGTATACCGTTGTGGAGATCTTCAAATCCGTTACAATGATCTGTACATCCAGATAATGGACGTTAGGATTGCCTATTTCCATTGTAAACTGCAAACAACTGTCAATGCTGTTTACGAAGATCTGCTCCCTGTCCAGATTCCAAAGACGTCGTCTATGTATCGGACCCACTTCTTAAGTTGTTTACTCCATTGTGGATTATTAATGATATGAGTGGTTTCGAAGTCAAACATGAAGCTATTAGCAGATACTGGTGCCATTGTCGCTCCCATGGCCGTGCCTTAGAACTGATTGTAATATACTCCATTGTATTCAAAATATGAATGTGTGGAGATGAAATCCAACAACAACATTAGGAATTCTTTGTTCGCTCTTATTGGTTCAGTTTGTAACAACAACTTTTCTACTGACCTTTGCCCTAGGTCATGTGGAATACTCGTGTAGAGGCTTGTCACATCTATAGTGAAAAGAAAATCTTCAGGTGTCAGCGTGACTTGGTCCAAAATGTGTAGAAAGTGTGAAGGGTCCTTTACATAGGTAGATGTTTGTGGTATCAGTGGCTGTAGAAAGTAGTCTATGTATTTCCTTGGGGTTGTAGCATTCCCCCAATGGCCGCTACGATAGGTCTCCCAGGCGGATTGTCAAGTCGCTTATGTATTTTCGGCAGAGTGTACAGATGCAGCATTTTGGGATACGGTGTCCATAGATAATCTTTGGTCTTGAGACTGATCCATTCATTTTCAACAGCTGTGGCCAATAGTTTTTCCAGGTCTTCCTTCATGCTTTTTGTTGGATCTTGCGTTAGCTCTAGGTATGTAGTCTGATCAGCTAATTGTCTAAGACATTCTTGTTGATATTGTTCAGTATCCTGTATAACCAGGGCTCCTCCTTTATCGGCCGGTCTAATGGTTATTCTTTCATCCGAAAAAAGGGTTTTGATAAGAGACAGTTCTCCTCTACTTAGATTGTATCTCCTTGGTTGCCGAAACTATATCTTTTTAAGATCTTTGAGCACCATACTGTGAAAGATATCAATTGATGGAACATTAATTGGTGGACAAAATGTACTTTTTGATTTAAATTCCTCATACTCTGTTTCCGGTAATGTCTCCATTTCACCTTTGCCTGTCTCAGCAAAGAAAGTTTTCAATTTTAATTTCCGCACCAGTTTGTACAACTCAATTTTGGTGTTGAAGATACCGCTGCTGTATGTCGGAACACATTTAAGGCCCTTCTCGAGTGTTCCCACCTCTTTTATTGATAGAGTTCTCAAAGATAAATTAACCACTAACTTCGATTCATCTGCAGCCTCGTTTTCATTCCTGGAAAAGAGCCAGTCTTACCCGATGAGTTTGCAGCCTGTGTTTGATCCTGAGGCGCTCCTTGCCCGCTTGCATATGCAAGGAAAGTGTTTGGTGAGTGAGAGATATTCACATGTGACTGAAAGTGACTAGAAAAGCACTTTTGAAACTTGCGCTACCAACATAAAGCAGCTCTTCCAAACGACCAAGAGAGATTTACAAGGTACTTTTGAACAATTATGTCCTAAAAAGTAGTGAAACCACATTACACAAACGCCAACAGACTGTAATGATATACATATGAGTCTATGAAAAGACCAACAATATTAAGGGGCAACATGGTTAAAGGGAACACCTACAAGCATTGGCCAAGTCGGTTCAATGTTAACTTTTCGGCAGGAATTCCAACAAAGTACTTTACTTCTCATGCATTCTTGTGATTTGTTTTTTTTTATTTGGGGGTTTCCTCCAAAACCACTCATTTCCCTACACGAATACCCCTACCCTAGCCCCCCCCCAGCCATTTTAACACCTTACATCCCCATATAATTCAATGAGGTATTTTTGGGCAGAATTCTGACAAAGTAAAGTACTTTGGCAGAATTCCTTTCTAGAAAATGACTGCAGCAAAGCACCATTGAAAGATTCATAGACAGTGGCAATTATTGCTCATATGTTACACAACCTGTGGTGAAAATTGGTATGAACTCACATTATCCAAGACAATGGCAGACATTAAAAGACCATTTGAATTTCAGTCATTGGTACTCTTGTTTAGTTGGGAAACAAGAGTGTCACATAAGCTGCCCTTCTGGGAGAGAGGGATCCAGAGGGAGAAGAGTATTATTGTGAGAAGGGTGTTATAAACACTAATATAAATGTGTTTTCCCTGAAGAGTTGTACGTTTTGAAGCTGCAATTTGCTGAACAATTTGAAGTTGTGGTGAAACATTAATAACATTATGTTTACCCCCAAAAGCGCTTGTTATAGTGAATCGCTGTTCTGGCAGGCAGTATACCTGAACTGCAGGCTGTTGAAGTGTGACTGGCATGGGAGTAAACCATGTAGAAGTTGAGGAATTGCTTAAAAGGGGTACTGATGAAAATAATCTATGGTGAATGTGAAACTTAATACATCTGTGGCAAATCATCCTGCCCAAGATGCCATATATGTTGGTTGTGATACTAAATGTATACCAAATTGAGTTGGGACCTTTTATTTACCAGTTAAAGCTGTTAAAGGTATATTGTATTGTGATAGAATCTTCTGTTGACAAGTTTAATCTGATAAAGGTTGACATATTGAAGTTATACCAAGTGGAGTTGGATATTTTGTTGACAAAGTGGAAATATATCAAACTGAGTTGGAAGTTTATATTGACAAATTCAAGGGGAATTCACCCAAGTTACAAAGAGAGACTGTGGTAATATTACAAATTCAGTCATTATTGTTTGTTGAGATTTGCTATATAGTTCCTTGTTTACTTTCTGCATGTATAAGTGTGAGGGACAGATATCATTTGTTAGAGTGGTTCCTCTTATTTATTTTAGGCATGGAAATCCTCATCATGTTAGGGATAGTGAGACATTCATCCAACCTTGTCTTATAATAAAATGGCATGTGTTGAGAAATCTTCACAAAGTTGTCTGACACACATTTCTGACCCATTGCAGTTAAACCATTTTTTTCAGAAAAGGGAAAGCTCAAGTTGAATGTTAATAATTAGACTCTGATGAGCTGAATTGATCATGAATCTCTTGCAGATACTAAAGACTAAAGAAAGAAGTAGTATATAACAATGGACGACAAGAGTCCATGTGGAAATGTAACAAAAAGAACCATGAAGTATCAATGGTTCTGATGAAATACTTGCATTTGATAGCATCCAAGACAGAAAAATGATATTTTGAGATAAAGTAAATTGGAATAAAACAGTGTTATATATGTTCTGTGAAAAACCTTGTTAACAGGATGTTATGGTTAAATTGTACTAATAAAAACCTATGAAATTCAGTGAAGAAACGTTGTTAAAGGGACATTATGGTTACAAGTAAAACTGGAAAAAAAACAGAAATTTGGCAGTTATCGTAAGGTAAGCAACCATAACTCGTGCCACCACAGTGCACTGCTAAGACTAACACCCAGGACATCAAAGATGACATCACAAATGAAATTGATGATATCACATATGCGGGAGACCTGTTTTTGTTCACTAACATGTCTAGGCCAGGCAATTTTCTTCAAGAATTGTATAATTGAAAAGGTGCTTTAGATCTAGACGTTAAGCTTGTCCTATGTTGTTAAGGTACTTTCTTTAATATATGGCCTCAGCTCATGGTACACATACATGGGGAAATATGCAGGTTTCAAACACCCAATTCATGTGTATACATGACAATAAACTCTAATCTTATTGCCATTTTCTAAGAATGTTCTTTCTTGCCTCCTTACTTTGGTTTCCTTGTATGTGACTTAGATCCCTATGCACTGAGACTCTTCATATGATCTGTGTGTACTAACACACATGTGTAGTAAGTCTTGTATTGTTAGCTATTCATTTCAAGATTTACATTACTCAATATTATGATAACCTTGCATTCATTATATTACTAACCAATGTTACCAAATTAAAAACACTGTATTTCTGTGGTGCATCCTGCACCCATTACCTATGTGTATGTACTATTAGGTTATTTTAATAACGAGAACACTCCAATATAATATTTTGTTTAAATGAGTACATGTTTTAATACATTAAGTGCTTCATGAGAGCACTCATGATAAACCCTGATATGGTGATACCAATATTGTATAGACGTTTGATCAGAATTAATTTGATATATCATGTCATTAAACATGTCATCAATAACATTTGTGATGTCATCTTTAATGTCTTGTGTAAGTCTTAGCAGTGCATGGTGGTGGCAAGATGTATGGTTGCTTACCTTGCCATAACTGGTGAATTTCTGGGGTTTTCAATTTTACTTGTAACCATAACATCCCTTTAACAATGTTTTTTCACTGACTTTCACTGAATTTCATAGGTTTTCATTAGTGCAACTTAACCATAATGTCCCTGCAACAATGTTTTTTTACTGTATTTCATAGGTTTTTATTAGTGCAACTTAACCATAACATCCCTTTGACAAAGTTGTTTCACTCAATTTCATAGGTTTTTACCGGTGTATGAAAAATTTGCTACAACGTCCTACTATCATACTCACCCCAATAGCAGCATTTTAGGCCAGTCTAGGAACTTTCAAATGAACACTGTGCCATTCTCCACCTTCTACCAACATTCTTAACACTTCTTTCTACAGATTTTTACCACGTTTTTTTGTTCGCCGATGTCCATGAACATCTGACGTCACTGCAGACTTTCCGGACAGTATCACGTGACCACGCGCACCGTGATGAAATACTCCCGAACAAGTCTGTGCTTCATGGACATTTCAAAACAGCATTTTCAGCTGATCTAGGAAGCTGAAAGTTTACCCTTGCACAGCTATTAGACCTAGGTTTACTCATTTCCATCTGCAATCCAGGAGAGAGCACCTGCTTGGAAGAGTTTTAGTACATCTGCTTGTTAACTTCAGAAATGGCATCAGCCATGGTTGTCAACCCTCCCCAGGAGCTACCGCCACCAACACCACCACCCCTAGCTGGAGGGCCCTCAATGATGCAGAGGAGGACCAGGAAGATGACCAAGAGGAAATGGCTCGCTCTAGACCCAGAGAAAATCATGGGTGTGGCGGTTCTTTAAGACCGTACAAGGGATACCAAAGGCTCAGGGTAAACATGTTGAATGCATTGAGTGTGGAATCATACTCAGTCACGGAAAACACAGCAGTACTCTTTTGGTACCACGGCCTTGCACCACCACACCAGCTCACACTACTCAGATGCTCTGAGGAAGGCTGTTCCTTTGTCAGGAAGTAGTAGGCTGTCTTCCTCTACCTCATCTTTCTCAACCGCTACTTCCACCAACAGGCTACTCCTGTGAGTCTGAAGATCCCACCAGCTACCTTGCAAGCCATAAAAAGGCTGTTGATGCATATCTTTCCAAGACAACAGTACTCTGTATATACTGCAACACACCAATTTGCAGGGGGAGCAGTTTCAAAGTGCTTTTAAGGCTGCAATCAAAAAGCATGAGAAACACTGCACCCACCCTTAGATGTAAAGCACGTCCAAGGTTCCTTTTGGAGCCACCATTCACAGTTAAAACATAGAACTAAACATAATAATCATATAGATACCATTTGCTTTACATTTTTCAATACAGTATTTAGAGTCAGTAAGATTTTCCAACATGTCCATTAGCATTTTATAGTATGCTAATGGGGGTAATGGACAATTGTATACTAGAAAAAAAGAAAAAAGGACACACACAATTTTCAGTCACAAATACTCTTATCTAGAATACAATAAAAACTATAATCCATGGACCTTCATGACTTTCCACTATCTCTGCAGTCCCCTTTCCAGGCCAGCCATCATTAAAAGACCCAAATGGCGCATGAACATCATCACACAGCACATCCCTTTTTAGATTTATGTTTGTAAAATTGCCTGTTTTCAAACAGACACACATCCATCCACCAATCACTTTAAAAAAATCTACATGTAACCTTATCAACATATTAGACTTAGACACACCAACTGCCACTTAACATTGTTCTAGAAATATTTTCTATCTGCATTTCCCTTACTTATACAAAACAATTGTACACAGTGCTGCTGTAAATGCACATATACATTGTGCAGTGAAAGAAGTGCGTGAATGGAAGAGTGAGTGGGGATGGGCAAGTGCTGATGAGTGCCCGGGAGGGAAGTGCCAAGGGATGTCAAGGTGTGAGGCCACTGGCTTAGTGCTGAGGCATAGGAGTTCCAAGGGTTGGGTGCACAGCTACCAGGCAGTAGGCCCGCTAGGGCAGTGCGGAAGGTGGTGGGGGGAACACTGGTGTTGACTAGGTATAGCGCATGGAACCTGTGAGGTTCATAAGGGACCTAGCCACCAGTGGCAGGGGCAGTGGTATAAGTTAACAGGGAAGGGATGGAGGGAAAGAGGAAGAGAAAAGGTGAGTTTTGAGACATTTCTAGAAGTTAAGGAAGTCTGGCTTAAGTCTGAGAGGTGCAGGGAGGCTGCTCCAAAGAGAGGCACCAGCTGGAGTGAGACGCCTGACACCCATTCTCTGTTTGGATACGCGTTTGACAAGCTGTGAAATGGAGTTATAGGAGCAAGTATTTAGGGAGAGAAAGTTGGAGATAGCGTAGTCCTAGTCCCCAGAAAGCCTTGTCAATGATACAGATGGTCATCATTTTCATTCTTGAGGCCACTGTAAGCCAGTGTAGAGATTTTAGTGCTCCAGAGATACCATCCCTGGGCATGAGGCCAAGGATAGGTTTTGCAGCCCTATTCTGGTTTAGCTGAAGGGGTGTACGGAACAAAGGGGGAGGTTGAGGAAGAGACTGTTGCAGTCCAGCTGAGACAGGACCAGGGCTCTTCAGATGTTGAGCTTCTGGTGGAAGGTAAGGAAAGGTAGAATGCCTGTACAGACGTGAAGCTGAAAGTGGGCCTTCTTGACAAGGTCAAGATGTAAAGAGTGAAGGAGAGAGTGGAGTCAAAGATGACCCCAAGGTATTTGTCCTCACAGGATGGTGAGAGTAGAGGGCTCAAGGAGGGTGGCCAGAAGGTAAGAGGGAAACAGGGCACAGGTGTCCAAATAAGAAGGATCTCTGTCTTACTGGCATTGAGACAGACATTGTTAACCACACACAATGCGTGGATGATGGTCAGACAATCGTGATGAAAGATGGGGAGCAGAAAATAGTATAGGGAGGTTTCAACGAAAGCTGAGTTTCATTGGCATAAGACTAGAAATAAGGACAGAAAGAGGAGATCATATGAACCAGAGGGATGTGATAGATATTGAAAAGTCATGGCAATATAATAGAACTCTGTGGGACGCTCCAGGTCGAGATTGTGGTGGTGGAGGAACTATTCCCAGTTGCAGCTGGGAAGGGTGGTTAGTGAGGAAACAGGTCAGCCAGTCAAGTGCTGGTCCGTGATACCAAAGGTATCATGTAGCCATTTCATGAGGATAGAATGGTTGGCAGTATCAAAGTTGGAGGAGAAATCGAGGAGCACTATCCTCAGTTGTACTATGATCATAAATAACAAATATACTTCTATCATATAATTCCACCATATTACAAATATGGTATACTCCCACTACAATACTATAATAACTATACACATATTATTATAGTGTACATGGCCAGTGGTCTCATTGTTGGGGGCACGGCCAACGGTCACAACAAACAAAATAGAATTAAACCATATAACAAGTATGTACACTAAATCTTCAAAAAACAAGACTCACCCAGATCCCCACCACACTTCCTAATCCCAATAATGTTTGTGGACAGAAACATTTATGGCAGGCATGGCAGCACCTGCACAGCTTTTTTTAATCTATAAAAATAGATCTATATCAACATATTTCCACTCCCTCACCCTTTCTAAGCCATCTTTGCTGTCCACGGCCAAAGGCTCCGATCCGCCCATCCAATATGGCCACTGTTACTAAAATGATGACGTACCTCATGTTTTCAAACATCTAATCAGCATGCACCTCTCAGCAAAGTTTGGTGACCATTTGTCAAACAGCGCCAAAGTTATAAACTGCCCAAGAAGTACTCTTTCTACAAGTTAAGCAACTGAACCAATGACATTATTACCATTCATTATACAAACATTTCTCATAAGCAAATATCCACCATATTACAAATATGGTATACTCCCACTACAATACTATAATAACTATACACATATTATTATAGTGTACATGGCCTGTGGTCTCATTGTTGGGGGCACGGCCAACGGTCACAACAAACAAAATAGAATTAAACCATATAACAAGTATGTACACTAAATCTTCAAATAACAAGACTCACCCAGATCCCCACCACACTTCCTAATCCCAATAATGTTTGTGGACAGAAACATTTATGGCATGCATGGCAAACACCTGCACAGCTTTTTTTAATCTATAAAAATAGATCTATATCAACATGTTTCCACTCCCTCACCCTTTCTAAGCCATCTTTGCTGTCCACGGCCAAAGGCTCCGATCCGCCCATCCAATATGGCCACTGTTACTAAAATGATGACGTACCTCATGTTTTCAAACGTCTAATCAGCATGCACCTCTCTGCAAAGTTTGGTGACCATTTGTCAAACAGCGCCAAAGTTATAAACTGCCCAAGAAGTACTCTTTCTACAAGTTAAGCAACTGAACCAATGACATTATTACCATTCATTATACAAACATTTCTCATAAGCAAATATCACTGTTTCCTATTTTGACAGAAATGGCAAACACACTTAAGTGGGTAGAAGAAAACTTTCCAAAAGAAGAAACGAGTGAAGATGAAATCACTAATGGTAAACAATACATCTTTCAGTACAAACAAATAATGTAATTTATGGAGAGCTCATTGAAATAATGTCTTCTTTTCTTATAGTACCTAGTTTACTTAAAGAAGCAACACCACAGATTAATTATGCAGAAACCTAACAATCAGAAATACAATCCCAAACCCAACTTTACAAAATTAAATAATGATCTTGTCTTCAAAACTGGATGAACATAGCAATGGCTTTAAACAACCTTTAAATTATGTTAAAAATCATGTTATTAGAAATGTTGATTATCACTGTCCTACGTGAACCTATCCCCCTGGCCCCAGCAATCACCCCAATCAAATTCACAAAACATAAATGAAAGACGCTTTGATGAAACTTCCCTCCTTCCCTCGATTGTAACTTCATTGAAATTCCAAGCTCTCCCATTTATGTTTCCAATTGTAATACCCCATCCCTTTCATAAATACATTTATGTATCCAACTATAAATCTTTTATCGTATTGTGTAACACATTCTTATTTTTTTATCTTTAAAACCCCAATTAATAGTCTGCAGCCATCACAACTGTTCGGAGGGTCAGTTTATGCAATGGGGCATTTGCAGACTGTGCGTCCTGTCCGGTCATGTCTAGTCTGGCATTAAGCACTTTTAATTAATCGGCAGAGAGCATGCCCATTTGAGGTTATAAATGAGCATGCTCCCTCTGTCTCCCACTCTACGGGGTCCTCTGACACCCAACCCTGTCGTGGATGCCACCTGACATCATTGTGTGACCGCGCCTGTGCGGTGTGACAATGTCACTCTATACAGTTTGAAACTGCATTTTGGGCTAGGGTGTTTCTTAGGTTGAACGTTTACACTTCCAAAGCTCCTAGACCCATTCTTTATTGATCTGTCAACTTTTTACAACTTTACAGGACCTATTTTTGGAACTGTAGTCCATGGACAGTCACGCAGCCCGTGGACTGTTCCTCTGAAGGGACCCACCCATTACTTTTAGTAATTCTCAATCTGGCACACCAGGATAGAGCATCTTTTGACAGCTACGTTCAGGAGATTTCCAGGAGTTTAAGAATGGCATCTGTCATAGACATCCCTCCTTCCCAGGGACCACCACCACCACTGCCATCACCACTTGGAGGGCCTGGACAGGGGAAAAGGCACAGTGTTGCAGAGGAGGATGATGGGGATCAGGAAGATGAGGTAGAGGAAGTTTCCACCTTCAGCATCCGTAGAGAGTCATGGGTGTGGTGGTTCTTTTAGACTGTTAGAGTTGTACCAAAAGCTCAGCCTGTGATGGTTGAATTCATTGAGTGCAGGGTCGTACACAGTTGCCAACAACTTTGGCAGTACTCTTTTGGGACCACCTCCACATGATGCCACACTCGCTCCAACCACCCGGGTGCTCTGAGAAAGGCTATTCCTTTCTCAACACACCGATCTGCACGGGGAGCAGTTTCGGAGTGCTTTTGAGGCTGTGATCAAAGAGCATGAGGAACACTGCAAACAACCTTAGATTTAAGGCAGGCCCAACATCTTCCCCTGTCCACCTGCCCTCTGTATCTGTGGTTGGTGCCCCTTGCCTGCCCACCTTACCTCCTCCGCTCTCCTACAAAAAAGAAAATTTAAAAAAAATATAATAGCCAGAAAGACAAAAACGGTTCCTTTACAACCCACCTTTCACAGTTAAAAAATAGAAGTAAAAATAAAAATCACAGGACCTGTATAGTCCACGGACAGTATGGAATTGCGCAGACACCTGCAATTTCCAGGTGAGGGGTAATTAAAATGAATTAACTCGTTTTTTGTTAAAAAATGGTGGCTCTTAAAAGAATCTTTTTTTTTGGGAGTTTTGAACTAACAAATGTTCTACTGAACTTATTATTTTTTCTAACTTTCATAAAAATTGCTTCTAATTTGTTCCCTGTTTTTTACATCTACTAAAATAATACTTCACAACATATTTCTCGAGTTCACAAAAAATGTTTCAGTGCATTTTGGATATTCAGTCAAATGCACTCCATCTCCTCGAAAAATATTTCTGCCATCCAACTTAATATTTTAGTTGTCAAAAGATGCCATTCCTAAAGCATATAAGAAGGCACGTATACCTTTACTGACACACTGTCTTGCTTCTTCCATTTCAGGACAAAAAAAATGTGGGCATCTCTATATGTGTCTTTGATTAATTTCAGAAAAAATGATCTTCGCAGCTGGAAACATTACTATTAGGCATTTGAATATATCCTTTATGGCAAACTGCAAAGATCCTGCAGTCACATAGCCCAAACTGTTGCCTCCAAAATGCACATTTATAATATCTGGACGTTCAAAGTGAGCCATACTCTCATAGAATGGTAATAAAGTTAGCCGGTTTGAGCCACAATCTGCATAACACGAAACATTCATTTTGCCCCATGCAATAGTAGTAAAGATGCCATGGGATTCAGTATAAACCTTTAATGAATGGATTCAAGAATTTCCCACCATCCACACACTCTGCTTTTTCATAGCCATCTTCACCACATTCAACACAGAAAACACTTACTACCCTGTACTCCTGTACACTTCAAATCCTCCTCTAGACCCACAAAACCTAATTGAGGAGTACCTCAATGTCCCTTTTCCATGCCAGACATTCTTAAAAGAGCCAGATAGCACGTGCAGGTCTGCAGACTAAACCAGTGTTTGCGTACTCAGCGGCTCCGGCTACACTTTTATTCACCTATAAAATCAGCTCTCTATCAGCTTATCTCCATTCCCTCACCCTTTCCAGACCCTCTTTTGGACACAAACTAACCCTAAATATGTTTTATAGACTTTTTGCTCACTGCACTGTCTGCGGACCAGACATCTGTCTGCACATCCAACATGGCGACCGTTTCAAAAATTGACGCAGCTCACATTTTTGAAAAACCAATCAGCATGCGCTGTTGATGTCCACGGACACCAACCCACCCATGATTGGTCCAAAGGTGTCCGCGGAATCCAAATCAGGAAAGAGCCCACAGACTGGACCCAAATATCACCATTTTTTTACCTACTTTTTGGCCATTTTACACCAAATTTGTAAAAGCACACTTTTGGGACCAAGACGCTGCTGCTTGCGCATGCTCGGTGAAAATCCGTCCAGAGGTTTGGAATGTTTTTCATTGTGTCTATGAGGATTTCAAAAAATACCCCCCCCCCTGACAAAACCACACCAAACTTCACAAAATAATTCCGAGGGGGCCATATACTTTTTGCAAAGTATGGTGAGGATTCGTCCAGGGGGGCAAAGTTATATGCTGCCCAAAAAGTGTTCTCTCTATGAGTTGAGCAACTTTACCACAACTACAGGGCTGCTACTGCAGGCCCTGCAATGAAAACAGAATCTATTACGATAGACAATAATTAACATTGGCTACTAGAACTGATACGTAATTTAAAAATTGAGTCACAAGGATAAAAAGTCACACAAGGTGGCGGTTTGTTCGCATAAAACTGTGTTTTATAATTTTATAATTTTGTATAACATTGTTTTTTTTACTGTTGTATTTTGAGATATGGAGAAACAGTTAATTTTGAAAATAATTGAATTCCATTATTTTAAAGATACACATGTATTCTTTCCCTTCTCCTAAATTGTAAGAATTTCACAACAGCCTTTCACTGATTGATGATGCTGTTATCTAGATGAATCTGGGGTAAGTGAAGGAAGAGCTTCTTGACAGGTATCTGTTTTACATCATATAGGCATATGGACAATGTTCTAAAATACGACATTAGTGTAAAGATTGGATAATGGTAGCAATATAGTTTTGGCACTGTCTAGAATGGGGTGTCCATTCCATGTTAGGTCAATCATGCTCTAGTCTTGCTACAATTGTTTACTTCAGTAGAATATCTATTTTGTCATCTGTAGCATGGAGGACAATTCACTCATTCGTAATTAATTTACTTCCGAAAGAGCCTGGATAAGGCGAGTTGGTATGCATAGGCAACCATAGTAAAAATTGCATACAATTGATTTGGCAACCATGTAGAACCATGCAAACACTTGATTAATTGAAAGACTGAAGCAAAGTGAGAAAAAACACACATGTTACATGTGTTGGTTTCGTTTGAGTTGTTTCATGAAGCCAGTTAGATTCTGCAAAAAGGCACAAAGCCAGAGCTAGCTTCAGACAAGGTTGCATTGGGGGATACAGACACAGTGTGTCATTGAACATGTAATGGATATCAAATAAATCAAGATATCGAACACAGCAACATAATGTCTTTTACCAGGTTCTTCAGTCATCACAGTTGTAGGGTTGAAATGACTCAAATCGTCTTCCTTGATCTTCTGGTTTATTTTGTTCCTTCTTTCAGCTCTGATTTTGGGATTGAGGCTATCCTCTGCAGTGTCTGGTCTGGGTGTCAAACACCAATTGGGGTAATCTAGACATGTTTTTGCTTTTTCAAGAAGACCCAGAGTAGCAAGTATCGAGTCACCAAGAATTGTTTCTACTGGGTTGTTTATAAGATTCTTGGCACTCCCCTTTCTCAGTGCCCTTGGTCTAATGTACACCAGCCTACTCCTCCTCTCCTCCTAAATATCTCACCACATTCACGTAGCGCACAATTTCCTAGTCCATCTATCTTCAATAGGTCTACTCTTCTTCTTCACCATCTTGGATGCTTGCTAATATGCTTTTTCCTCCACCCCTCAGTCTCACATGTCACAGACACAAGATTATCCCTAGTGACCTCTGTCCTCTCCATTCTGTCTGGTCCAGAAATACCACCTCCTCAATTCTCCAAAAGGCTCTCTCATCCTTCCTTAATGCAATCTCCAACTATTTTGTGCTGTCTCTACAAGCTCCTTCACATGTTCTTCCTCACCATTTTCGTCCTGAAAACGATGTTCTTCCTCTCCTTATGTTTGTTCTTTGCCTTGTTTTCCATGTAAGTTGGAGATCTGATGGCTCCTGTGCTTGAATTCTGAATAATTGATGGGCCTCACATTTTTCCTGTTCAAAGTTGTTTGGGCCAGCAGAGTCTGTGAGGACCTGTTGAGAACGTTCTCCCCAGATACATCTGTACATATAATCATGAGTTCTCCTGTTAGCTCTTATTACAGACCTTTACTATTCTATGTTTGGACAGCCAAATGACTGTGGAATTCACCAAACATAGGACCGAGATTTACGTTGCTTGGTTTCCAGTATTTCCTTTCTGTGGGTGAAGGTCAGAAGGACATCTGGATGCACATTAGTCCAGACTCCCTCTTGTGATGCGATGTTTACATTTTTTCACCACTGATTTCTGAATAGACATGCCCTTTGTTTACTTGCCTGTTGCTTTACTATTGTTGTTTTGTACAATCTGATATCCAGACTTCGCTCACTTTTCTCATTCACAAATGAGGCTGAACATACACCAGGGTTTTCTCCAGCCTTTAACGAGCCACAATCTATAACAATAATACATTTAACACAATGCAGACATATAATACCTTCACTAAACCACAACACTGAAAAGCAGCATACAAAAAACACTCAAAACACTCACACGTTAATTTTCCACAGGTGCCCCCATCTACGCACTATAATTAAAGCTTCTGGTTTTCCATGTTAACTGATTTTTACTCATAAATACAGATGGAAAACAATACGTGTTTTTCTGTATTTATTTATAAGAAACGGAAAAAGTCGGAAAAACATGTCTTTCTGTCTGTTCTCTATAATGTCCCTCATACATTGCTGGCCAATCACATTGCACATTGGCAGCACAGAGAGTGGAAAAGTAGTATACAAATAGCATTAAAGTTCTTCAAATTGCTGACAGCATATATCCTAAGCAGCAGAAGTCACAGGAGTAACTGTTAGTTGTTATGGAAAACATTGAGATAACACTTTCTTTCCTTTATTTTATTTATTTATTTATTTGAATTTGTATAGCGCACATCGACCCTGCGGCATCATGGCACTGTTACAGAATGCTTGCTTAGTACAGGCTTACAAAGGCAGAACAACAAGACAGACATTGTAGACAATCTGTGGAGGAGATGCATGTTTGTTGGTTACAGCGAACAGCATATCAGCCCAAGCAAGTGTTCCAATTGCAATGACATTACACGATTAGTTGAAAACATTGGTTTTCAGCATTTTACAGAATATTGTGTAGGATTTCTCATTCCTAAGTGCAGTGGGGAGTGCATTCCAGTTTTTGGGAGCTAGGTGTTCAAAGCTAGAGCCTCCTGCTTTTGACCGTTTGAAGGAAGGGACATAGATCTGGTTAGATAGATGTGCTGTAGTGGGTCTGGAAGTAGGGTTGAGGGCAATCCACTCTGATAGGTATGGAGTGGTGTTCAGTGACAGGCATTTGTGGGTAATTGCCATGGTTTTAAAGAGAATGCGCTCTTTGACTGGTAGCCAATGTGCGTCTTTCCTTGCCTGGGAGATGTGTTCCCTTTTAGGAATACATAGTGCTGCTCTGAGGGCATTGTTTTGTGTGACTTGGAGCTTGTTCAGGTTTTTGGCAGAGGTGCTAGGAAGACGGCATTACAGTAGTCAAGCTATATGGCCGCATGTGTGCTTTAATAAGTGCATTTTTATTTAGAACAAATGCAGAACAATACTAGTTGTGAATTATCTTTTTATGTGACAAAAATAAATGTGGATAAATACAGAAAATAAGGCTAAAAATGAAATATGGCTAAATACAGATGGAAACGGCAGAAACATAAATACCACACAACCGTAAACCTTAACTATATTCATAGACGCAAATGAGATGGGTCTATTGGGTTTGCCATTGCTAGCTTACAATGTAATTTGTTGATGGGAAACTGTCTGAAGGGGAAGGTATGCTGTTTGACGAATGCACAGCTGTACTGTCATGCATATTTTTAGGGATTCCTCTCATTCTCGGTTAGGCATTTTATCCAGGTAAGAGCCCTGAGCCGTGCAGTGTTCCCACTGTGTCCTAATCAGAGGTGTTGCTAGGGGGGGTAAGGGGGCTATAGCCCCTGATCTTTTGGTTGTAGCCCCGGATAGAATCTCAGGAGCTACAACCAAAAGACCAGCTAGCCCCAAGTCTGAACAGTTCTGACATCAGCGTAGCCCCGGGTCTTTTCCAGACCTAGCAACACCCCTGGTCTTAATGCTATCAAGGGCATCACGAAGGTTAGACCTCAGCAGCCCGGTTCTGACTTACCCTTCATTAATGTAGAATTCATACTATGTCATCCATCAATAATGTTGTGCTTCATGTGCAATACTTTTTTTTAACCAATTGAATTCAAAGCTAAGTGGGGGCCGGATTTGCCTACGTGTTTTTCAATTGGAAAAACCCATTGGAAAACAAGCTTTGAAAATCAGACACAATATGTTTGCAAATAACTGCATGGTGGGCTCGTGGACTTTCTATTTTACATGTGTGTGCTTCATATTTTGTTGCGAAATAAAGCTCCACTAGATTGATGACTGAAATGTATGTAAAGACCGTCATTGGCTTGAATGATCAACAAAGTATGTTCACATTCTGTCACAACCTCTCACTTTAATATTAATGACATTTAATTGGAATTTAGATAAGACATTATTCTTTCCCTGTACCACTTTCATGATGTGCAATTAAAATGGCTTTAATATTTCAGAGGTTTTCCAGTATAGCTAATAAATATGCTAAGCATATTTTCTAGCCCCTGCCCTGAAAGCTAATATACTATCATCACATCTAAATTAGTGGCAAACATTGTGCATCTTTGGACAGGTCGTGAATAGTATTACACCGCGTATGCCTGCTGAAAGAAAGCCATTCTAAGAAATAAAAATAAAAAATGCATCAACTTTTTCTAACCTAAATTCTCAAATAAACATGGTGACCTTTAAATGTTGTCAGAATCGAGAAACTGCCATTAAATATAGATAAAGACAACACGCACAATGTGAGTATCAAATAACACGTGTTATGCACACGCTAACTAGAACACCCACCTCGAGGTGCTCATAAACTTCCAAAAAATAAGACTTACTTGTCTCAAGTAGGTCAAATGACCATCCATGCACACGTTTCGATCTTTGCTGCAGCAGAAAGTAAAATGTTTTGGATTTAAATGTGTGCATGTCATCAGTAGATACCTATGCTTCATCGCTGCGCAATTTATTTTATTTCCACCTTTGCATTTGAGAGATTGTCATTGCAGTAATATGTTCGATGACATCACACCATTGTCGATCTGTTTCCTTGATTTGTGTACTCGGGGGATGAGTTAATTCGCAATGTATGGCATCCTTCTGAATTCACGTTCCCGTTTCATGTTTCCATGCGTTGCAATATATACTTCTTAAGGGAGTCTCGAGGAGGGGAACATGGGGAGTGCGAGCTCTGACTGCAGCGTAGTTCACAACTTAACACTGTTACTGCCATTACTACCACGTTTCATTCCCGCACACAAAATGTATTAAATTAGATATTACTCACATCACCACACGCTTATCCCACAATGGACTAAGGTGATACCTTACACTTTTCTCATCCTGTCTGTGTCCTTGTCACTGTCAGGAGGTGATCCCTTCAGCCACAACCACACTTAAGACTGAATCAATTGTCTTGGTTTTACTCATTACCAGTCTTCAGATGGGCAAGAGGAAAATCCCAGGCTGGGTCCAATATTCGGCACACGTGGAAAAGGAGAAGGTGAATTTTAAACTTCGTAATGGTTTTTCTTCATGGAGAAGGATGAAAGTGTTGGGGTTTTGGGAAGTTTCGTTTCCAGAACTGTTTTCGGGGCCCATAGGTTATTTTAGGAGATTACTATGTGTATGCAGGAGTAACAGTTATTTACCTTTCAATTCTGCATAGTCCTCAACTAGATGCTGTGCAGTGCTCTGTTGGGTTGGAAAGACAGTGCAGCCCTGAAGTAAATATCCTCCCACAGTTTTTAAAGTTAGTGAGGTATTATGGTGGGAAGCTGACGGATGTTTGATTATTGGGTCTTCGGCAAGCAAGAAAGCATAAAACCAGATATCCGATACAATTGAGAAGGGGGAACCTTTCCACGCCGGTTACCTTGAACCAGATGAAGCAGAAATCACTAACAACTGCTGATCCAACCTTCACACTTATTATACATTGCTTGCCTTTTACCACATGCCTTCCTTATATCTAACCTTATCCTCTGCTTAGAGACATGCCTCTCCTCCCACCTTTACTTTCCTAATCTATCAGTATCATCCCCAACCCCAAACAGATAATTGAATCCCCAGACTGTATCATACTGTATCATATGGAATTTAATTATATTTAATTATATGCAATGTTCTGTTTTCCTTGGATAATATCTTTATAATCCTTCTGATTGCTTCTCTATGCACTTCATAATGATCTGCTTTCACATTAGTATCTGAATTTAGTCCTTCAGAAAGTATTTCCCCCTCCACATCCATTTGGTTGAGCAGCAGGAACGGTGGGACCCATTCGGGCAATGGAATCACTGGCGTGCCTGGCATTAGTAGAAATGGTGGTGGTGTTAATGTTCCCTGCATATTGTTGATTTAATCAATCTGTGACCTTCTTTTGTGGAGGGTCCCACCTCATTGCCAATTATCTTGCTCCTCTTGTATTAAAGAACTGACAAATCTCATGAGGATGGTTGTATGGTTGTTTATTTACAATCCACCTCTTTTCTCAAGCAGTATTACATGAAATAACTAGTCTCTGCTATGTAATATAGAAGCCCAAGGCTGAGCATCAGTTCCCTCTATATTCCACTCCAACGATGGCATCTCTATACTCCTTGTCTCTTAGGCTTCATGCTGCTTACTCTCATGAGATTATGCCTCCTCTGGAGATCTCTCTAGGATGTATGCACTTTGAATTGTAGGTTTTAATTTGTTACTTTTATGATGCTCTTAATTTGCATGTTGGGCCTCACATGCAACTTGGGCATGGAAGTCAGTTTGGGAGGTGGGTATATTCTGTGCAAAGATATTTCCATCATTTACATCACAGTTGTTGACATTCTATTATTCTATAATCTTTCCATTCCGGCACATGCTTTTTCTCATTCGCTTTGATTCTTTTTCTACAATTACTATTTTCAGAACCTTACACAAATGCATACAATAGGAGGCATATAGCTAGTGGCTGATTCTGAAAAGGAGTGTGGCTGTTTCTACCCACTTTAGCAGACCAAACAGGATTTTGTATCAGTAATCTAACCATTGAAAACTTTTTGGACGGTATAAATTGCATGAGCAAGTTTGCAATGCAGAACTGTATCAACCTTTTAGAATGAAGTTGGTCTAAGCTGTCTAAGCTGTGGCCCAAAGTCTGCAATCACTTAAATGCTAAACTACTGTGCCAGCATTCTCTTTCGTCTCCCTAAATATGCTTGCTGTCCTTTAGACAAGACCATTAACTTTGCTACCAGGACCCTGTTTGAACCCCCTCACTTCACACTTACTTCCTTGTACCGTCACCAGGCTGGATGGCTGACAATGCAAAACAGGGTCAGATTTAAATTTCTGCTCTTGGTTCACAAATCTATCCACGGAAAGGTATCACTGTATCCATTCTTATGCATCCAAATCTACAAACCACCTATTCATTTCCTCTCTCTCTCCTTAACTATCCTTGTGGCACCTCATCCGCCCTCTGCTTTGTCTGGCTTCTGCTTTTTCTCTCTTCCTGCATCACTTGCATGGAATTATCTTCCATTGGACATCTAAGAAACAGTCCATACTGATCTCTTCAAAACCAACATTAAAGCCTATCTCCTCACCTCTGAGGTATCCGCTTAACCTACCACTCATTTGCCTTCTAGCTAACATTTTACCCTGCCTCTGTCCCTCAAGTTCTACTGCCTCCAGTCAAGCACTTCATCCATCATGGTCACATCCATAACACAGCAGTCCGTCCCGCCTACCTGCACTTAAAAATGTCTAAAGTTGGTTGTCCTTAATCTATGTATGTCCACCCATGCATTGTCTCAGGTGACTGCTCCATTTACTCTCCCCACAACCTGGTCATAATGTCACTCAAACTCACCACATTGTATGAAGCTCACTGTTTCCCGGCATGCTATTGTACGTTGTTTTGTGATCAAAAGTCAAAAGAACATTGTCCCTCCCTGTAGCCATACATAAATAAATACATACATGAAAAAAGTTTCATCCATGGTACTCCCTCACAACAATTCACACACACCTGCGTACCAACCACACGAGGCTGATATGTTTCTTCACTTGCACTGAGGGAACTGGAGTATGATCTCATCTTAAACAAGCACCCAAATCGTATGTCATTATCGACCAAGGAAATGCACTAAAACATGGATCCCTGTGAATGCAACAAGATACCCATGTATACTGTTATTCTTATAAACTCTGCTCTCTGATGTTGCTAAACATTTGTTTTTGTTTACACTCACCTACTCTTCCACACCAAAGTAGATTTCTCTCTCTACACATGTATCTGTTACTGTCCTTATTGTCAGTGCATAGATCTCACTCATTTGACAATTTATATACAAATTCATCAGCAACCCATATGGGAAGCTGTGGATGAGTGGACAAT
The DNA here is from genome assembly GCF_040938575.1 of Ambystoma mexicanum. NCBI lineage: Eukaryota > Metazoa > Chordata > Amphibia > Caudata > Ambystomatidae > Ambystoma > Ambystoma mexicanum. The sequence continues at coordinate 424,554,641 of NC_090939.1, read as the reverse complement.
TTCCTTCTGTCATCATTGAGACATGTGAACTTTAGTGAGTATTACCTTTCAGTTTTTGTATCTGTTTTTGATTTTGTCATGATATAATTTAACATGACCTGTCTTTCGTTCCTGTTATGATAATCATCTAATTGTTAACCACAAACATGGCACAGGAACGATATAATATCTGTATTTGTGCAAGACACAATGAAAACACTGCCAGCACATTCTCATAAAACATAGAGTGACAGCGAAAAACTGGCACATCCAGCCCGTGATTGCTTATGACCTAAGACGATTTTCAGAAACCTTGGTTGACACCATTGTGCTACTCGCATTCCCCTTCCTAGGTATTATTTGATGAGTATATAAGTGAATAGATTGGTATGTCCAATTCCACTAAGTTGGTGCAGTTTCTGAAGGAAATATGCTACATTGGGCCTCATCACGACCCAGGCGGTAAGTTTCGCCTGGGCCGTGACTTTACCACCATGGCGTAAACTACATTTACGCCATGGTGGTTGGCGGACTTACCGCCCCATTCCAACCTTGGCGGGGCGGTAAATCCCCAATCCCCATTTACCCTTCCCCATTCCCATTTTTGCCCCATAGGGCATAATGGGAGTGGGGAAGGCGTTAATTACGCCACCGTAAATTACGGTGGCGTAATTAACTCCATGGTCCCTTAGCGCCATGGATTTTAACACCTGCTAAAAGCAGGTGTTAAATTCGCCATGGCGCTAAGGGACCTCGTACTCAGGCGGTAAGGGTCGGCGCTGTTTACGGCGCCGTAAACCCCTTACCGCCTGGGTCGTAATGAGGCCCATTATCTCTAATAGAGTGCATTATGGAGTATATTTATTTGTATAATTGCAGTTTTGGTTAAACCTCATTGCGAAGCACCATGTAAAATATAGCAATGTGATAAATAAAGTATAGAAACACCTGTGCATCTTGTTAACATCTTGATTATGCCCATGCAACATGTACTTTTCTCTTGGGCGACCTTTCTGGGCAGCTTACTGTCCCCATTTGACTGAGTCAGGAATCGTCTCTAGTGACATTGGAAAATATGAGGGAATTAAGATTGTGTTTCGAAGAATTTAATTTATGGAACTAAATATGTTGCTATTTTTTACATAAATATAAAAAATTAAAATGAAAATTGTCCTCATTGAAAAAGGAGACAAGACATTAACGTGTACGCTCTTTACAATTACAAATAAATATTAAGAGGTTTAGATATAACAACAGTGTATAACACTTTGAACTATTTTATTTTAATTGTTAAATCTAGTTTACAAACATGACAAAATAAACCGTTCTAAACAAGAAACACAAGATTCAAGAAAACTTTTTTATTAAATTACAAAACATTATTTAGTGTACATTTAAAATATTAAAATAAAACTTTAAACATGTTTGGAATCTATTTACTAAATAAAGTAAGCATGCCAAGCATTTTTTTTATGTACCTCTCAACATTTGTTTAAAAGTACCAATTATTATATTGATGTTTACCATTTTATCAAGCTTTAACTTTCATCTTAATTAATATGCAAAGGTAATGCTTTTCATGTTACTTAAAAGTTGAACACCCTTTTTAGTCCTCCTTGATTCCTCAACAACTTTCAACTATATCAACCACACCATCATCCTAAACATCCTATATCCCAGGATGAAACTCTAAGGCACTGTTCTTGACTGATTCACTACCCTCCTCACTGGCAGGACGAATATTGTCTCCATGAATCCTTATCGATCAAACATCACACCAGTCAAATATAGATGTACACATTGATCTTCCGTATCTCCCCTCCTTTTCAACCGCAATGTTAAATCCCTCAGAAGAGCTCTAAGCAACCACAATATCTACTTTCACCAATATACAGACAACACACAAACACACTTCACAATCTCCTCCCCCTCACAAATTGACATCCTCAGACACTGCTTCTCCTTCATCAACACCCGGATTGCCACCCACTTCCTTAAACACAGCCCATCCAAAATAGAATACCACCTCAACTGCCCCCTAGGAAAACAGCCAACCTCATCCCTGGATCAAAGAACTCACCAAGTACCAGCCACAAATATCCATTTTGACACAAGTCAAATCTCTAGGCTCCACATATAATTTCCGATTAGCATTCACACATCACATAGCTGCCATGAACGCAAGACGCATTTTCCCCTATATGACATTTGTAAAACAGTCCGCCAACTGAACTTTACTGGCTGAATAACATAGTAATATCCTCACTGGGCTCATCAAAAACACGTTCTCCCTCTGCAAGACACACAAATCATAACAGCATTACTTATTCTTTACCTACACAAACTCTGCCCAATCACACTACCTTGTCCCATCGCCACTGGCTCCCAACGCCACAGAGAATCACTTGAGCAGACTCTGCCAACCGCCTGAAAAGTCCATTTTAACTTCTCAACTGAAATTGATCAATCACACAAACAAAAGACACCCCAATCAAAATCTTCCACACATTCCAGTCTGCTACCTAACCTGAACACACAATGCAACCCATGCAATCAGAACAAATTGCATGGACCACACACCCACCCCACATTTGTGGTGCACCTTCCATCATCACCTTTGAAAAAGTCTCAAAACCCACCCCTTTTCCTGTGTCTAACCAACCATACCATCTCCCTGATATCCTAAATTTCTTATCCTAATCTCCTTATCCAGTTCTGAAAACATTGTAACTTAATTTCCATTTCCTCCCTTTTCGAATGTGTAAGGTGCCCAAAGAACATATGGGTTGGGCCAGTGCTGTATAAAAGTGTAATTAATAAATAAATCAATACATCAATACATAAATACATAAACGCATACATTTCTGTTTAAGAGCATGAACATGATCATGCTGGGACCCCCCCCAAAATGCTATACAGGCAGAGTTGCTGGAACCCCAATTATTCCACTTGTTTTTAGCATTTTCTGGCACATGTTTGATGTCATTAACAACTGTTTTTAGAAGCAGTGTACATTGACATGGAAACATGCATGTATTCGGATGTCAACGCCCCAATTAAACAACTTCCTCAAAACAATCACAATTGCAAGCAAAGGGCTGTAGACACCTTTATGGCAGCGACCATGGTTTTCTCCTTGCAATATCCGCCACTATTTTTTTTTCCTATTCTTTTATCATGTGTTTCATAACATGAATCTTGAGTGGTACATTTTTCATAGCTCCATAAGCAGCATAAAGGATGTTGCAGTGAGCCACTTGCAGGGAGAGAGTTCGGTCTCTGTGGCATGAATTAGGTTGGACTCCAGGATTCCTTTGAACACCGGGGAAATTTTACAAGTACCTTTTCAAGTTTATAATTAAAATCAGAGTAAGGGATTTTGGGTACTATCATTCGCCCTGAAAACAGTTGTGTTGAGAGTTAGTTCAAAGAGTAAATGCATACAAATATTGAAAGGTCAAAGTGTACGGAAAGAAGTAGTGGAACTATGTTCCCCACTGACCTGCCCCCACACCCCACAAACCCCATCTCTACACGCCCTCCCATGCATAATACAAACCCCCAAACACATGCACCTGCTGTTTAAGGGAATGGTAACTTCAGTGCAGTGCACTGAAAGAGCACGTTTCAACTTCTTCCTACACTTTTATTTTAAAACAAAACCATTCCAGAGCGGTTTCTTTTAAAAATAAAAGGACAAACCTACTAGGCCTTCTGAGTATTCAGAACGTGCAAGTGCAGCAAGTAAGAGGGAAGGGAAGTGCTCAAGTGTCCATGCTCTCAGTGAGCCACAAATAAGTGCATGGTAGAAGTGCATGGTGCAGAGAGTGCTACACGACCTGGGGCAGCTATGGGTAAGTGCAAGACTCCAAGGCGGAGGGAGTGCAAGGGCAAGTGCTGAGGGTAGAAATGAGCTGGGATGATTGGGTGGGGGAGATCAGGGGCCCGGGGGATGCATTAGGGCCAGGACACCAATCACAGCAGCAGTGCAAATTAGCAGAGGAGAGAAGAAGGCAAAGAGGAGGTTAAGAGGAAGGTATTGATGAGCTTCCTAAATTTAAGAAAGTCCTGCTCAAGGTGCAGGGGGAGGCTGTTCCATAGGAGGGATCCAGCGGAGGAGAGCGAAATGCTTTACACACAGAGAGATGGTGCCAGAGGAACATAAATGTCTAGAAGGAGAGTATTTAATGAGATAAAGTTGAAGATAGCGTGGTCCCCGGGGCCCAAACAGCCTTGTGGATGATACAGAGGGATTTTAATTTAATCCGTGCAGCAACCAGTAGCCAGTGAAGACTTTTTAGGGCAGGAGAGATGCGGTCCTTGGGCTTAAGGCCAAGGACACGTCTTGCTGCCCTATACTGGATTAACTGGAGGGGTTGCAGAGTGGAAGAAGGAAGATTCAGGAGGAGGCTATTGCAATAGGCAAGCCTAGAGAGAACCAGGGATCGGGTAACATTGAGCCTCTGCGGGAAAGTGAGAAATGGAATCATTCCTTTGAGAAGGAAGAGCTGCAAGTGGGACTTCTTGGCAATTGCCTGAGTGTGAGGGAGGAAGGAGAGAGAGGAGTTGAGGATGACTCATAGATTTCTGTCTTCAAAGGAAGGAGCAGGGTGAGAGGCCATGGAGGAAGGCCAGAGTGAGGGTAAGAAGAAGGCAACAGGGGTCCCAATGGGAAGATCACAGTTTTACAGGCTTTGAGGCAGAGATCATTGGCGGTGCACCAGGACTGGATGGAAGATAGGCAGGGGTGATAGAAATAGGGTGGTAGTTGGCTGTACAGGTAGGGTCTGCTAAACGTTTTTACAGGAAGGGACGCACAAGGTAGTGTTTTAGGGAGGAGGGGAAAGATCCAGTGGCAAAATAATGATTACAGAAATCCACGAGTGCGGGGGAAAGAGAGCCAACGTTGTCCTTGAGTTTTTGTGGAGAAGTGAGTGGCCAGTGCATTGCAGAGAGCCTGGGAGGGGGAAGGTGAGGAGGAGTGTGTGGAAGGGTTGGCTAGTTCCCTGCAGATCTTGAAAAGTTTTGGTCGGTTATTGGATGCACCGGAAATCTGTGCCTGTATGTGGGCTCTTTTCTTGGCACAGATGGAGAGTCTGTATTGCCTTTGGAGCAGGTGACATTCCATTTTGTCAGAGGGTGTGCCAGAGGTTTGCCACTTAGGTTCTGCCACTGCACACTTTTGTTTCTGCAAGTTCAGAGTTGTACCAGATGACCAGAGTCAGTGGTAGAGTCAGAGATAGGGGGTGAAGTGGGGTGAAGGTGGAGGTGAAGCAGAAACTGAGACACATTTCATTGGGGGGATGTTACTGTATGAAGTTGCCAGGGCATTTGGGGGGGCAGTCAGAGGGACCTAAATGGGTGGAGTGGAGAGAATGGTCTGACCAAGAGAGAGAGGGGTGACAAGTGGGGAGGAGAGCGAGAGGTCAGAGTGAATGAGGGCATCAAGAATGTGTCCAGCTGAGTGGGTTGGACCAGAAGGGAGAAAGGAGAGGGATAGAGAGGTGCAGAGGTCAATGAAAAGAGTAGATGCTGTGACAGGGGAGTCCAACTGGACGTTGAAATCACCCAAGCGGAGGATATTGGGGGTGGATGAAAGTAAGGAAGAACAGAAATCAGCCCATTCAGAGAGGAACATGGTGGTAGTGCCTGGAGGCCAGTAAATGGTGACAATGGTTTAGGTGGAGGAGGGTGAAATGACCCACTTGCACACCAGTCTCTCAAAGGAAGAGTAGAGCTGGGTGTGTAAGATGGAAGAAGGAACCCACTCAGGGAAAATTAAGGCAACCCCACCGCCAGTATGGTGAGGTCAAGGCTTGGAAATGATTTTGTAGCCATCAGGGAGGAGGGAGTCAAAAGCAGTGACTGAACTGGCATTGAACTTAGTCTCAGTAAGAGCGAGAATGTCGAGGTCAATGTGTTCAAGGAGGAGGCAAATGTCAGCGGAGTGTTTGTTGGCTGAGCTGGCATTAAGAGTTGCCAGGTGAAGGAGGTTGTTGCCTTTGGACGTTTTCTGAAGAGGGGTACAAGAGCGTGCACCACTGGTAGGAAGGGGAGGGGTAGAGAGAGTAGTGGGAGGAGAGGCAGGAGAAGGTAGCAAGTTTATGAGAGATGGCAGGATCTGGTCAAAGAGAAGGGTTGAGGACCCTGAACCAAGATGGTGCCTATGTGCTAGACATTAACAAAGCAATGTGAAGATGAGGAGCCGGCCAAGATGACTTCCCAATTGCAACCACTGTTAATGGGAGAGGATGAGGAAGGAATGAGAGTATAGATGAGGTTAAGTGTCCATAGGTCTGGAGAGGGGACAGAGAAGAGGATATCAGTGAAACCCTCTCTGGAAGAAGCGCTTACATAGGTGTCTGTGATGAAAAGGCCTAGGTTTGCACTCACAATGTGCTGTTTCCTTCCTGACTTCGAGAGAGAGGGGGGATAGGTGATAGAGTAGCAGTTAGTGAAGGTGGTTGAGATGGTGAGAGCCATAAGTGTGAAAGAGGATAGTAGAAGAATGAGGAAGAGTGGCTACAATGCACAGTTCTAGCTAAACTCATCAGGTGGCCTAGTAGACACAAAGGCAAAAAATCTAAATCAAAGGAAAAGCAACCTTTCAAAAGTAGGCCTTAAATGCAAGCAAAAAGGTGCACAGATAAAAGGGCACAGCTAAATTTGATTTTCAAACATAGGCCTTAAATGCAAATGCAGTGAGAGCAGTTGTAGGATTACGTGTGGGAAAGGCGGCAGAAAGGCAGGGAACAAAGGCACATGACAGAGTGCAGTCCGTGGAGGAGGTAAAGGGATAGTTCATCCATCGCTCATTAGTAGGTGTGCATGGAGTGTGTTGCTCCATAGGTCAGATGGCAATGGAGAAGCAGTCATGATGTCTGGAGGCAGAATCATACTTTGAGAGGGGACAAAGTACAGACAAGTACCTCCAGGCACTCCTCTGCCTGAACAAGCACAGACAGGCATGAGCGAGGCAGCCAATTGCAGGAGGGGACAGGCTTCAGACAAGAGATGGCTCCACTGCCCTAGGCAGGGGCAGCCATTTTGGAATGTGCCCACAAACAGCAAAGTCAATGCAAGAATATGGAATATTGGCCCTTAAATATTCTTAACAACACGGATGCATCACAATATTAAACGCTTTTATGAAACTTTCAATTAGCAACACTTGCATGATTTTGGTGCGTGTTGCACGCATGGAGAAAAATATTGTAATAAATGAGGATTGCTTTCTGAACAAAATGCAAGTGCCCAGCAAATTTCTTAGCCCCATTGGGCTTATCTTCATGCAATGCTGCTCCAAATGAGGGAGGAGGTGGGGGCTGGAGGTAGCGTGATGCTTCTACTTCTAAATTACATATACATTGAAACAGTCTTGGGTCTTAAATTTGAAACAGTCTTGGGTCCTCCCGCTACTAAAAAAACAGACCTTGGACCCAGCCATCCCCACAAATTACAGGCCTATCACAACCGTTCCCCGTCCTGTTAAAAATCCTTGACAGAGTTGCTTACTTGCAAATTCAGCATTACCTAGAGTCCAACCAATTACTTGGATTGCGTCAGTCTGGCTTCCGGCCTCAACATAGAACAGAAACGGCCCATGTTGATCTTAAAAGTCAGATTGACGAAATTAAAGATAAGGGTAAGGCTGCCATCCTACTCCTTTTAGATCTCTCAGCAGCCTTCGACTTAGTCGACCATAAAATACTCTGCAACCATCTCTCCGCGGCCGCCCACTTTTCCTCCTCTACTGTCATGTAGATACAGTCCTTCCTGGCCAATAAAACTATGAGAGTCTTCTCTCCGGTGGCAGCAGCAGACCCCATCCCTATCACCTGCGGTGTCCCACAAGGCTCATGTGTTTCACCCACCCTATACAATATCTTTACAAAGCCCCTCTTTGATAAACTGGATCGTCTGGGTGTCACCTACACTAATTACGCGGATGACACCCAGATACTCCTCACCATCTCGGGCAACTACAATACCGATGTAGCCAGGATCAATGAAATCTTCTCTGTCATTCAGGCATGGATGACCACACATGGCCTCTGCCTGAACGACGAGAAGACTGAACTGCTCATTGTTGGTTCTCCGAACAACCTACAAAAACTTAGCCCCAACTATTCCAACATCACAATTGATGGCAATGCAATCCCGGTTGCCAAAATCGTGAAAACACTTGGCTTCTACCTCGATGCCAATATTAACCTCACTAAGAAAGGAAAACTAATTAGAGCTTCTAGACCATTTCTTTCCTCTAACAGCTGCCTCACACTAGCTAGAGCTCTTATACAATCTAAACTAGATTACTGTAATAGCCTCTACTTAGGGGCTAACCAAGCGATAATTAGTAAACTCCAAGTCCTTCAAAATAATGCACTATGGGCAGCGCTAAACATTCCCAGGCGTGAGCACATCTCTGCCACCAGAACTACATGCAAATGGCTCACTATCCAACACAAAATCGATCTAAAAATCCTCTGCATCACTAAAAAAGCTCTCAATCATCTAGCCCCCCCCTACCTGACTGACAAATTCACCATGAAATCTTCTATCAGAACCACGAGATCTTCCAATACATTATGCCTCACAGTACCCAGATTTACCTCTAAAAGAGCATGTTGCACATGTCTCATTTTTGTCTTTATTGGTTGCTATTACCTCCACTGTCTGTATATTCTGTATATAACTGTTATTCAACTTTTACTGCTTATTACCAAGTATTGTGCCTTGTAACTTGTACTAAGCGCCCTTTTACTCCTGGGTCCAGAGCGCTATAGAAATAAAATAAACAAACAAACAAACAAAATTGTGCCCAGCCCCACTAGGCACCTCCTGAAATTCAGCAATATCCGTGTTAGTTCATTGAAGTTTCAGCAGTTATCAGCAGTTACTGCAGTGCTGGAAGCCGAAGGTTGCAGCGCTTCATGGCGTGCCTCTCATTGGTGCTGAAGGAACTGCAGAGCTGGGCAAATGGTGTTAAATGGCGGTCATTCTACACTGTGCAGACCCTGTTGCGTAACGAGCATGTGTCGGAGCAGATACACGCCGGTTCATTGGTTCAGCTTTGCTGCAGTTCCAGTGCATATGAGCACAGTGCTGCTGTCTGACAAGTAGGTCCCGGAGCCCTGCATTAGAGGGCTTCAAGGCCAGCGTTATCTTCCCTGCCTCATGCGTTGCTCTAGTAGGGACGTTTGGCGAGAACAGGGAAAGTGGCTGCACATACGACTTGCTTTGGCTAAAACTGTTTCTTTTCCTGAACGGTGAGCAACAAGGTTTATGAATTTTACCCACAGCCATCCCAAAGTTCCCAGCAGGGCCTGGTCCCTGCCACCTCTCAGCATCAGTGGAGCTGCGGTCTCGCCAATGCGCCTCCGGCCATCCAATGTCAGTGGTCAGCTGATATGTGCAGTCAGCCCTCAGTGTCCTACCTGGTACTGGCTGTAGCGGATTCTCACGGCAATCAAGCAGGACGGGCCAGTTTTGCATCTGTCGCACTGCTGGTCCCACCTTTCCCGCAGTGCTCTACATGGCACACCCGGATGCCATTGCCTTTGGCACCCACAGCAACGGTCAGAGGGAAGCCGCTAGAACTTTTGTGCCTACTTGCATGCAAAAGTTTATTTGCATGTTTCGCGTATTCATGGATTTCAAAGCACAAAGTAACATGATGCACAAAGGAAATCGAGTTGCGCCCACAAAGCGCCCCTTCGCAAACTAAAAACATTGCCAAATAACGTTTACACCTACCTTTCAGTCTACTTTTTCCAACCATCCAGCACCCCAACAAAACTGCATGCAGTCCCTCCATAAGTCAAGGCAGCAACCCAGCAAAAGTAAGTGTGCCCTCCCATAAGGCAGGCTGCACCCCATCAAAAATGCATGCAGCCCCCCCCCCGTATAGCAAGGCTGCACCCCAGCGAAACTGCATGCTGTCCTCCCATAACTCAAGGCTGCACCCTGATGAAACTGCTCACAGTCCCTTCATAAGGTGAAGTGGGAGAATGGAAGAACAGGCTCCCGCCAATCCCCTCTCGCGCTTGGCCTAGAGGATCACGGCCTAGACACCCGCCACGAGAGGAGTTTGCCTATCTACCAGACAACCAAATACCCTGGTACAGGAACATACGGATGTGCCCACCCACCTGCCCAGCAGCCCGACCTGCCCATGCCGACACCTGCGGCATAGATCAACTCGACTAAACCAACACATCGTTAGAGATGCCATGACGACCTAGCCAACCGTCAGCACGCCTGTGCAAAACATACACACCGGACACTCCCACACCAATCCACACGAAGAACATACTCAGTGCTATGACATAGGTGACGAACACACCCACGGACGTGCATCTTTATTATTTTCCACATAGGCTCTCAAAATGCAGAAACGCAAGACGCATAATGAACTTATCTAAAAAGGCTTGCTCACGCTTCTTCTAAAACCATGTACCATAATGAAGAATATAACGAAGACACGATACTGGGGATAGAGCAATATGATACCGTAACCTAAAGCGCTCTGCATCAAACGGTTCCACCTATGCACCAGGCCCAAGTAGGCCGCAAGCAAAAGCTTCCATGAACATTGAATGAGCAAGAGCTCGGTTGCTGACCCTGCAGAATGAGCCCGGCGAAAGCACACAGCCAAGGGTACAATGTTGCAATCTCGCACGCCGCAAGCCGACGTCAAGGTCGCACCTGCAAATTAAACCAGGCACACAGTGGAAAAAACAATATTAATTGTGAAGAATTCTGCCTCAAACACGGTCCCACCTCACGTGACAAAGCCAAACCTGACAGGATGCCAAGCCCAGGAGGAAGAAGGCGCCTGAATCCCACGTTTCAAGACACAGGCAGATACAATTAAAAGACTCAATGGACATCTGCGACAGTGGGAGTAGTCGGCCTTCCAGCATATGAATAAATCCTCACATTGTCTGCACCTACCCATAGTGAAACATTGTTGCAAATGACAGGTGCACCGCGAGCTGGGAACAGCGATGGTCCCAGACTGGGAGGCTCGCGAGCGGACCAATCAGAACATGGGGCTCTTATCACTGACGCCATTAATATTGACCAATCCTCAGGGGTCTTCATGTAACAATTTTCATGTATCAAATTGAAGGGACAACCCAAGTATATCACCTGACTAACCCTCAACCACTAACACCGTTCTCTATACGTATGCTATACTAACCCTACCACTCGAGTAACCAATCCAGAGTGGAGATAGGTTTTTTGCTAAACTTTCTAAGGTGACGCAAGTAGCGCGTCATACTAAGGTAAAAAGGGCCTGCGAGCCCCACGATTGTGTGTGTGTCAGGACGGACGCGTACGATCCTTGACCCATCGCTGCCGTGTTGTCTAATAAACAGCAGAACCACCTTGCTTCTTGCGTGTGTCTCATACTCTATCTCTTTTGGGATATACGGGAGGAGTTGGGGCCTCCCTGCCCGGAGGTCTGCGGACGGCCCGGCCGACCCCGGCAGAATTTCCCCCCGACAAAGGCAAGGCTGCACCCCGGCAAAACTGTGTGCAGTTCCCCGTAAGTCAAGGCTGAACCCCATAGAAACTGCACACGGGCCCCCGTAAGTCAAGGCTGCAACCTGACAAAAGTAAGGACTGTCATCCCTACTCTCAAGGCACACAAACTTCTGGCCTACACCCCTAAGTCATAGCAGCCCCCTCAAGTTCTGACACTACCCCACTCACCTGCGCCAACACCCCAGGCAGCCTCCTGACAGGACACCCGCCTCCTGACACCCCCACCTCTGCCACCTCCCCAGGCACACCCCTCAAGTCCTGAAACCACCCACCAGCCCCCCTCACCTACGCCCCCCCAGGCACCCTCCTGAGAATACACCCCCCTCACCACACACCCATCACCTCTGCCACAATACCCAGGCAGTTCCCTGACAGTGCACCCTCCTCCCCACACTACCTTCACCTCTGCCACTACCCAAGGAAGCCCCCTCAAGTGCTGACACCACCCACCAGCCCCCCTCACCTCTGACACCACCCTCCTTGACAGTACACCTCCCTTCCATAGCACCCTCACCGACGCCACTACCCCAGGCAGTCCCCTCAAGTCCAGACACCAGCAATCAGCCCTCTCACCTCTGTTACAATCCCCAGGCAGCAGCCGGACAGTGCAGCCCCTCCCCACACCCCCTCACCTCTGCCACTACCCCAGGCAGTTCCTTCAGGTCCCGACACCACCCACCAGACCCCCTCACCTCTGCCACAACTCCTAGGCAGCCCCTGTCAGTACACCAACTCCCACACACCCCTGACCTGCGCCTCTTCCCCAGGAAGCCCCCTCAAGTCCCTCCACCACCTGCAAGATCCCCTCAACTCTGCCACAACCTTCAAGCAGCCCCCTGAGAGTATACATCCCTTCCCACACCACACTCACCTCCACCACTACCTCAGACAGTCCTTTCAAGTCCTGACACCAGCCACCAGCCCATCTCACCTCTGCAACAACCCCCAGGCAGCCCCCTGACAGTCCAGCCCCCTGACAGCATACCCCCTTCCACACAGACCACTCACCTCCACCACTACCCCAGGCAGTTCCTTCAAGTCCAGACACCAGCCATCAGCCCCCTCACATCTGTCAAAATCCCCAGGCTGCGCCCTGACAGTGCAGCCCCTCCCCACACTCCTCACCTCTGCCACTACCCCAGGCAGTCCCTTCAAGTCCGGACACCACCCACCAGCCACCTCCTCATCTCTGCCACAACCCCTAGGCAGCCCCTGACAGTACACCCCCTTTCCCACACAACCCTCACCTGTGCCACGTCCCCAGGCTTGCCCCTCAAGTCCCGACATCACCTGCAAGCCCCCTCACATCTGCCACAACCTTCAAGCAGCCCCCTGAGAGTATACCCACCTCCCCACACATTCCCTACCCTCCACCATTACCTCAGGCAGTCACTTCAATGCCCTGACACCACCCATCCACCGCCCTCACCTCCACCACAAACCCCAGGCAGCACCCTGACAGTGCACGCACCTGCCCACAACGTGTAGACCTCTGCCACTTCTCCAGGCATTGCCCCTCAAGTCCCACCACCACCCACTAACCCCCTCACCTCTGCAACAATCACCAGGCAGCCTTCTGACAGTGCACCCCACTCCCCACACACCCCTCCCTCTGCTACTACCCCCAGACAGCTGCCTGACAGTACATACCCTCCAACCCCCTCACCTCCACCATGCCCCAGTCAGTCCCATCAAGTCCTGGCACCACTCACCAACACCCTTCACCTCCACCACAAACCCAGGCAGTCCCTTGATAGAAGTTCCCCCTCTTCACACACCCCTCATCTCTGTCACTAACCCAGGCAGTCCCTTCAAGTCCTGACATGACCCACCAGTCCCCCTCATCTCCACCACAACCCCAGGCAGCCCCCTGACTGTCTGCCCCTACCAGTCCAATGTGGAGCTGCAAATTACCTTAACTTCTTTGGGCTGCCTCCACCATGATGTATACCTGCCACATATCCTCCACCAACACAATCAATTGGGAGCACTACTGTTGAATCCAGGACTGGAGCATCTCCTATCACTCCATGGTAGACCAGAATCTGCAGCATCACAAATGGACACTGTTTTACCACCTACACTGTGACAACCCGAAGTACATGTGACATGGAAATGCAATGTGATGCGGCAAGCCATTGCAATAGCCTCAACACACTGCAAGTGAATGCCCTTGGAGGACAGAAGTACACGGAATTATAGATTGGAAACATTCATAAATATTGACTAGGTGTACTTCAGCCCGTGCAAAAGTACCCAGGGAGGTAGAGGTGGTAAAATCCCTGTCAGGGACAAAATCATGACAGGCCTTTATATGGGCGATGAGAAGTCAGTCAGAGAATGTGTGACTCAGGGAGACAGGAAATATGTGCTGCCAGACTGAAACATCAATCATGGGACTCAGCTGCATTCCAGTGGCAGAGGTGATGCATGATATGAGAGCAGGTTGTGCATGATTGCAGATGTGAGTGGGTGGGTGACTATGACATGGGAGTGACACAACAATATACTGTCAAATGCACAAGTGATATGTCCAGCACACCCAGTCACAGTGAGGCCACAATACACATGACCGACAATGAACAGATGCATTGGTAGAACATAAAAAAGTACATGGGTACACAGATATATAGACTGAATGAAGTGTGGAATGAACCGATTTAAAACCTGTATAAAAAAAGAACTAGATGCAATAAAATGAAGGGGATCGAAAAATAGTCCTGGAATAAATTGACATTTATTAACATTTATTATAAATGTTAATAAATCAATAAATCAATAAATAAAAAATAAATAAAAGTAAAAAATGAAACCTAATTCTGATGAACGATATACATAGGCCGCTGGCATGTCCTCTCCAGTTTCTGACAACACCTTCACCAGGGCTGAGTCACATGCAATGTCCTTTTTCCTTAGGCTGGACTCCATTGTTGCCTGGATGGCTTACAGAGTGGCCACCATCTTCTGTTCTGCTTCCTCTGCCGACGTGCAAGCAGCCCCCAGGACAGCAGCCTCCTCCTTGCTCGCCACAGCACCACCTTAGACCTGGACATAATCACATCTGTTTCCCTTGCCCACTGCCTCTCTGCCACCAGCTGCCGCTGGTACATGCAAAACACTGACAACTATGCCTGTAAGTCCCTCCTCTGTTCCTCCTGCAACACTGGTGCCAATTGCCTCGTCAGGCTGGAAATCCCTGAAACAGTCTGCCTCCTCATGGTTGCCACCTGCTGCTGCCATGCAGAGTGCAAGATATGGAAGTATGCCCTCTGACCGGATGACTGTCATTGGGGGCGTCCCTGAGGTGCCTGCTACCCTTCCACTGCCTGTGCCAGTGTTGGTGTCTGTGAAGCCACAGTGACCACCTCATCTGCCTTCTGATGGACTCTCACCTTGGGCAGGGATGAAAGCTCAACCAGACAGGGTGATGGTGGTGAGACTGGTGCACAGATGGCCCTGCTGGTATGTGGCCTCGAGGGCACCCTGTAGGATAACTGGTGCACAGAGGAGGAAGTGGAGTAGGGGGCCAATGCATGGAACATCGCACAGAGGCCACCCAGGATCGGTGATGTTGCCAGCATGGGTATGAGGTGGCACAGCTCATTGTGATGATATAGAAGCTTTCTGCAAGTAGCCTTTACATCATCTCAAATGACTGCGGTCCGCCACCTACGACCAGCCAGCAGAGGCAGCACATGATCCCAGATGGACACATTGGCTGGAATTGTGATACCAATTTGAGTGTAGGCATCCTGGAAGGTGGTCACTGCTCCAGCAGATGGCCCAGGGACATGATTGTGTGCAGGAATCTCGATGATGGCCTGCACATCCTCATGCCCCTGGAACAAAGTTGCAGCAGGAACACCCTACTCGACATTGCCACCTAACCCCATGGGCTGGCCTGCAACGGCCTCTTCCTCCACCTTCACCTTGATCTACCTGGATGACTCCATGGTGTTTTCCCCCCTGGATGCTCCCTTTGTGGCATAACCATGTCCCAAAGCTGCTGAGGTGTCCCGGTATCCAGTCATAATTTCGAATACAATATATTCGAATGCAAAAATGTCGAAAATATAAAGTCGAAAAACAAAAATGTCGAAAACAAAAATGTCGACTTTTTTTCGATTTTATGTGTAAATAATAAATATTTTATTAAACTTTTTTTTAGAATAATTAAAGGTATTTCCATGGGGGGTGGGGGTGATGGGGAGGATGGGGGGGGGGGGGGTGGGGATAGGGGTTTGGGATGGTTTTTTAAATAATTAATTAATTATTTAATATTATATTAAAGATTTTTAAAAAATAATTAAAGGTATATCTATGGGGGGTGGGGGGGATGGGGAGGAGGGGGGGGGGTTGGGGTAGGGGTTTGGGATGGGGGGGTTGGGGGGGACCCCCCCCCATAATAAATGTTACTATCTGGGTAAAAAAAAAAACAAAAAAAATGTTTTGGGTTTTCGATTTTTTTTCGACATTTTTTTTTCGAAATTATGACTTTTCCTATTATATGTATGTTTTTCGACTTTTTTACATTCGACATTTTTTTTTCGACATTTTTGCTATTCGACATTATGTTTTCGACTTTTTGACTATGAACCGGTGTCCCCTGTCTCCATCACCTTGTGGGACTTATCCCCATCAACTACACCCGATGGTCCAGGTGCACCCTTACCACATCGCTGTCCGAAGAGGAGGTGTCATGGGGACATGGCTGGTGTCTGCAACATGGTCTGGAGGCCCCATCTCTGTGTCCTTGCTCCATACAACTGTTTCTGCCCTCTGTGCAAGCTGCATCAAATGTGGGAAAGCAGACAAATAACATTGACATCAGTCAACAGTTTTCAAAGCATGTGTGGCATATACAACATGAACAGTAACTTCAAGTCACCATGGGTCAATCAGCAATAGCCACAAACACGCCCATGCACTTTCCATGAAAACTGATACAGAGTGTAGGTTTAATAATGAGTCACGGTCATGAAACATTCACATGTCAGCACAGCATATAGACGGCGGTCCACAAACACATTGCAAGAAACATGACATGGCACAATAGCAATGCCAAAATGACACAAATGTAACCTGGCGTGTTGCCACAGGAGTAAGGGCACAGGGGTGGGCTGAGGGTTACTTGGTATTGGGGCCAACCAAGGAGTGCATGGAAGCATAGATGGTCTGGGGTACTGCTGGGAAGACACAGAGTTGTATGCTGGATCCCAAAAGACACTCATGATTGTACTACACACAGCATGGGCCATGCAAACACCTGCTTGGACATCTGTCCACCCAATTGCAGGCAGCAACATGCCTCCCTGACAGACTGGCCCTGTAAGCATGCAACACATACATGCACAATTTGCAGAGATACAAACGTGTATTATGTTGGCCCCAAGCACATACACATGGCATGATCACACGTAAACTCTGACTTCACATGCAATGGAATGACAGATCAAACAAATGTCTCTGAGAGGTCAATGCACCAACATGACATTCACTGACATCCATACACGTGTCACCTCCAAATGTTGAATTTGGACGGCTTCACTTGAAAATGTAGTACACGTGAAGTTGTCCTGCATGCATGCCTCTAACATGGGCAGAACATCGTAATCTGGCATCTTATTTATTTATTTATTTGTTTATTTGTTGTTTGCTTGTTAGGCGCTTGTACATTAACAACATAATGTTTCAAAGCGCCCACAGGCCAGGGAGGGTGGGAAATACATTAAAACATAATATATAAGAGCAGAGGGGGGAAAAAGGTAGAAGGTACAAACCTACTATGCTTTGTGACTATTCATACTGCCTAAGCACAAGTTACCATAAACTGCCATTGCATGTGCATGTGTCCCCCAAGTCATCAACAAACAACAGTGCACATACCAGCGCATGTCCAATCAACAGATGTCTCACATCACACATGGCATGCGTTGTCAAGAGTCTGCTTGCCTTGGACAACACACGTACACTCTAGAGCAGTGTACCACATGGCTACTCAAGAGCAGCTTGCAGACGTTGTTACCACTCGTAGATCTGGACATGGAGCTCCTAATAGAACCTCTCAAGGACCTGCATATTCACAGATGACATCTTGTAGCAGCCCCCACGGTGCACCTCCATGGTGACACCTGCCCCAAGGGCACCTACTGCCTTGGCATGGGTCTGGGTCTCCAGGTCTTCCCATCGCTTCTGCATGTTCTTTGGGAAACGGTCTGCCACCCCGTCCACGGTTGGCATCAGTGATATGCACCCAGATCTATTTCCGTCCATCAGGTCCCAGGTGCGTTGCTCGGTTAAAGCGGGCATTGAAATTTCCCAGGAACCCAGGGGAGGAAGGATAGTTCAGAGACAGTGTGTTTGTCTTGGAAGCAAGACAATGTGGCATAACAAATACATCCACCAGGATGCTAACTTCAGTGGAGGTAAAGTTGGAAGCCCTCTGCCTCTCTGCCATGTGGGTGTCGCTCAATGGTGTGGAGGATGGAGCAGACATGGCAACCCCTGATACAGTTGTGGGTGGGCTAACTGGGTCCAGGGAATGGGTTGTGCAGAGGTGGTTGTGAAATGGAGAGGTGGAAGTCCAAGACAGCAGATGAAGTGGTCACATGGCCAGCCACAGGAGCACAGGCAATGGTGAGTCAGCAGGCACATCAACACAGTGCAGGTGGGCAGCAGGAGCGCAATTTTGGCTGACAGCAGCAGAGGTGGGGGCAGTACAGGACAGGAGGAGGCAAATGTAATGGCACTGGAGGCAGGAGAAGGGTCTTTGCGATGTGTCGCATTTCATGCAGCAGATTGCAGAGTAAAGGCCTTTAGCGTATAAGTTACATGCTATGCGCAGCACATCTACATGGCTTACGCGGTACACAGCAATGACACGGATATTTAAGAGGTGTGATGCGCACGCAAGAAGGTATGAAGATGGATGATTTTCGCAGACACGTGCACGCATTTGGGAGTGTTACATAAGCTGTTTTCTTCAAATAACACTTAGTCCATTTTTCTTTTTGGGGGTGTCCTCTGTGCTTACATGCATGTATTTGTGTCTCTTTTGAGAGCTACAGTGTATTGCATATGCATATGCGTTGTTTTTTATTTGGGGGTGCCACTGCATATCATGTACCACTTTTTCTTATTTTTGAAACTTTCCAGCTATCGTGTATGCATTATTTTTATTTTGGGGTGCCACTGCATATCGCGTATGTCTTTTATTCATTTTTGGAAGCTTTACAGGTATTGCATACACAATTTCTTCCATTGGGGTGCCATTGAGTATTGCATACTTTTTTTCTTTCTTTGTGGGGTGCCTTGTAGCCTTTCTGGACCACACATCTACGTAGTTCATCTCATAGACTTTCTTCTATTTCTGGGAACAATACATTGGTGTGCTTCTCATTCATTCATTTTGCCTGCATCATGAGTGGCAAGGGCACAAAAGGGAAAGGGAGAATACAGGAGCATGGGGAAGAAACATATGCCCAAACCCCAGGAAGACGTGGTATGCCTCAGCCCACTGATGACCCAGCACTTGTACATGAACTTGGCCCAAAGACACGTCACAGAATAAGGGTGATAGAGGAAGAAGTGCTTCACTCATGAAGAACTTCAGATCCTCATAGTCTATGTGACAGATCATCATAATGAGATATACCCATTTGCAGGCAGCACCTATACTCCCGCCACTGAATGGCATGACGGCAGCATGTCACGGAAGTCATCAATGCCTGTGGTGTGAAGAGGTGCAGTGCTAAAGTGGTCCAGAAGTGGATGAACAATCTAACATGAAGGACCAAGCAAAAGCTGAGTGACAACCTGGCCTCTGCACAGGCCACTGGAGGGGGTATAGCAGAGGAGGAGCAGCTGACTTCATTTGAAGAGGCTGCAAGTCAACTCATTAGCATTGAGCAGGTGCAAGATGTGGGACTCCAGGAGACCGATGTGGACACATCTGGTTAGTGGGGATATCATGCCTACGCATATGCCTGCATGGAACAAGTGGCATCAGATGTGAAGGTCACACTTCCACGTGTTGACACATGTAAATGTCTGGGTTGTGCATGAGATCACTGATGCGGGACATACCATCATCCTTCTACTGATGTGGTTCTCTGCCAGTCATGTTTGGGGGTATGTAAATACCCTTGCGCATGCAGACCATGCATGTTGCACTGCCTGATATGCCTGAACATGACTGCGCATGTCAGCGAGTGCCATATATGCGTGATGTACAGCTCACAGTGTGCACAATAACAATGAGTGATATATGTGTGTCCAGCCATCCATCTGCTTGCATTGTAATGCACATGTGCATGTTTGTCAGGATACTCGTGACTCAAAATGTCATTGTCTGTCCATGTGCAGGTGATGATGCAACGGATGCAGAGGAGGAGCATTTTGAGGTACATTTACCAGCCCAGCAGAACTCCCCTGCACCACAAAACTGCATTTTCAGCAGTTACAAGAACAATGGCTGTGCTGGCTCTGCAGAGCGCATATGAAAGGAGATGGAACATAGAACACCTCGAGAATGACAGCATTTATTTTCCTCATGGGAATCAAAAAGAGGAATTCAAAAGCAGCCTGTTTCAGTGCTGCAATGCTGCCAGCTCAAAACTTCTAACTGAAAGAGAAAATGTTCTGTGTTTAAAATGACTGTGCCCTGATGCTATTTTCATCGTTTCAACATTACACAGTTTTTTTCCAGTAAGACACATCCATGCCCATCTATCTTCAGGATGAACACCATCAAAGGAGGGTCATTCCTCCCAGAAAGGAATTGTATGTCAAATAGAAACTGTGAAAGAGCAAAGAAATTATTGCAACACAGTAACACAGGCAAAATTCATCACAAGAAGCTCTCTCTCTCCCTTTGCTTATGTCAGCTTCAAAGAACCCTTTTCTTGAACAGATCCCGGTGTATTAGAAATGGACCGGAGCCATGGAAATGTTCAGAATGAAGATGCAAAGAAAATCACCTTTGTAAATGACCAGGGCAAGTAAAATGATCCCGTGTTGCACTGCTCTGCAAAGCAGTGAGTGGATATTGTACAAGCTCAATGGATATTATACTGTAACATGTCCTGAAACAAACTATATATGTGGGAAGAAAAGCTACCAAAATATTAGTAAATTGTACTCTGCGTAGTTTATTTTTTCCTCACAAAAAGACTTTCAACATCATGGCTGGGCCCAGAAATTGCTGTCAAGCCAGTCTTTGCAAAGGCAGGCACTCCTAATGTGCCAGGCCCATGGGAAAGTAAGTTCCTTTTCCACATGAAAGGCCAAGAGGTGTGGGAAGTGGCAAGGGTGTCAGAGCAGCATTGCTGCAGCCTGGGACAATGGAACAGCCCTGTCACTGAAGTGTGAATTCCTCTGACACCTTTGCTCAGCTTCAACTGGGATCAAAGGGGTGTCAAAGTAACCTCTGGGCAATGCTGACTAGAGCATGACATTTGGCTGGGGGGTTGAAAGGACTGCCCACATTTTGGTACAAAGCTGGTCCATGTGATTGAAAAGATTTTTCATATAAAATCATTTATGTCAGTAATCTAAAAAAGCAGCAATGTAAAAAGGACTCAACAGCATCATACAAACTTAGGGTTTGGAATAGTATGCTCCATGTGAAATATGGTATTTGCCTATCTAATTTTTATAGGGTTGACATTTATAAATATGAGGGTTTTGTTTCATAACTGATTTTGGAAAAAGTAACTCTGGTATGACAAAGCACCTCATAAAAAAACACACATTAAAACTGAGTCACTTCCTTCAGTCCAATCTGCTGACAGGGAGGCGGCAATCTCCTCAGCCTGACCTATCTGATTTTAGAGGTATGTCTAGCTTAGTTCTGCCCACATAGTAAAAATCCTCTGATGTCATCCCCCTATATATGGAGGGGACATACAAAAAAATCCAGCATTCAAAATCCAACCAGCAGCATCCAGAGATCCAGACATTCCACATTCACCCTGCAAGATTCCAGATTCCAGTGCCAGGCCCGGGGTAGCTGATCCTGATCCATGCAGTACCTCCTGTCCAGGCAGAACCACTATCCAGAATTAAAACTTACACAAATCACAATAATTCATGGAGAAAGGGGAAAGGCTGCTGAACCCTTTTAGGATTATCCAGTGACTAGACATGTGTTACCCCACTACCTGCTTTGCCCAGCTGATGCACCCCGCTGTCCACTGAGACCAGACCATGGTTGCCTCACAGAGTCCCTAGAGGAGAGCCACCTCTGCCCAAGTGACCAGATCTTTGTCCTGTGTCGAGAGGCCCGGCTGGCTGTCAAAACTACCCCATTCAAGTGTTCTTTGTATGTATCACCCTCCCCCAATATCAAAAAGCTGCAACCTTCGCTCTGTTACTTTGCCATTTGTCCAACCCCATAAGAAACCCTATAGGAAATCCTATAAGTATCCTAGTAACTTCTTAAATTGTTAGAATCCTCTGTGCATCCTGTCTGTGTTAATCTCCATGTGTTAGCGCAATTCTTTCCAAATCATTTCAGTCTGTTGTATAAATCCTTAGTACTATTTGGAATACATTCATTAATTCCCATATAAAGAGGCACACAGCGTGAATGGGTTAACATTGCAAATTAACTGTTTTGCGGGGCGTGTCCTTCTTGAATAATCTAGCCACTAAAAATAGTCTCAGATCGTATCATTTTCCTCTTAAAACCGATTCTTCCCATGTAACTGCTGTCATTATAAAATCTGAATTTTCCCTTCCTACAAAGAATCCCATGCTGTCACCCATCCAGAGTCATCCTTTCACTTAAGTATCACACTTGTTATGTGCCTTTGTCCTTCATCAGCAAAACCGATTTTCGATTCTGTCTGTTTAGCTCATTTTCCAAGCCGTTTGCTATTTTAAACCTGTGAAACGAAGCAATTGCAATTTTGCCACGTGTGATACTTGCTGCACTGTTTTTCCTTCCAAAGTCGATTTTCTAAACTGTATGCCCTTTGGTTAGCACACTGTCTTGTAGCTCGTCAGTTTTCTTGTCTCGTTATTACATCCACACACATTTTTGCATTATTCATTCAACCACACATGTAAAATAACCATTCAGTAATTCTGAGTGCCATTTTGCTCATTTTTCAAGGGAGCTTAATCTGATTCTGGCCTTCCATTCAGGGGTGGTAGCTCGGATTTCTATTCTAATTTTGGCTGAGTATACCTGACTCCTCTACTATCCACCCACACACAATTTGGTTAACAGAGGGTTGAGGAGGTGTTGCAGGGGAAATGCCTAACTGTGGCACTATTTGAAAATACTACCCGACAAGTAATCTTGCTTTCTTTCAATTGTGCATTGTTTATCTTATGTTAGATGGTTAAACTAAGTGTATTCTATAATTTTCTTGTGTCCTTATCACCACACCAGTGATTGCTGCCCTATATTGAATGTGTTTGATTGATAATTAAAAATAAATAAATATGTCATTATTACACACCAACCTGGTTCATGGTCCATTGTGATACAGGGTGTACGTTAAGGGGGGTGTGAGATGGGTTGGCTGCCTTCTCAAAAATTGAATCTGAATGAAATAAACATAAACATGTTTTAATTGTGAGCTCCATCCCTGGCCGGTAGAAAGAGTCCTGGTCTGGAGTGTGCTGCATCTTTAAAATCCTTAACAGCAGAAAGAGGAGATGGTTGTACATCAGTCCACCAATGGAAGCCATGGTGTCTTACACCATGAACATCCAAAGGTGGTACAGACGATCCTCAGTCGTGCTCCTGACTCTTCGGACTCTTCTGACTCTGCAGGTTTGGATGCATAACCAGGTGTGGATGATACATTGAGTGACAAGGAGGGTGTCCCAATGGGCAGGTCAGATGGGGCTGCGGAAGTGCACCAATCTTCACAGGTCCAGTTACTGGTAAACCACACGTCTGCAGTGGTTATGTCTGCAATATTCTGGGACTGATGTTCAATGGAGGGTTGGAGATCTGCAGCCAACGACAAGGGTCCCACAGCAACAGGCCTGGATCCTGGCATACCACTACTGCCGGCCCTACACACATGGTGTATGTGTATATGTTGGAGATACAGTGTGGGAGCAGCAGGTGTTGTGTGCACCCATCTGGCATGGCGATATGCTGCATGATATTAAAGAGGGCATGGATCACCTGGCCGAGAAAATGTCCACACCAGATACCCAGGATGCACAACAGCAAAAGAAAATGCATGCTGAAATGTGGTCCTCAAGGCTCTCCCACAATGGGCTGATCTGAAGTGTCTGCAGGACTCCCTGCATGCAGATGTTGCAGGACATAGAGAAGCCCTGAAGCAGGAGATTTTGGCATCTAGAGTCTACAATTGCTGTGAGATGCAGTGCTTGAGGGTTTCACTGCATAAGGAACTTTGAGCTGCAAGGTCAGAGCTCCATGAGGAGATGGACAACTTGAGGCAGAAGCTGTCCCAGCAAATGTATGTTTCACAAGTGAGTGCACATGCATACTCTATGGCCACACAGGAAGAATTTCATCCTGACCTCTAAGGCATTGGGTTGCTGGTGCAGGCATCTGTATTACAAGTGGCCCTAGCCAATGAAGACCAGGCTTTGGCACTGCATGGAGAGGATACACCGCCACCACCTGATAATCCACTGCAGGATGGCACTCCCGGTACACCCACACCACTTCAACCACCTCTGTCGTGATGTCAATCAGCCCATGGAGGGACATGGGCACACACTCCCCTACCCCCTCTAGGGTGGACATTCTCTCACCCCAGTCCAAGATGTAAATTTCTTTTTATTTTGAACCTGCGACTCCTGCTGCCCGACGAGCTGGCCCCACTTGACTCACTTTTTTCATTTTATTTTCATTTTCTACCTTGAGAGAAGTACTGGGCATGCAGCCATGCACAGTGGTTACAACTGACATAGTTCACTTGTCTGCAACCGGATCACATGTGTAGGTGACGATCCGTGACTATCTGTCAAATGCCTTTTGGAACATATTTGCAATATGAATGATTTACTCCGATGACTGTTGAAATGCAATGTTCCATGTTGTTGCAGGGATCCTGAATCTTCCAGTGAATGCACCCCATGAGAGGTTCACACAGCACCGTTTCGCCTCCTTAGTCCCCATGCCCTCTGCTAGTCACTGGAGCTCCATTCACAAATACAGAAGAACAGATTCTGGTGGAGGTTATGTGGGAATCACAGTGGGACAGCTCTATCAGCAGGTATGTATGTGCACTGTCAATCATGGCAGTGTCTATTTCAGTGTGCACCACAATATCTGCATGCAGTTACACATGTTGGATTGTCACAGGTCATGGGATTTCCTGATGGCGAATGTCAGTACAGATGTGTGTTTGGCCACATGTTTGTGTGTGTATGTCCCCTTGAACATCCATGCATGTGCATTGGTTTTCAGGTTGCGATTCCACAAAGTACAGCAGACTCTGGAGAATATGTGGCACTAATCCCACTTGAGCCAGTGGCAGTATTTGACCCATTCTAAAACAACAGCCTCATACTCTATTCTTTGAACATCTGGACTCTGCATTTTGATTGTTCACCTCTTGCCTCACTGACCGTTCTATGGTCTTATTCCTACCACCCTTTTCCTCACCCCCATGTGTCATACAGTGTCCTGCAGGTGTACTCCATGTCCACCCTACTCGTTGCCCTGTGGCCAAGCCCACTCCACAACCTTATCCGCTCACATGACCTGCCCTGCTATGACTACATGTTTTACACACACATCCATTCACAAAGACCTCGGGTGCAACCCTTCACGACCTTGCCTCTGGTAATGCAGATGTTCCCATATGTCTACATGCAATCCACAGTGCAGGTTTGGCACACTTGGTGCATCAGCTTTGTACTAGTTTGCACATGTGGGCCCCTGAAATCCTTCACCTGTGTTCCACATTCAAGTCACTTTTTGTTTGATTTTGGCTTTCTGTATTTTCTCTACTCCTGAAGGCTTTGCATGCGTTTTGTTTCTATTTCTTGTAATCGAGCAATGTGGGTGATTGCAGTGTATGTGTTGTTATGTTGTTGGCACTTGTATGTGGTGCATCACCCCCTCTCCACAGCTTCTGTTCATCTGTTATCCCTGTAAGTGTTTGCAATACACCCTATGATCCCTGCACCCTCCCTGGGAATGGATTGTCCACGGTGTGCGATCGGTTGGAGGGACAGGCAACAGCTGGAGAGGGATGTCCTATCCATAAACTGTGGTGTCCAACAGGTGGGGTAGGCGGGTGGTGCAGAATTTGGAGATGAGGTTTAATGGACTTATTTGCGTTGATGTTGCAAACATGGGTCTCTTTCTGGTGTGCATGCCATGATGTTTTGCGCATGTTGTTTTTGTGAAGAGAAGCTGAGGATTGCCCTTTCCTGGATTGCCTTTGTTTCCCAGTCTGCCCTTCACCCTCATCCCCTATTGTACTTCTTTACCCCAACCTGTGCTCTATGCCTCTGTTGTCTTATTTCCCTCTCTTTCCATCTCTGTCTTCCTCTCTTCACCCCCTTCTCTCAGCCCTCATCCACAGTAACAGCCCCCATCTCTATCCTAATCTCCCCACCAGCCAGACTCCTCAATTCTCCACAATTCCTCTCTATCTCTCTCTCTCTCTGTTCGGCAGCTGCACATTTTTCACTCTATATCCTCTCTACCTCTTACCCTATTTCAATTTTCACATCAGCTCCGAAACTTGTACTTCCACTCCCCAGACCTTCACCTGCTCACTTCATATGCCTTTCCCTCCCCTGCATCCAAGGGTGACCCAAAGGCACATGTGACACCTGATGGTGGGTGTGCACAATGTGTATGCCTGCAGTCAATGGTCCAGCTTGTGCCTGTATTCCAGGGCAGACTAACCTCTCTTTCCAGAGTCTTTGTCGTGCTGTGGTGGGAATATGCTTGCTTCACTGACAGTGATTATCTGTCAATGAAATTTGATTTTGTTGGATTCATTGTTGCTCATGTTCTGTGATTTGGCCTTCCGTTCATTGATACTGTTTGGACCATGGCGGGCAAGTTACCTTGTTCCATACTGGAGAAATCAATGCTGTCCTGTTTGTTTACTTTCATGCAATGCGTGTCTTTGCAAGCTAAGAATATTGTTTGGGTGAAATGCTGTGGATGTGTCATAGGTGGGTACCGTGTGCAGTTAAGTTCAAGGCACTCAGGGGAACACAGGTTGTTGTGTCATTGGTGGCAGGGAGGCTATCACTGTGTTGAGTATTTCATTGCATTGGACTGCGGTGAGCAAGTCCGGTTGCATGGGTGCGGGGAGACATGGGGTTGGGAGACTGATGAGTCATTGCTTGCAGTTTTTGTATGTCACTCAGGGGGGCACAGGTTGTGGTGTCATTGGTGGCAGGGAGGTTATCACTGTGTGGGATGTCTTTCATTGTATCGTCTGAGGTGAGCAAGTCCGGCTGCATGAGTGTGTCGAAACAAGGGGATTGAAGGCAGGCAAGTCACTGCTTGCAGTTTTTGCAAGTCACTCAGGGTGGCACAGGTTGTGGTGTCATTGGTGGAGGGGAGGCTGCCACTGTGTGGGGTGTTTTTCATTGCATTGGCATGAGGAGAACAGGTCCAGATGCATGCATGCAGGGACACATGAGATTGGGAGCCTGGCAAGTCATTGTTGTTTGCATTTTTTCAATTTGTCATGCCTGCCACACGGTGTCCCATTGACCCACCTTTTCATGGCAGGCCATCTGGGGGCTGCCCCGTTTGTCCAACCAAAACAGGGTGGAGGTCCTGCCCCTGGACAAAGGCAAACGCCATAGGTCTGCTGTTGTTATTTGCCATGGCAACACATACTGTGCACGGTACCACTGCAGCTACTTAGACACCTGTTAACAGCTGCCCAGTGCATCGTAATGCTCCCTTCAGTTCTGAGCTCATTGACTCTGTGTAGTCCAGTCCCTCTCATCTCTGCCTTCCCTTCCTCTTGCCTGTTCCCTTGTCCCTTTTTTGTGCCAGTATCCTTGGCCTATATTTGTCATGAAATTCTCTGGTCTGCTTGTCTCCTTTTTGCCTTTGCATTTGTGCCCTGTCTTTCTCTATGACTGCTGCCTATTTGCCCAGCTGTCTTCTGCTGGGTCATGTCTTCACTGCAATTGCTGAGATGTTTGTCCACCGGGATCTCAGATGTTCCTTCATCGGCTCCCCTGCCAGTTTTTCCCACATTCTCCTGATGCCACATTAATCAGGGGATGCCAAATTGTGGCATTGGGAGGGCTTGCAAGGGGATTCTGGGATTCTCTCAGTGTCATTCTGACTATAGCCATATCTGAAGGATCAGAATGATCCCTCACCAGAACATTGGATAGGTGGATCATGGTCCTTCACAGCATGGGACTCAGGGGGGGCAGGTAGTGTAGGTGTTGTGGGTGGTGATTGAGTTACTGTATGGGGTGTTTTTCATTTCATTGGCCTGAGGTAGGCAGGTCCGGCTGCATTGGTGCAGGGGAGACATGGTGATGTTAGACTGGAAAGTACTTTCTTACAGTTTTTGCATGCATGTCATCCATGGGGGCACAGGGTGTGGTGTCATTGGGTGCATGGATGCGCTGACCTTGTGTTGGTTTTCTCTACTGAGACATTCTGCAAGGGGAGATGTTTGCTGCTACTCAAGGGAATAGTGCTGTGGAATGCCTCACACAACATCTCAGCATTGTAGGCTAGTTTGGACACCTACAAAGTGGAACATGGATACATTCCTGGGTACAGCTGGAGCAGGCTTTTAAGGGAAAACATGCAAAATGAGATGTGTATCTTTCTTGAAGTGAGCTTGCTATTTTCTCAGTTCATATCACTATTTAGATGTAGATCTGTACGTTGTGAATGGGAATGGGGTGTCCAGTCCACCTGAATATTGGTGTGCACTATGCGAAGGGGGGGCAGGGCAGTCCTCACATTAGATTGTTACTGGTTACTATTGTGCTGTGCCTTCTTCTGTGTGTTGTTGGGGGGTATGCATGGTCATTATTTGGTGTGGGGCATGTGAAATTGTTAAGGGATTTTGTTGATTGTGTCATGTGCTTTGGTGTGAGCAACAGGTATACTGTTTATTTCACTTAATATGACTGTGTCAGTGGTTGGTGCAGTTTATTTTATGACTAGGGAAACACACATGTTGCCTTTCCCAGACACACATTCTCAATGTGTTGTTATGGGCTTGGTGAATTGACTTCAATTCATCATTGAATGGCACCAGAGATGTGGCTTCACTGTGTGTGCTGTGTCACTACCTATGCCCTTTGGCCAACCAAGGACATGGGTGGTGCCTGTGGATGAGGGCCATGTCCTTCCTGCATCTCTCCTGGTATGCCATGCCATGTGGTGACATTGTGCAGGACACAGGCTGCCACAATGATTCTGCATACTACTAGTGGAGCACATTGCAGTATTCCTCCAGAGTGGTCTAAGCAGCGGAAACATGACTTGATGACCCTGAATGTGTGCCCCACTATGACCCTGGTGGCTATGTGTGCTGTGTTGTACCTTACATCAGATGGTGTGGCAGTATTGCTGCTTGGTGTGAGTAGGAATTTTGAGAGCGGGTAGGCATTATCCCCTCAAAAAGTGTAAATGGCTGCTGTTGTTGTTGTCATTGATTGTCATGGTCTGCTGTTCAGTGTGTCACATGACTGCATTCATGCGTGTAACAGTTGATACTCACCTAAGAGCTGTAGGGTATTTTGTGTAAATTTGGGGCTTAGCTGTATTTTCTTACCGCCAAAAACAAAGGTAATTTAGCAATGACTACTCCTTGCATTTAGATTGGGTTTGGCTTTATGGTGGTATAGTGACTATGCATTATTTCAGTACACAGATACATTTTGTTGGCATGCATTTTGTTGTGGTATAGTGTTATAATTCTCTTTTCTATTTGTAGCCCTAATATACAAAAAAACCCTTTTTCTTGCTTGATCTGTTCATGTGATAACTAGAGGCCTCAGACCTACATTATTCAGAAACACCACATTTTCATATAGAGTGCCACCTATGGCTGTTTTCACTGATTTATCTACACCAGTGAACTATGTTTCCATTAAGTATTCACAATAACATGTGGTATTATCACTAATTTATTTACATTAGTGAGATTATGTTTCCAGAGGCCTCTCTCTGCTGATTCACGTACGCTCAGCAGACTATTGTATTATATTCCACTCAGAAGCCACACACACATACCCTGAGTGGAATCACGCACACAGCTATTTATAATTGCTCATGACATTGCTTCATCTGTATAGGAAACTTGGCACATTAAACATCATTCCCTCTCTTGCAGAATATTTTCTTTAGAGGCACCAAATGAAAAACAGAAGCAAGAACAATCTTAGGCAAACTGTGTGTTATCACAATTTCATTTCAAAATGATACATTACCATTCTTGTGAGACAATCCTCTCTGAAATAAACATAAGAGAAACAAATGCAATAATACCATGAATTTCACTTTACATTTGCAACAAGAAAAATTACATCATTTTCCTTGCAACATTATAACGTGGCAGTTAAACACAGGGGAATTACGTATCGCTACTCTGCTGCCTGATAGTAGATCATTTGTACGGCAGTCACAGTAATCTCACTCCATTTTATAATTACCAGCTATCTGTAGCTCTCCTACACACGATCTCCCTTGGCTAGTCGCCTTCGATGAATGGGCCCAGGGTTTTCTTTCTGTTTGAAGTTTGAAGTGCACAGCGAGAACACAGAATTCTCAAGCCAGTGCCAAGTGACTAGGAAACCCCAGTCTCTGAAGGTCAGTAGTGCAGCTCTTCACAGCAGCCCAGCAAATACCACCTCACTGCAGCTCCGCATAATGTCTTCTCCCTATAATTCTGTCAGAACTATTCCAAAAAACCTCTGTTACATCCCCTAGGCTTACGTAGCACCAATCAAATTCACAGTATCACATCCTCCTTCCTTAACAATAGCTCACATTTACAGTAAGCACTGTATCTAACTAATTTCCTGGCATGCAGATTTCGCTTCCTGCAACACAGTGAACAGAGAGAGCAAGAAAAAAATATCTAACTGCACGTTTAAAAATGACTCTCAGAGCATGTCTTTTCTGCCTCCTCTTTTCACATGGAGAGCACATTAAAATATTAATTAGTTAATATTGGTGTTAGTATTTGTTAATTAAGTCAGTCAATTAGATAGCTAATGTGGTCTCCTGTGAATGAGGCATTTCAAGTGAGAGAAGAAAAAGAAAGAACAATGCGGGTGTGCTTTTAAATCTGTAGAGAAAAACGAAATTCTGGTGTGCTTTAGATCTGTAGAGAAAAACAAAATTCTGTTTTCATTTGCATATTTATATGTTACACTGGCGACATATGGCTGGCTATATGTGCCACATTATAGCAATAATGTAATCCCATGCATTGGCGCTGCACTCCAAAACACACTAAATTATACTACATAGCCAAAGCTTACCAATGCCAGGGCCCGGTGCAGTGGTGACTATTAGAAAATGAAGATGTCACGTGTGCTTATGGGGACATTGGCATTGACTTGCATGATAAGTCTGTTTGATTTGTGGATGACCTGTACATTGATGGAATGCTAAAGCTTCTGGTTGCAGTAAATGTGCTCTGTCAATTGCGGTGGCCTGTAAGGCAACATGAGTGCAATCAATGACTCAAAGCACATATGGGAAGAGTGCTATGGCATAGAACTCCTGGCTCACTCTCTGCCTTTTCTGCACTGTGCGTAGAATGTGTATGTGCATGCACACAGATGCACTTGATCTCATGCAGCCCAATATCTGGTGTAGACATTGGGATTGTGTGACCTGCAATATGCACCCAACAATGGTGATGGTGCATTGAAATGATCCTGTGGCTAATAAATGTAGTGCTGTCAGCACCTTCTCCACTCGTGTGAGGGCATGTGAGCAGATGGTGGCTGATGCACACTCTTTATCCCACTCCCTGACCAGGTCTACTATGACATGGGGTGGGAACCTATACCTTCAATACATCTGGTTGTCTGGAAGCCCAAAGAGCGTAGCACGTGGTCATACAATCTTGTGCCTCACCATCCTCTTTCATTCTCCTTCTATGGCCATGCACGATGACTACCTGCATTCATCCTGTTTGAGCGATGTTAGAATGGTGTGCATTGTGTGTTTTATAGGTGTTGGTTCATTTGCACATTGTACTTGGTGTCTGTCAGACACTCAACCTTGCGCGGAGGTAGCACGTACACCTGCCTCCCCGTTGGGTCTTGGTGCCTGGCTTGGTAAGAAAACTCAGGCTTCCGTAACCCGCCGGGGAAAGAGGGTTAGGGTCCGCTGGATTGGATAGGTAGGGGGAGTTAGGGTAACCGGAAAGAAGGGGTAGGGGAATGGTAGGTAAGGGGGTTATTAGGAAAGGTCCGTCTTTCTGTTCCCTTATGGGGTTCCTGAGATCGATGGTACTCCGCCCTTACACTCACTCTTACACTCAGCAAGAACCCAGAGACCTGTTTGGTCTCACATGCACATAGTACGTTACTCTGGTAGAAGCGTTCCTATCACGCTTCTTGAGCTGTCCACATAAACACCCCTGGAACAAGTATTACTATACACTGTAATAGAATAACTCGAGGGACACTTAGCTTTGTGTGATGCAGCTGAGAAGTATGCGGCTTGCCTCAGTTCTTGCCGTAACACTACGGCGCGATATAAGTTCTTGCTGTACACTACAGCGGAGCGCCGCTACAAGAGAATCAAAAACAGGTGTGAGTATAATGTCAACAACCGTGTTTCCTTCCACGGCACAATCACACATTCATTGGTTCCGAGTATTGTCAGGCCGTGTTACTTCACACGAACTAATTGGCAACGGGCGAATGTTCCGCCAAGGCGGACTTTGGAATCCCTTCCAGTGTTAGGCTTCACCCACTCCCGACATATGCACTCAACACTGAATAGCAACCAGCGTGTTCCAAACACACGCTGGAAATATCTGTTATTTCTTTGTAAGCGTTCCGTTAGCGGTCGCTTGTTCTCATTAGTCAAGCCCAAAAAGAAATGCACTTATCTGTCATGGTGCGCGGGGCCTGCAGTATTCACAGGCGGGGTTTGGCCCCGTGGGTCGCTGCCTGCAGGAGCCCTCGATCTGCACGTCTTCTCCGGTCAGACTCCTTTAGCACAAGCAGGGATCCTTGCGCGCGTCGCGCGCATGCGCTGGTCCTCGGGCGTTGTCCCGAAGTAGTTCTTTTGCTCGCGAAGGCGCGAGCATGCTGGGTATTGAAGTCTTTCTTGGTCTTGATGCCGAATGATGTATTCTGCTGTCTCCAGGCCTGCACTCTACAAATAGGGCACAATAAAGTCCTAAAATACAGGTGTTTGGACCACTGCCTGTTCTTCCCTAGCCCAGGGTGGTGCTCTTTGTGCGTGGTGTGTACCAAATGCCCCAAACCTGCATTAGGCACAGTTGGAATCCTGACAGTACTCCCCCTCCCAACAGGGCCCGCTTTGGAGGGGTTGTTCTTATGAAAAACACGTATCAGCCGGGGTGCAAGAACATTCGAAGCTGGCTCCCAAGAGCGCTCATCGGGCCCGTAGCCCAGCCAATCTATCAGGTAATACAATTCCCCCAAACGAAAACGTGAATCCAGAATCGCCTTTACTTCGAACTCAGGAACCCCGTTAACAGTGACAGGTGGAGGTTTCTTAGGGCAAATGGAGGCTGGGGCGGGTTTTAACAATGCAACATGGAACACAGGGTGAATTTTCATTTGTGTTGGTAAAGTGAGGCGAACTGCTACAGGATTTAAGACCTTTTCCACAGGGAATGGGCCCACAAACCTGGGCTGAAACTTACGTGGGCCTAGCAAGTGAAGATTCTGCGTGTTCAGCCACACCATATCCCCGACCTTGTATACTGGAGCTTATCCCCTGTTAGTATCAGCATATCTCTTGTAGTTTGATTTGGCAGTGTTTAGATTAGTGATGATATTGCGCCACACGCCTTCAAGGTGTTTTTTATGCTGGGTAACAGCCGGAACTTCAGTAAAGCTCACTTGAGGCACCGGTTGAAAACTTGGATGAAAGCCGTAAGTCCCATAGAAAGGAGTTGCTTTGGTGGATGCATGCATCGAGTTGTTGTATGCTAACTCTGCCAACCAGATGACATCTGCCCAAGAGGATTCATTATCATATGTCATACAACGAATGTACTGCTCCAGGGTTTGGTTCACCCTCTCAGTCTGCCCATCCGTTTCTGGATGATAACTAGTGGACAACTTTAACTGCATACCCACGTTGGCGCAAAAGGCTTGCCAAAAGCGTGACGTAAATTGCGCCCCTCGATCGGATACAACATGAAGGGGGATACCATGAAGGCGCACTATGTTCTGGAGAAAAAGATCAACTAAAGCTTTGGCCGTGGGAACCCCTTTACAAGGGATGAAGTGTGCTAGCTTAGTCAAGGAGTCTACAACCACTAACACAGTGGTGAAGCCATGACTCATTGGTAGGTCCACAATAAAGTCTAATGAAATAGTATGCCACGGTACTGGTGGTGTGGGTAAAAGGCGTAACAGCCCAGCGGGTCTTTGATGGCCTGCCTTGTTCCGTAAGCAGCATTCACATGTCCGTAGAATTTGTTGAACATCGTGTTTCATTCTGGGCCACCAGAAATGACGCGTTAGTAATTCGTATGTCTTGGCTATTCCGGGGTGTCCCACGAAGGGCGAGTCATGGCACCACCTGACTGCTTGTTGTCGAATAGTCGTCGTGGGCAGATACAATTTGGTTCCAAAAAAGGAGAGTCCATCCTTAACAGTCTTTTTCTTGCTAGGATCACTCCATTGGGCCAGCTCTTGTGCTGTTAGTGCCTTTCTGATGTTGGTAAACATATCATCCACTACAACACTACCTATGATTCGTGCTGGTGGCACTATGGGTTTTGGTTCCTCTTCCGTATTGTATTTGACCTCTGGTTCTGGATACCGGGACAGGATGTCCGCTTTCTTGTTTTCTATGCCTGGACGGTATGTGACCACAAAATCAAAGTCAGCGAAATACATGGCCCATCGCAGCTGACGGGGACTTAGAGCCTTGGCTGACTTCAGGAATTGCAGATTCCTATGGTCGGTCAATATTGTTATTGTATGTTGGGCTCCCATTAGATAATGACGCCACTCACTAAACGCCGCTTTGATAGCCAGTAATTCCCTATCCGCTATCACGTAATTACGTTCTGCAGGTAACAAGGTGCGAGAAAAATACGCTACTGGGTGTAGTTGACCAGTGCCATCTCGCTGGGATAGAATAGCACCGAGAGCGTAACTCGAAGCATCCGTTTCTATGACGTAGGGACGAGTGGGATCTGCATGTAACAAAATTGGGGCAGTTGTGAACGCCTTCTTTAAAGTCTGAAAACTTGCCTCCGCTGCCTCATCCCAGTGAAACACTACCCCTTTTTTCAATAAACGGGTAATCGGCTGTACCTTTTGGGCAAACCCGTCAATAAACCGTCGGTAAAAATTGGCGAAACCTAGGACAGTTTGCACATCCTTAACAGACGTGGGAGAAGGCCATTCTACTATAGTTCTCACCTTGCCTTGGTCCATGGTGACTCCTTCTGGCGAGAGAACAAATCCCAAGAATTCTACCGTGGTTTGGTGGAATACACATTTTTCTAATTTAGCATATAATTGGTGTTCTCTTAATCGCTGCAAGACAGCCTTAACATGTTCTTGGTGCTCGTCTAGATCCTGGGAAT
The DNA here is from genome assembly GCF_040938575.1 of Ambystoma mexicanum. NCBI lineage: Eukaryota > Metazoa > Chordata > Amphibia > Caudata > Ambystomatidae > Ambystoma > Ambystoma mexicanum. Next base: position 424,519,380 of record NC_090939.1, on the reverse strand, counting down.
AGATAAGTATGTCATCTATGTAAACGATGGCAAAAAGATCCAAATAACCCAGTAAAACTTCGTCTAGGAAATGTTGAAAGGCGGCGGGTGCATTGCAGAGGCCGAACGGCATGACTTGATACTCATAGAGCCCATACTTGGTCCTAAAAGCAGTCTTCCACTCGTCCCCCTCACGCACCCGCACAAGATGGTAAGCCCCTCGTAGGTCTAGTTTGGTGTAGATTTTAGCATTTCGCACCTGATCTAATAAGGTGGGTATCAATGGAAGCGGGTATCGATTCTTTACGGTTATTCGGTTGATTGCCCTATAATCAATACAAGTTCTTAGGTCTCCGGTCTTTTTAGGGACGAAGAACAAGGGTGACGACACCGGTGACATGGAGTGACGTATAAATCCATTGGCCAAATTCGTGTCTATGTATTCTCGCAGGTGTTTGTTTTCTGATTCGGTCAATGCGTAGATTCGACTACACGGAAGTGCTGCACCTGATTCTAAATCTATTCGGCAATCAAATGTACGATGTGGTGGTAGGGTTTCTGCTGCGGCTTTACTGAAAACATCCCTATAGGCTTGGTAGACTGCTGGTAGGGTCTCTGTACTCCCAATCACGTGCCCTTGCCTAGGCGCACCCTGGATTTTAGGGCTTCCCGGAACTTTGGCGGGGTTGCTGAGACAATGTTCCGAACAGTGGTAAGACGAAAAACGTAAGGTACCCCGAGTCCAGTCCACTTCCGGATTGTGGTTTCCCAGCCAAGGCAACCCGAGGATCATTCCGAACTGGGGTGCTGCAATTACATCAAACCTAATGTCTTCATGATGCTGGGAATTACATTCCAAATGTACCCACCTAGTCTGCTTAGTTATGAGGCCAGAAGTGAGTGGTGACCCATCCACTGACTGCACTTCTTCCTTACATTCCTTGTCGTGTAGAGGTATTCCCAACTTATATGCTAGGTCCTGGTCGATGAAATTGCCCGTGGCTCCTGAGTCTATCATCAATGATACTGGAACCCGCTTGTCCGCCCAACTGATTTGACCTAAGACTGTCACATGAATCACCTGTACGTGATGAGTATTAGCCAAGTGCTTCGGGGTGTTTTCTAATCGGCTCGCCCGGACCACCCTTACTGGTGAGCTTTCTCGTTTCCCGGCAGCTCCCCCTTGGGTTTAGCAGGGCATTCTCTTACAAAATGTCCGCCTTTACCGCAATACAAACAAAGCTTTTCCCTACGTCTTTTGTCTTTCTCTTCTTTGGTTAACGGTCCACGCACCGTTCCTATCTGCATGGGTTCGTCCCCTGGCTTCTCACTCTTACTAGGTTTAGGTTGGTGATCTAATCTGGCTAGTGGTCTCGAATCCCATTTCCTTCTATCTTGCCTTCTCTCGCTTTGTCTTTGATCCAGACGCAATACAAGGTCTATCAAGGAGGAACAGTTTTCGGGCTGCGGGTCTACTTGCGCTATGAGGTCCTTCATCTCATCCCTTAGCCCGACGTAAAACAAAGCCAGGCGCTTCTCCTCTGGCTAATCAGTTTCCACCGCTAAGCGATTAAAAGTGGTTACATAAGTAACCAAGTCTTTACCTCCTTGACGCAGGGTAAGTAATTCTCTGTCTTTAATTAGAGTTGCTGCCTTACGGTTAAAGATCTTACCGAACTCCTCTAGAAAAGTATCCCATTGATACAGGATAGCGTCATCCTTTGATACCAGGGGCGTAGCCCATGATGCTGCATCCCCACCCAGGTAAGAGATTACAAATGCTGTACGGGACTGAGCGCTGCGAAATATGGTAGGCTTGGTGATAAAATGCAGCTGACATTGCATGATGAACTGATTGTAACGCTGTGGATCACCATGATACCTTTCCGGGGCTGACAAGGGCAAGGGCGGTACGGTGGATACATGCACCTGAACTGGGGTGGGTGGAACCTGATCCCTGGGCAAGGGGGTAGCTTGGGCATTACTCTGCACAGTAAGGGTATGCACTTGACCAGCTAAGTTTACATAATCTTGACGGGTGGCCTGCAATTCGTCTTTCAATTCCCGTAATGCTGCTAAAACCTCCTCCATGGTGTCGTGCTACCCAGGCGCTTAAAAATACTTGGGCTTGTGCTACTGTCAGACACTCAACCTTGCGCGGAGGTAGCACGTACACCTGCCTCCCCGTTGGGTCTTGGTGCCTGGCTTGGTAAGAAAACTCAGGCTTCCGTAACCCGCCGGGGAAAGAGGGTTAGGGTCCGCTGGATTGGATAGGTAGGGGGAGTTAGGGTAACCGGAAAGAAGGGGTAGGGGAATGGTAGGTAAGGGGGTTATTAGGAAAGGTCCGTCTTGCTGTTCCCTTATGGGGTTCCTGAGATCAATGGTACTCCGCCCTTACACTCACTCTTAAACTCAGCAAGAACCCAGAGACCTGTTTGGTCTCACATGCACATAGTACGTTACTCTGGTAGAAGCGTTCCTATCACGCTTCTTGAGCTGTCCACATAAACACCCCTGGAACAAGTATTACTATACACTGTAATAGAATAACTCGAGGGACACTTAGCTTCGTGTGATGCAGCTGAGAAGTATGCGGCTTGCCTCAGTTCTTGCCGTAACACTAAGGCGCGATATAAGTTCTTGCTGTACACTACAGCGGAGCGCCGCTACAAGAGAATCAAAAACAGGTGTGAGTATAATGTCAACAACCGTGTTTCCTTCCACGGCACAATCACACATTCATTGGTTCCGAGTATTGTCAGGCCGTGTTACTTCACACAAACTAATTGGCAACGGGCGAATGTTCCGCCAAGGCGGACTTTGGAATCCCTTCCAGTGTTAGGCTTCACCCACTCCCGACATATGCACTCAACACTGAATAGCAACCAGCGTGTTCCAAACACACGCTGGAAATATCTGTTATTTCTTTGTAAGCGTTCCGTTAGCGGTCGCTTGTTCTCATTAGTCAAGCCCAAAAAGAAATGCACTTATCTGTCATGGTGCGCGGGGCCTGCAGTATTCACAGGCGGGGTTTGGCCCCGCGGGTCGCTGCCTGCAGGAGCCCTCGATCTGCACGTCTTCTCCGGTCAGACTCCTTTAGCACAAGCAGGGATCCTTGCGCGCGTCGCGCGCATGCGCTGGTCCTCGGGCGTTGTCCCGAAGTAGTTCTTTTGCTCGCGAAGGCGCGAGCATGCTGGGTATTGAAGTCTTTCTTGGTCTTGATGCCGAATGATGTATTCTGCTGTCTCCAGGCCTGCACTCTACAAATAGGGCACAATAAAGTCCTAAAATACAGGTGCTTGGACCACTGCCTGTTCTTCCCTAGCCCAGGGTGTTGCTCTTTGTGCGTGGTGTGTACCAAATGCCCCAAACCTGCATTAGGCACAGTTGGAATCCTGACAGTGTCTACTGTCATGTGTCGTCCCTCAACACACCCACATCATTCCTCATTCTTCCTCATTTTGCAGACAGAATGGGGAATATGCATGTTCTGCCCCTATTTATTTCTTTGCACAGGCCAGTCCCACACTTTGCGTGGTGTGTTACACAAAGGGCTCAACGGAACGCAATATTGTGACAGACCTGCGCAAAGTCCAGGAAAGTAATGCAAAGTCAGATCCACGAATCAGTGAATGGAGTTTTGCACGCTGAAAGGATTTTGGATATTTTAGGTCTTCTAGTAGGCTAATATTTTGGTTATTTCTTGGCACTTGATTGAGTTGAATGTGGCATGTGGCACCCCGGTCTGGAGTATTATGAAAGAGCAGGTGTGGGAAGTTGGTGTTTGGTGGAATAGTCATTATCGTGTGGATTATCTTTCTATCAAGAACTTTCATACAGTCTCACCCAGTTGTGGGTGTAGGCCTATTTGTAGTATGTATATTGTAGGTCACTTTGTACTATGAAGATTCTCAACAGTTCTCTCACTGTGTGTGCTACCTCTTGACTTAAGCTGTAAAGACCGATTTGTTTCATTTTAGTTGAAACACTAATATTACATGGCCTGCGGTAACTTATGGTCAAGTTGCTAAACCCATAGGAAGAGCATATTTTTGGCGGCTTATAACTCTGCTCCCCCTGGATGAATCCTCACCAAACTTTGCAAATACCGTATATGGCCCACTCTGAATTGTATTTCAAGGTTTGGTGAGGCTTGGGGCAAAGTTATAGGGGGGTCCCAAAATGTATTTTTCCCCATAGACATACTGGGAAAAAACTTTGCTCACGCCTACAGCCCAAACCGCTGGATGGATTTTCACCAAATTAGCATCAGGAGTGGTAGCTTCGTCCCAAAAGTGTGCTTTTGTAAATTTGGTGGAAATCCGTCCAGTGTTTTTTTTAAAATGACCAAAAAGTAGGTCTAAAAAAATGTGCGATATCTATGTCCGCTCCACGGACACACTTCCCTGTTCGCTCCACGGACAGGACACGATTGGTTAACTGGCTTGCGTCGTATCCGCAGATATTCGACATGTTCTCTGATTGGTGTGAGATGCGTCTCATTCTTTTAATGCACCCGCCATATTGGATCTGTGGACAGTCGCGGCATGGAAGTGAGCATAAATCTAATTTTGGGGTGTGTGTTCGTGTGTAGGAGTGACTGGAGAGGATTGGGGAGTGAGAGATGGGTCAAATGCTGTATTTTTTTAGGTGGGAGAAGGCCATGATGTGTTTGTGGTGTTTGCGGTTGTCCGCAGACATACTAAACACTGGGCGCACTACTGGCTATTTTACTTTACTATGATGTTGGTTTGGGGTCGTTAGTAGAACATTGGGTGAAGAGGGTATGTATTGAAGAGTTTGTGTGTTGGCTGTAATTATTGTTTTAGAATGTTAATTGAAGTGGATAGGTTTTGAGATGGATGTGTTATGTTTTCAGGTTGTGGTAATTTGATGGTGTTTACTTGTTTGGGTGTGTTATGCACAGTGGTTGTGGCCAGGCCTGAGAGTCTTGGGTGCATGGCCGCAGCATAACACACCCATGCTACCAAACATTTTGACTGTGGTGTGTGGGCTGCTTAGGGGATATGTTTTCAAAAATGTGTGTACTGATTGGCAGTAGTGTAATAGTGTTGATAGGATAGTTAGATGATGTGTTTTAGTTTGTTTGTTGTATTGTGTTCAGAATGTTGGTATTGAAGACTCTAGGCATTTTGGGTTGTATCTATTGGTGCAGTAATCATTTGTATGGCTGTGTTATGTTGAGGTGTGTGTGAGTCTAATTATTATATGCTTACTGTTTCCTTTGTTGAGGCTGTTTGCAGAGTTTCCGCCAGGCCATGCAGTCAGGATTGTAGGGTTTGGCAACAAGCACTGCAGCATAAAATACCCATGGAAGCAAACATTTTGGATTGTGGTCTATGGTCAGGTGTTTGCTTGAATGAATGTGTTCTGCTGTGTTTTTTGTGAGTCTAATCATTATATACTTACTGTTTGACTTTGTGTGGTTGTATGCAGTTTTTTTCATGAAATAAATAATTGGTGCAGACATTCTTTTTCAATCTCTGTGATAAAAGAAAAGATCACATGTTAGTGTAGGCAGTTTATAATGAGTATTGCATTGCATAGTAGACATTTCTGTATTTTGTCGACCCTCATAGTTAGTACTTTCAGAAGTACTATAGTTCAAACCAGTGTACTGAGCAATTTGCTCCATTTCTGTGTTTGTTCATTAAATCATTGGGTCTGTGGGAAATAAATCCATGCTGGATTAAAAAAAAATCTTTCTACGGTGTGGTACACTATATTTCTTTGGTTGATTTCAATAGGGGGCATTGAATGGGTGTATGGTTGTTGATTTGGAAGTGGTGGTAGTATTGTTGCAAATAGAATACAGTTGGTGTATTCTAATTGTTTATTTCTTGTTCCATTTTAGTGGTATTCATCTATCTGTTTGCTTGTTGCAGAATTTTGTGGCAGTTAGATACCTGTTGGCGTAGTCTGACTGTTTATTTCTTGTTTCATTTCAGTGGTATTCATTTATCTGTTTGCTTGTTGCAGAATCTTGGGGCAGTTAGATACCGGTTGGCATATTCTAACTGTTTATTTCTTGTTTCATTTTAGTGGTATTCATTTATCTGTTTGCTTGTTCAATAATCTTGGGGCAGCTAGATAACTGTTGCTGTATTCTAACTATTCATAGTTTTGAAGTTGAAGTTTTGTTGATATTCATACACAGATTAGTTATTAAATTTTGGTTTTAAGAATATTAAGTAAGTGTTTACAAGATTTGCTGGTAATCTCTGTTTTAGAGTAATGGTAGTATCATTCGAACTATCCACAATTATTTTTTTATATATGCAGTGTAGTGACCTGCATTGGTTGTGGCTCCTGCATGGTAGATTATACCTATTGTTGTGAAGGTTTTCTTACCATGTGTGAATCCAGTCAGCTTGCAGTTGTTTTTGGTGCCATCTGCATTGTAACGTAAAAGCATTACTATTACACATTTACTATGGGCCTCATTACGACCCAGGCGGTAAGTTACCGCCTGGGCCGTGACTTTACCACCATGGCGTAAACTACGTTTACGCCATGGTGGTTGGCGGACTTACCGCCCCATTCCGACCTTGGCGGGGCGGTAAGTCCCCAATCCCCATTTATCCTTCCCCATTCCCATTTTTGCCCCATAGGGCATAATGGGAGTGGGGAAGGCGTTAATTACGCCACCGTAAATTACGGTGGCGTAATTAACTCCATGGTCCCTTAGCGCCATGGATTTTAACACCTGCTAAAAGCAGGTGTTAAATTCGCCATGGCACTAAGGGACCTCGTACTCAGGCGGTAAGGGTCGGCGCTGTTTTTCGGCGCCGTAAACCCCTTACCGCCTGGGTCGTAATGAGGCCCTATGTGTCTGTATTTGTAAGGCGGAGTGATTATCTGAATTGAAGGTAGTACATAATCTGCCATGGTTTGAATTTTGTACAAGTTGCTGAAATGGAATGGATTCACAGTTAGGTATGGATACATACACAAAGAGTTCATTAGGGACTTCTTCTTGTGCGACATGGCTGCAAAAAGTGCATGTATGTTTCCACATGTATGAAATCTGGAAGATTCATTTATAGGTTTCTTGTTTTCTAGTACTTGTAGTAAGTTCATTAGACATTCTCGTGGATATTCCTGTGTGTTTATAGTGAATTTGACCATTCCAGCACAGTAGTCCAATTTCTGCCTTATTCCAGAAACACTGTAAATGTTGTCAGGATTGTTGATTGCATTTCTGTGAAGGACTAACATTTGCAAACACAATTGGTCTGTCCTGTGTAAGTAAATGTTGTCAATAATTGGCGGCAATTGGAATAGAATATTGATTGCTACGTTTGCATAGCAATTTACACTAGTTGTATTTGAAAATTTGAATGGACCTGACAGTTTCTGTGTCCAAGTCATTTGTTCAGAGTGTGCGTTGTTTCTTTGAAGAGGTAGTCAACTTTGTTTGTGCAGTAGATCCTTCTTTGGTTGTGGTCCTTGATGAAGTATTAGCTTATTTTAATTTCTTTGGAGGAATTGCTGTGAGATCCTGCATAATTTTAGTCTGAAGTAGTTTTCTTTTACGAACTTTTGTTTTTTGAGGAATAGGATGGGTTTTTAGATAGGGGACGTAGAGTGAACTGGTGGGATCCTTTTTGGCTATTGTTTGTATGTCTTCATATGATTTGAGAACACTTTTTCTAGATTTAGCTGGACCAAGGTTTAGCCATACTATATTTTCAGAATTTCCATACAAGCCAGTACCAGTTAAATGATCACCACATTATTTGGTTGTTGTCAAGTTTTGCAGTGGTGTACCTGCAACGTATTAAGGGGTCAGTAATTTCGTATTTGTTTTCTGCTATAAGATAGAGAGCTAATTGGAACCACTTGGAATCTTCATTGTCTTCTACTTTGTACATTATGTCAACCGTTTTTGTGCTATTCTTATAAGTTGTTGCTAGTCTATTCTAAAGCTGTTGCATTTTGTAAGTGACTTTCACTTCCAAAATATTTTCTCTGGCTATGCTCTATTTCTTCGAGTAGTTCTTTGGCTGTACCATGTAGGAGATTGTTATTTATATTGGCTAGTGCTAAAGCAAGACTTTGGGCATAGTAGAGTTTATGAACCAGATTTCTTGTAGTTTAATGGTGTGTTGACATAATTTTGATATGGTGGAATGCGCTTTTGCAAATAGGTCCACAAATGCAGGCTAATGAATGTCCTTGTAGTCGTGGACAGGAGTTCATACTTTGTAATAGTTTTATTTTCAATTCGTCTTTGCCTTTCACATACTGATTGAGGAACTGGCATAAAGATGTGAAAGATTATTTTACTATGTTACACATTGATGTGCATGGCCATTTGTAGACTGGGGATATTTTTGTGAGCAGCTCTTCTTGTTCCATAATGGTACTGTTAGGTTGTTCATACCCGTCCACTGCTATGTGTGGCAATTGGGTTTCTCTGCTTTTGTTTGTATGCTTCTTCATTGAAATATGTTTCTTTGCTGGTGGTGTGACTCCATTCACCTACACAGATGTTTGCAAAGCTATCTTGTTGATATTCCATTTATTGAGAAGTCTTTTTTGTAGTTTAGTAGTTAGTTTTGTTAGTGGTTTTATTCTGTTTAAAACTAAAATAAATATTTTCCTTTAGAGAAGGATTGAGAGCTTCTAGGATTAATTTTCTGTGGTAGGTTTTAAGGGTTGATCATGAATTCTCTCCTGTTTTTATAAGGTTCTGAAGGACTCTGTGGTGGAACATTTCTTTGAAAAATATTTTTTTTGGTATGCTTACTTGTGGCTACGTCGAGATGTATAGTTGCAGTGTTAGAAATAGTGGTAGCTGCAGTCTTTTTAATAACTTTCTGTTTAGTTTTACATATTGAAAGAGGAGACAAAGGGCCTCATTACAAATCAGGCGGTCCGGAAATAACGGTTGTGGTAAACCCACCGCCACTGTTGTTTCCGGACCGCCTGATCCCGACTCCTGCAGGCGGAAGGTGATGTTCCCGATCCTGACTCCTGCAGGAGGACGAGGAAACACCGGCAGCATTACGAGATGCTGCCGGTGTTTCCATGATCCCCATTCCCATTGAGTCCCATAGGACTCAATGGGAATGGGGATTAACACCATTCCGCTTCCGTGATTCCTGGAAAACCGGGGTTGTAATGCCCCGGTAATTCCGGGAATCACGGAGGTGGAATGGTAATACGAGTCCGGCGGTAACCAGGCAGTTTTACCGCCTCGGTTACTGCCGGACTCGTAATGAGGCACAAAGTTTCTTTACTGGAAGCTGCTTTTGTTTCACTTAGTGATTGTATTATCTGTTTTGTTTGAACTTTTTGAATAAATTCTGCTAGAGGTGGATGCTTATTTTGGATACTTTTATTTTGATTTTGTCTACTGCTGCATTGCTTTTTTAAGGAGTTGCTTTTTGGTAGGAAATCTTTGGGGTCTGTTGGAGAAAAAAGAAAGTGTGGTTGGGACGTTGTGCAATGTATGTGTGCTTTGTGCATGAGAGTCTGAGTATGATGGTAGGCATGTATGTAGAGGTGTGTATTTGTGCAATAGGCTGTTACTTCAGGTTGAGAAGGCTATTCTCATATGTGTGTGTTACTATACTAATGTTCAGGTGACAATACAAATTGTTTATCTGCTGCGGGGCAATCAGTAATACTGAATCTAATGCTGCAGGTTTAATACAATTGTTTGTTCTACAATACTAGAATTGTACAGTATTTTAGTAACAGTTAGAACATTATGGCAATATTGCACTTACTTTTTAGGATGGAAAGAGAAGGTTTCTTCTGAGTTCTGGTTCGTACTTCAGACACTGTACTTCAGACACTGCTGGTTTTCAGGAGAGTGGTATTCACTGCAAGAAGTTAGTAAATATGTGTGTTAATAGCACTGTTGTTAATGTAGACATGCATTTGTTTGTTTTTGCAGTAGTAGTGCTTTCTGATAACTGTGCATAGCATGTAGATGCAGTTTCCTCTGACTATATGCATCTGTATATTTTACTTAGAATCTATCAGTTGAATTTGCCTTAGAAATGATTACACTAGTAAGCAAACAGAGCACACTTGGTTTTTAAGGCAGTGTTATTGGATGTTAGGAGATAGGAGAAATAACTGTATGCTTTTCTTCCTATTTATACAGGGTACATGGCAGGAACTGTGGGGAAAAGTATGCAATGTATGCATTTCTGAAGGTGTGAGAAATAAAGCAGAAGGATTTGATTGGTTCAGCAGCTTATTACTCTCCAGGATAGTTGCAGGGGTGAAGGTTCAAATAAGAAAACCTGGAAAAGTGGCAATGGGACAAAGCAAGTTTAGCAGACTGCAGTTGATTAGCAAACTACTGGGTGATCCTGTGGTGCTTGGAGATGGAAGAGTCTGAAATAACGTAAGGGTTGCAATGAAGGGTCTGGTGCTTGCGTTGCAGACTGAAGGGAAGGGGGGAGATGTTATATGTGTTGGTTCACTACACTGTTTGTACATGATGTGATAGACATGACTGCACCTGTGTACATTTGAATGGTTTTGTAAATTCTAGAATGGAATGGGCAACCAGCTGGAATGGGAAAGCTGTCTAGATTGAAAGAACAGTTGTAGAGGCAGTGGTGTTGTTTCAGCTGGGAGACTTTCAAATTATATTGGCTATCTGTGTGCACAAATAAAGATGCATGTACTCATCCTGGCTGCGTGTCACTTTATAACACTCTATAAAGCCTTCTCCCACAATTATACTGTTATTTCTCCCATGTTTTAACATGAAATGACACTTTGTTAGACAACTTTGTGTGTTGTGTCTGATTACTATTATAATCATTCCTAAAGGAAGTTCAAAGGATGTAAAATATCCTAGAATGTATAGAAAGGAAATTGTATGTACATCCTATGCACTATAATGCATTAAATGCTATTATGGTTGAAATGTGGATAAATAGGTGGCAGTGGTTACACAAATGAGAGAATGAGTGAAGAGAATAACAGTTTTCATATTACAGTTAGGAATATGGGTAAATAAGCCGACAGATTTGCAAGTGACACTTGATCATAGCAGATGGGAGAAATGACAGTAAGCTCTTTTTTTACAGGTTATACAGGGTAAGTGGCAGTTACCCTGTTCACGTTTACATGCATTTATACAAGAGCTGTACATGTACTGTGCAGAAAATGTTCATACCTGTAGTTTGTGTTCATTCATTTGGATGTGGATGAATCTGCAAGCAGAAATCTTAGAGAGTTTTACAGTAGTTGTTGTGGTACATGCTTTGCAATCACAGCCCAATTGTACTGAGTGATCAACAGGATATCTAAAGTGCTGAACTGTGAAGATGGAGCTAGATGTAGAGTTCCTGGATGTGATTGGTGGATGGTTGTGTGACTGCGTAACAGTAGCCAATGAGGGAATGGTGCAGAGAGTGAAGTGGAAAGGGCAGAATGGCTGCCCCAGTGTTACACTCTCCGCAGACACCGCAGATGTTCGCGGACAGGGTGTGCCGAATCTGGGGTATCTCAGCATATCTGGCATGGAAATAGAACTAGGGGAATTAGCCAATCAGGTGGTAAGGGTGTCAATCATAGGGAGAGAGGGTAATCATTGTTGTCATTGCTGTATGCTGTGAAGATGGCTGGGGTTGCTGAGATGGACAGAGTTAGAGTGTGGATAGTGGGAGATCATTATATTACTAATCTGCAGTGGTATGCAAACATTTGACACATTTCAGACAATGTTGAGTGGAGGCTTCCTGGTGTGATGTGCCAGGGAAATATTTGCAAGGTGTTTATACACTTTGTAGAAATATGGCTTATTTGGACACTCCTGATATTCTGGTGGTAAATTGTGGAGCAATGCATTTGGGCTATCTGGGTGCAACAAGTTAGCTGGATGCACTGAAGCAGTTGCTAAAGGAATTGATGCACCTGTTTCCATCTGCAAAGATAATTTTTTCACATATACCACCTAGGACTGCATGGATGCCTTGCCATGTATTTAATCCTCAACAAGACATAGCAAGATGTCTTGTTAATAAAGGAATATCTTATCTTGTTTTATGTATTCTGTGGGCATGTCATCATTTCAAAATTAGAATTTTTTGTAAGATGGTGCAATATTTTCTTGTAATGGAATGACTTTCACCGATTTTGGTCATGCAATATTTCTTGGTAATATGCAGACCTCAAAGGGGAAGTGGGGCACACTATTTAAATTTTCATTTCCCACTCTCAGATTTTACGATTTGTCCGTGGACACTGCGGTTGTCCACGGACACCACATATTACATACAGGGATTTTGAGGCAGAGAATCATGCAAATGAGACTTAGCAGGGCAAGGGATTGGACAATAAGGTTTACTGGGTGTGATGTGTAAGGAGAGACTTTGTCAGACAGTCTTTTTTCCTTAGAGGAGAGCAGTTTGGTATGGCTGTGTTTTTCAGAAGGCAGATTGTCTGGATTTTGGGAGACTTGTGGATGTATTAGGTGGAGGTGCATGCAGATCGCTGTGGAGTGGCTGCACATCCCTCTTGTGAAAGTGCACTGGCATGGAGTGCGTGGCATGAAGTGGCTGGATTTGATACCTCTTTGTGATACTTTGGTGACACAGCGTCATCGAGACATTATTATTATTCATTGTGGAGGGAACAGTTTAGGAAATGTCTCTGGAATGTCTTTGCAATTTGCAATGAAAGAAGTACTTGGGGAAGTCATGGACATGTTTCCAAACTCCTGAGTAATTTTCTCTTGTATTGCCCAGAGACAAATGTGGCTGTGTTATTCTTCATTTGGTCCACAAATGGAGAAAGCGAGGCGCAATGTCAACAAGGCTGTTTGTATCTTTTTGAGAGATGGTGGCATGTTCTCTTTTCACAATGAAAATATTATGTTTCGTAGTACACATATTTTTCGTATAGATGAAGTACATCTTACTTATGCTGGCAATCATATTTTTCTGCAAAATATACAAAATGCATTGTGATCCTTTTTGGAATTATAGCAATCCTTTTTCCAGTAGGTGTTGACCATTTGAAGTTTTCGAAACACAAAAATACACCAAAAAAAGGCTCTTTTCTGAGCCACCACGTCCTCCTGGAGAAGAGTGCAATGGTTTTGATAGGGCAGCACCACAACATATTTAAATGTCCGCAGACTCTCCGCTGACTTCTAAAAATGCATAGGGCCCTGCAGCAATTCATTGGCAGTTCTATTTTTGAACTGTGAAAGGTGGCTCTGAAAAGAGCCTTTTTTGGGGGTTTTGATGTTTGTATTTTTTGGGGGGTTTTTAGACATGACACATAAGGAAAGGAAGGGAAGGGGGTGTAAGGAAGGGGCATCAACCATGGGGATTAGAAGTGGCAGAGGGAGAGAGGAAGATGTAGGGTGGCCTTAATTAGGTAGTTGGCAGTCCTTCTCATGCTCCCGGACTGCAGCCTGAAAGCACTTTGAAGGGTCTCCCCACTGTAGAGTACTGCGTTGCAGTACATACACAATACTCTGACTCTCAAAAGGTAAGGGGCTACAGCTTCACGTATGGCCTGCGAGGCAGCTGGAGGGATGTGCTGCCCGACAGGAGTGTCTCTTGTGGTGGCAGGTGCAGAAACAGAGGATGCTGCAGAGGAACTCAACCTACTACATTTATCACAATGTACAACCTTACGAATAGCCCCACCGTGGAACGACTTCAGGTGTCGCTTCATTGAGGTAGTACCATAGCTGTACAAACCTGGTTTGCTACGGCTCAGCACCAACTGGCACTGAGTGCCGCACACCTTGTTTGCACAAGCTTTCAGTACTCCATCAAGAGTGGGAAACAACCTCCACACCCAAGACTCACGGTGAGTGCTAGTAGTAGGGACTTCCACTACCTCATCCTTGTCATCCTCTTCATCCTCCTCTGCATCCTCATGCCTGTTCCCCTCTGGAGGCCCTTGGGGAGGTGGTGGAGGGGTTAGGGGTGGTTTTGAGGCAGAAGTAGCACCAGCAGGAGCAGCAGCAGCCATGGTTGCCATCTTCAATGCTGTCAGGAGGCACAGCAAAGTCAGAAATTGGCAAAATATATAATTCAGCAGTGTCTGTCCTGGAACTCCACAAACAGAATGAGAAGCAGCTATGGGGTGTGTCCTTTTATCGGGTGCTGGTGGTGCTTCGTGGAACCCCTTGTTGTCTGTGAACACTTCAAACACCAAAAAGGGTTCAAAAAGTTCCAAAAAGTATGCAGATCGCTTGGGGCATGATCTGGGACATGTGCAAGGGTGACGTTTCACAAGAAAATACCTTGGATTGACCAAAAGCAAATTTTTTCATGTCCGGGGCTCAGACTGTTTCGCGACAAGGACCCACGCATTGCATGGGTGCAGTCACATGATGACATCGTGGACACGTTTGCGAATGGGACAGGTACTCCAAATGCATGGGGTCGGGTGTACGCATGTGTGCGGGTGTTCTATGGACAGTGTTTGTGTCCCCGACCTAATTAAAAGTGTGACACATGTGCGGCGGACAGTTCAGGACAGGCGCAATGATCGTAGGACTCAAGGGTGTGTTACGTGCGGGTGTTCAACGCAGAGTGTTCAGGTCCCCAAACAAATTAAATGTGCGTCACAACTTTGCAGACAGGTGAACAGGCTATGTATTCTACGGACATATTCATTCTGATTGCAGACAATGTGAACAGGGGGTATGTTCTTTGGACACCTTATTTTGAAGAAATGCAGACACGTGGACAGATTTAGTGTCCTGCGGACACCTCCATTTTGATTGTGGACAGTGCGGACAGGTATAGTGTCCTTAGCACACCCCCATTTCGTTTAATTGTGGACATTCTGGACAGCTGCGCTGCCTGTGGACACCCTAACAGCATTTAAAAGAAAAACTAAAAAACAGAGGAATATAGTAACAGCACATATCATATTTTATTATTGTATACAATTATAAAAATTATGAAAGCGAGGGGGAAGCAGACATTGATACATATACAGGGGATTTAGGGTTTGTACATTTTGGATGGTAGGGGAGGAAGGGATTGAAGTCTCATCATAAAGTTTTTTGTTATGGTGATTTTTTGGGGACGGTTGGCTGGGACATGGAGAAGGGGCATAGGTACATGTGGGACAGTGATATTTAGGTGTCGATTCATGGAATTAATGTGCGTCGAAAATTCCCGCGCAGAGGTGCCAAAACGTGCGATTCGCAGTGCAAGTGCGAAAATCGCAGTGCAAGTGCGAAAATCGCAGGGAAACCAGCGCACATCGATTCATGGAAGTCTGTGCGCGAGAAAAACATTGGATGTGCGCTGAAAAAGTGCACAGCGCACGCCGGCGCACTGGTCATCCAACAGCGTGCGCCACAGCCACTGCGAAATCGCACATAGCGTGGCGCACATCATAAAAGTAGGCGGAACACAGGGCGTAACACTCGGAATGGGGAATAACGCGTGAAAATATGGGCGTCACGGGAAAAGTACAGGAGGCAAGTGCGCGGAACGCCCACACGCTTGCCTACAACCCGTATTCATGGAATCGAATAGGGCAAACCAGCGCACGGTGAAAGACGCGCACAGGGCCAAACAAGTACGCCACAAGAAAGCAGGCGATAGCGTCCCTGCGCCTAAAATAAATGTGCGCCAAAATGTGCGCTAACAAAAAGCACCCATATACAGTCATGATGAATGGTCCATACAGTGGCCCTCTAGGACAAATGAGGTGCAAAGGGGTACCGACAAACACGGACACCCGCTGTGTGAAAAATAGCGTGTGCGTGTGTTTCTGTGTGCGTGGTAAGTTCCACACGCGATTGGCCTGGGTACGTGTACTTTGGGGTGCACGGAAGTTCCATACGCGATTAGCCTGGGTACGTGTGTTTCGGGATGCACGGGAAGTTCCACACGTGATTGGCCTGGGTACATGTACTTTGGGGTCCGCGGGAAGTTCCACACGCGATTGGCCTGGGCACATGTGTTTCGGGATGCGCGGGAAGTTCCACACGCGATTGGCCTGGGCACGTGTACTTCGGGTGCGCGGGAAGTTCCACACGCGATTGGCCTGGGTACGTGTACTTCGGGTGCGCGGGAAGTTCCACACGCGATTGGCCTGGGTACGTGTGTTTCGGGATATGCGGGAAGTTCCACACACGATTGGCCTGGGTACGTGTACTTCGGGGTGCTTGGGAAGTCCCACATGCAATTTCAGCAGGGTACGTGTATTCCGAGGTGCGCGGGAAGATTCACACGCGATTTCAGCAGGGTACGTGTATTTCGGTGGTGCCGGGGAACGCTACACATGATTTGGCCGTGTGGGTCCTCCCAGGTATTCTCTCTACACTCTCCACAGCCCCTGCAGGCAGCCCACACCACAGGGGACTACCCTGCACCCCGGCTCATGTCCCACAGGCAACCCATCCACCATGGCCATGCCCCCCAGCCAACCCACATGTCACCTTGCACTACTGATTACCAACACATGTCTCCCAGCACCCCCACCCCCAGCACTGTGGGGCACCCTCCACCAGGCCCCCACTCATGTCTCCCTGCACCCCCACCAGTCAGGGGCACCCTCCACCAGCCCCCACTCATGCCTCCCAGCACCCCCACCCCACACCAGTCAGGGGCACCCTCCACCAGGCCCCCACTCATGTCTCCCTGCACCCCCACCACCAACCAGTCAGGGGCACCCTCCACCAGGCCCCCACTCATGTCCCCCTGCTCCCCCACCCCCCAGCATCCAGGGGCACCCTCCACCAGGCCCCCACTCATGTCCCCCTGCACCCCCACTCCCCAGCATCCAGGGGCACCCTCCACCAGGCCCCCACTCATGTCCAACTCATGTCCCCCTGCACCCCCACCCCCCAGCATCCAGGAGCACCCTTCACCAGGCCCCCACTCATGTCCAACTCATGTCTCCCATCACCCTCACCCCCCCAGCAGTGCATGGCACCCTCCACCAGGCCCCCACTCATGTCTCCCCTCACCCCCACCCCCCAGCATCCAGGGGCACCCTCCACCAGGCCCCCACTCATGTCCCCATGCACCCCCACCCGCCAGCATCCAGGGGCACCCTCCACCAGGCCCCCACTCATGTCTCCCTGCACCCCCACCCCCCACCAGTCAGGGGCACCCTCAACCAGGCCCCCACTCATGTCCAACTCATGTCTCCCATCACCCCTACCCCCCAGCAGTGCAGGGCACCCTCCACCAGGCCCCCACTCATGTCCCCCTGCACCCCCACCCACCAGCATCCAGGGGCACCCTCCACTAGGCCCCCACTCATGTCCCCCTGCACCCCCACCCCCCAGCATCCTGGGGCACCCTCCACCAGGCCCCCACTCATGTCTCCCATCACCCCCACCCCCCAGCAGTGCAGGGCACCCTCCACCAGGCCCCCGCTCATGTCCAACTCATGTCTCCCATCACCCCCACCCCCCCAGCAGTGCAGGGCACCCTCCACCAGGCCCCCACTCATATCCCCCTGTGCCCCCAGCATCCAGGGGCACCCTCCACCAGGCCCCCACTCATATCCCCCTGCACCCCCACCCCCCAGCATCCAGGGGCACCCTCCACCAGGCCCCCACCCATGTCTTCCTGCAACGCCACCCTCCACCAGTCAGGGGCACCCTCCACCAGGCCCCCACGCATGTGTCCCAGCACCCCCACCCCCCAACATCCAGGGGCACCCTCCACCAGGCCCCCACTCATGTCTCCCATCACCCCCACCCCCCAGCAGTGCAGGGCACCCTCCACCAGGCCCCAATTCATGTCTCCCAGCACCCCCACCCCCCAGCATCCAGGGGCACCCTCCACCAGGCCCCCACTCATGTCTCCCATCACCCCCACCCCCCAGCAGTGCAGGGCACCCTCCACCAGGCCCTCACTCATGTCCCCCTGCAGCCCCACCCCCCAGCATCCAGGGGCACCCTCCACCAGGCCCCCACTCATGTCTCCCATCACCCCCACCCCCCAGCAGTGCAGGGCACCCTCCACCAGGCCCCCACTCATGTCCAACAAATGTCTCCCATCACCCCCACCCCCCAGCAGTGCAGGGCACCCTCCACCAGGCCCCCACTCATGTCCCCCTGCACCCCCACCCACCAGCATCCAGGGGCACCCTCCACCAGGCCCCCACTCATGTCCCCCTGCACCCCCACCCCCCAGCATCCAGGGGAACACTCCAACAGGCCCCCACTCATGTCTCCCATCACCCCCTCCGCCCAGCAGTGCAGGGCACCCTCCACCAGGCCCCCACTCATGTCCAACTCATGTCTCCCACCACCCCGACCCCCCAGCAGTCCGGGGCACCCTCCACCAGGCCCCCACTCATGTCTCCCATCACCCCCACCCTCCAGCAGTGAGGGCACCCTCCACCAGGCCCCCACTCATGTCCCCCTGCACCCCCACCCCCCAGCATCCAGGGGCACCCTCCACCAGGCCCCCACGCATGTCTCCCTGCACCCCCACCCCCCACCAGTCAGGGGCACCCTCCACCAGGCCCCCACTCATGTCTCCCAGCACCCCCACCCCCCAGCATCCAGGGGCACCCTCCATCAGGCCCCCACTCATGTCTCCCATCACCCCCGCCCCCCAGCAGTGCAGGGCACCCTCCACCAGGCCCCCACTCATGTCCCCCTGTCCCCCAGCATCCAGGGGCACCCTCCACCAGGCCCCCACTCATGTCCCCCTGCACCCCCACCCCCCATCATCCAGGGGCACCCTCCACCAGGCCCCCACCCATGTCTTCCTGCAACCCCACCCTCCACCAGTCAGGGGCACCCTCCACCAGGCCCCCACGCATGTGTCCCAGCACCCCCACCCCCCAGCATCCAGGGGCACCCTCCACCAGGCCCCCACTCATGTCTCCCATCACCCCCACCCCCCAGCAGTGCAGGGCACCCTCCACCAGGCCCCCATTCATGTCTCCCAGCACCCCCACCCCCCAGCATCCAGGGGCACCCTCCACCAGGCCCCCACTCATGTCTCCCATCACCCCCACCCCCCAGCAGTGCAGGGCACCCTCCACCAGGGCCCCACTCATGTCCCCCTGCAGCCCCACCCCCCAGCATCCAGGGGCACCCTCCACCAGGCCCCCACTCATGTCTCCCATCACCCCCACCCCCCAGCAGTGCAGGGCACCCTCCACCAGGCCCCCACTCATGTCCGCCTGCACATCCACCCCTCAGCAGTGCAGGGCACCCTCCACCAGGCACCCACTCATGTCCAACTCATGTCTCCCATCACCCCAAACCCCCAGCAGTGCAGGGTACCCTCCACCAGGCCCCCACTCATGTCCCCGTGCACCCCCACCCACCAGCATCCAGGGGCACCCTCCACCAGGCCCCCACTCAAGTCCCCCTGCACCCCCACACCCCAGCATCCAGGGGCACAATCCACCAGGCCTCACTCATGTCTCCCATCACCCCCACCCCCCAGCAGTGCAGGGCACCCTCAAACAGGCCCCCACTCATGTCCCTCTGCACCCCCACCCCCCAGCATCCAGGGGCACCCTCCACCAGGCCCCCACTCATGTCTCCCAGCATCCCCACCCCCCAGCAGTGCAGGGCACCCTCCACCAGGCCCCCACACATGTCCAACTCATGTCTCCCACCACCCCCACCCCCCAGCAGTGCAGGGCACCCTCCACCAGGCCCCCACTCATGTCTCCCATCACCCCCACCCTCCAGCAGTGCAGGGCACCCTCCACCAGGCCCTCACTCATGTCCCCCTGCACCCCCACCCCCCAGCTTCCAGGGGCACCCTCCACCAGGCCCCCACTCATGTCTCCCTGCACCCCCACCCCCCACTAGTCAGGGGCACCCTCCACCAGGCCCCCACTCATGTCTCCCAGCACCCCCACCCCCCAGCATCCAGGGGCACCCTCCACCAGGCCCCCACTCATGTCTCCCATCACCCCCACCCCCCAGCAGTGCAGGGCACCCTCCACCAGGCCCCCACTCATGTCCCCCTGCACCCCCACCCCCCAGCATCCAGGAGCACCCTCCACCAGGCCCCCACTCATGTCTCCCAGCACCCCCACCCTCCAGCAGTGCAGGGCACCCTCCACCAGGCCACCACACATGTATCCCAGCACCCCTACCCCCCAGCAGTGCAGGGCACCCTCCACCAGGCCCCCACTCATGTCCAACTCATGTCTCCCAGCACCCCCACCCCCAGCACTGTGGGGCACGCTCCACCAGGCCCCCACTCATGTCTCCCTGCACCCCCACCAGTCAGGGGCACCCTCCACCAGCCCCCCACTCATGTCTCCCAGCACCCCCACCCCCCACCAGTCAGGGGCACCCTCCACCAGGCCCCCACTCATGTCTCCCAGCACCCCCACCCTCCAGCACTGCGGGGCACCCTCCACCAGGCCCCCACTCATGTCTCCCTGCACCCCACCCCCCACCAGTCAGGGGCACCCTCCACCAGGCCCCCACTCATGTCCCCCTGCACCCCCACCCCCCAGCATCCAGGGGAACCCTCCACCAGGCCCCCACTCATGTCCCCCTGCACCCCCATTCCCCAGCATCCAGGGACACCCTCCACCAGGCCCCCACGCATGTCGAACTCATGTCCCCCTGCACCCCCACCCCCCAGCATCCAGGGGCACCCTTCACCAGGCCCCCACTCATGTCCAACTCATGTCTCCCATCACCCCCACCCCCCAGCAGTGCAGGGCACCCTCCACCAGGCCCCCACTCATGTCTCCCTTCACCCCCACCCCCCAGCATCCAGGGGCACCCTCCACCAGGCCCCCACTCATGTCCCCCTGCACCCCCACCCCCCAGCATCCAGGGGCACCCTCCACCAGGCCCCCACTCATGTCTCCCTGCACCCCCACCCCCCACCAGTCAGGGACACCCTAAACCAGACCCCACTCATGTCCAACTCATGTCTGCCATCACCTCTACCTCCCAGCAGTGCAGGGCACCCTCCACCAGGCCCCCACTCATGTCCCCCTGCACCCCCACCCACCAGCATCCAGGGGCACCCTCCACTAGGCCCCCGCTCATGTCCACCTGCACCCCCAACCCCCAGCAAACAGGGGCACCCTCCACCAGGCCCCCACTCATGTCTCCCTGCACCCCCATCCCCTCACCAGTCAGGGGCACCCTCCACCAGGCCCCCACTCATGTCTCCCAGCACCCCCACCCCCCAGCATCCTGGGCACCCTCCACCAGGCCCCCACTCATGTCTCCCATCACCCCCACCCCCCAGCAGTGCAGGGCACCCTCCACCAGGCCCCCACTCATGTCCAACTCATGTCTCCCATCACCCCTACCCCCCAGCAGTGCAGGGCACCCTCCACCAGGCCCCCATTCATGTCCCCCTGTGCCCCCAGCATCCAGGGGCACCCTCCACCAGGCTCCCACTCATGTCCCCCTGCACCCCACCCCCCAGCATCCAGGGGCACCCTCCACCAGGCCCCCACCCATGTCTTCCTGCAACCCCACCCTCCACCAGTCAGGGGCACCCTCCACCAGGCCGCCACGCATGTGTCCCAGCACCCCCACCTACCAGCATCCAGGGGCACCCTCCACCAGGCCCCCACTCATGTCTCCCATCACCCCCACCCCCAGCAGTGCAGGGCACCCTCCACCAGGCCCCCATTCATGTCTCCGAGCACCCCCACCCCCCAGCATCCAGGGGCATCCTCCACCAGGCCCCCACTCATGTCTCCCATCACCCCCACCCTCCAGCAGTGCAGGGCACCCTCCACCAGACCCCCACTCATGTCCCCCTGCAGCCCCACCCCCCAGCATCCAGGGGCACCCTCCACCAGGCCCCCACTCATGTCTCCCATCACCCCCACCCCCCAGCAGTGCAGGGCACCCTCCACCAGGCCCCCACTCATGTCCCCCTGCACCTCCACCCCCCAGCAGTGCAGGGCACCCTCCACCAGGCACCCACTCATGTCCAACTCATGTCTCCCATCACCCCCATCCCCCAGCAGTGCAGGGTACCCTCCACCAGGCCCCCACTCATGTCCAACAAATGTCTCCCATCACCCCCACCCCCCAGCAGTGCAGGACACCCTCCACCAGGCCCCCACTCATGTCCCCATGCACCCCCACCCACCAGCATCCAGGGGCACCCTTCACCAGGCCCCCACTCATGTCCCCCTGCACCCCCACCCCTCAGCATCCAGGGCACACTCCACCAGGCCCCCACTCATGTCTCCCATCACCCCCACCCCCCAGCAGTGCAGGGCACCCTCCACCAGGCCCCCACTCATGTCCCTCTGCACCCCCACCCCCCAGCATCCAGGGGCACCCACCACCAGGCCCCCACTCATGTCTCCCAGCACCCCCACCCCCCAGCAGTGCAGGGCACCCTCCACCAGGCCCCCACTCATGTCCAACTCATGTCTCCCACCACCCCCACCCCCCAGCAGTGCAGGGCACCCTCCACCAGGCCCCCACTCATGTCTCCCAGCACCCCCACCCCCCAGCAGTGCAGGGCACCCTCCACCAGGCCCCCACTCATGTCCAACTCATGTCTCCCACCACCCCCACCCCCCAGCAGTGCAGGGCACCCTCCACCAGGCCCCCACTCATGTCTCCCATCACCCCCACCCCCAGCAGTGCAGGGCACACTCCACCAGGCCCCCATTCATGTCTCCGAGCACCCCCACCCACCAGCATCCAGGGGCATCCTCCACCAGGCCCCCACTCATGTCTCCCATCACCCCCACCCCCCAGCAGTGCAGGGCACCCTCCACCAGACCCCCACTC
The DNA here is from genome assembly GCF_040938575.1 of Ambystoma mexicanum. NCBI lineage: Eukaryota > Metazoa > Chordata > Amphibia > Caudata > Ambystomatidae > Ambystoma > Ambystoma mexicanum. Next base: position 424,496,696 of record NC_090939.1, on the reverse strand, counting down.
ATGTCCCCCTGCAGCCCCACCCCCCAGCATCCAGGGGCACCCTCCACCAGGCCCCCACTCATGTCTCCCATCACCCCCACCCCCCAGCAGTGCAGGGCACCCTCCACCAGGCCCCCACTCATGTCCCCCTGCACCACCACCCCCCAGCAGTGCAGGGCACCCTCCACCAGGCACCCACTCATGTCCAACTCATGTCTCCCATCACCCCCATCCCCCAGCAGTGCAGGGTACCCTATACCAGGCCCCCACTCATGTCCAACAAATGTCTCCCATCACCCCCACCCCCCAGCAGTGCAGGACACCCTCCACCAGGTCTCCACTCATGTCCCCCTGCACCCCCACCCACCAGCATCCAGGGGCACCCTTCACCAGGCCCCCACTCATGTCCCCCTGCACCCCCACCCCTCAGCATCCAGGGCACACTCCACCAGGCCCCCACTCATGTCTCCCATCACCCCCACCCCCCAGCAGTGCAGGGCACCCTCCACCAGGCCCCCACTCATGTCCCTCTGCACCCCCACCCCCCAGCATCCAGGGGCACCCTCCACCAGGCCCCCACTCATGTCTCCCAGCACCACCACCCCCCAGCAGTGCAGGGCACCCTCCACCAGGCCCCCACTCATGTCCAACTCATGTCTCCCACCACCCCCATCCCCCAGCAGTGCAGGGCACCCTCCACCAGCCCCCCACTCATGTCTCCCATCACCCCCACCCTCCAGCAGTGCAGGGCACCCTCCACCAGGCCCTCACTCATGTCCCCCTGCACCCCCACCCCCCAGCATCCAGGGGCACCCTCCACCAGGCCCCCACTCATGTCTCCCTGCACCCCCACCCCCACCCCCTCCAGTCATGGGCACCCTCCACCAGGCCCCCACTCATGTCTCCCAGCACCCCCACCCCCCCAGCATCCAGGGGCACCCTCCACCAGGCCCCCACTCATGTCTCCCATCACCCCCACCCCCCAGCAGTGCAGGGCACCCTCCACCAGGCCCCCACTCATGTCCAACACATGTCTCCCATCACCCCCACCCCCCAGCAGTGCAGGGAACCCTCCACCAGGCCCCCACTCATGTCCCCCTGCACCCCCACCCTCCAGCATCCAGGGGCACCCTCCACCAGGCCCCCACTCATGTCTCCCTGCACCCCCACCCCCCACCAGTCAGGGACACCCTCAACCAGACCCCACTCATGTCCAACTCATGTCTGCCATCACCTCTACCTCCCAGCAGTGCAGGGCACCCTCCACCAGGCCCCCACTCATGTCCCCCTGCACCCCCACCCACCAGCATCCAGGGGCACCCTCCACTAGGCCCCCACTCATGTCCCCCTGCACCCCCAACCCCCAGCATCCAGGGGCACCCTCCACCAGGCCCCCACTCATGTCCAACTCATGTCTCCCACCACCCCCACCCCCCAGCAGTGCAGGGCACCCTCCACCAGGCCCCCACTCATGTCTCCCATCACCCCCACCCCCAGCAGTGCAGGGCACACTCCACCAGGCCCCCATTCATGTCTCCGAGCACCCCCACCCACCAGCATCCAGGGGCATCCTCCACCAGGCCCCCACTCATGTCTCCCATCACCCCCACCCCCCAGCAGTGCAGGGCACCCTCCACCAGACCCCCACTCATGTCCCCCTGCAGCCCCACCCCCCAGCATCCAGGGGCACCCTCCACCAGGCCCCCACTCATGTCTCCCATCACCCCCACCCCCCAGCAGTGCAGGGCACCCTCCACCAGGCCCCCACTCATGTCCCCCTGCACCACCACCCCCCAGCAGTGCAGGGCACCCTCCACCAGGCACCCACTCATGTCCAACTCATGTCTCCCATCACCCCCATCCCCCAGCAGTGCAGGGTACCCTATACCAGGCCCCCACTCATGTCCAACAAATGTCTCCCATCACCCCCACCCCCCAGCAGTGCAGGACACCCTCCACCAGGCCTCCACTCATGTCCCCCTGCACCCCCACCCACCAGCATCCAGGGGCACCCTTCACCAGGCCCCCACTCATGTCCCCCTGCACCCCCACCCCTCAGCATCCAGGGCACACTCCACCAGGCCCCCACTCATGTCTCCCATCACCCCCACCCCCCAGCAGTGCAGGGCACCCTCCACCAGGCCCCCACTCATGTCCCTCTGCACCCCCACCCCCCAGCATCCAGGGGCACCCTCCACCAGGCCCCCACTCATGTCTCCCAGCACCCCCACCCCCCAGCAGTGCAGGGCACCCTCCACCAGGCCCCCACTCATGTCCAACTCATGTCTCCCACCACCCCCATCCCCCAGCAGTGCAGGGCACCCTCCACCAGCCCCCCACTCATGTCTCCCATCACCCCCACCCTCCAGCAGTGCAGGGCACCCTCCACCAGGCCCTCACTCATGTCCCCCTGCACCCCCACCCCCCAGCATCCAGGGGCACCCTCCACCAGGCCCCCACTCATGTCTCCCTGCACCCCCACCCCCACCCCCTCCAGTCATGGGCACCCTCCACCAGGCCCCCACTCATGTCTCCCAGCACCCCCACCCCCCAGCATCCAGGGGCACCCTCCACCAGGCCCCCACTCATGTCTCCCATCACCCCCACCCCCCAGCAGTGCAGGGCACCCTCCACCAGGCCCCCACTCATGTCCAACACATGTCTCCCATCACCCCCACCCCCCAGCAGTGCAGGGAACCCTCCACCAGGCCCCCACTCATGTCCCCCTGCACCCCCACCCTCCAGCATCCAGGGGCACCCTCCACCAGGCCCCCACTCATGTCTCCCTGCACCCCCACCAGTCAGGGACACCCTCAACCAGACCCCACTCATGTCCAACTCATGTCTGCCATCACCTCTACCTCCCAGCAGTGCAGGGCACCCTCCACCAGGCCCCCACTCATGTCCCCCTGCACCCCCACCCACCAGCATCCAGGGGCACCCTCCACTAGGCCCCCACTCATGTCCCCCTGCACCCCCAACCCCCAGCATCCAGGGGCACCCTCCACCAGGCCCCCACTCATGTCCAACTCATGTCTCCCACCACCCCCACCCCCCAGCAGTGCAGGGCACCCTCCACCAGGCCCCCACTCATGTCTCCCATCACCCCCACCCCCAGCAGTGCAGGGCACACTCCACCAGGCCCCCATTCATGTCTCCGAGCACCCCCACCCACCAGCATCCAGGGGCATCCTCCACCAGGCCCCCACTCATGTCTCCCATCACCCCCACCCCCCAGCAGTGCAGGGCACCCTCCACCAGACCCCCACTCATGTCCCCCTGCAGCCCCACCCCCCAGCATCCAGGGGCACCCTCCACCAGGCCCCCACTCATGTCTCCCATCACCCCCACCCCCCAGCAGTGCAGGGCACCCTCCACCAGGCCCCCACTCATGTCCCCCTGCACCACCACCCCCCAGCAGTGCAGGGCACCCTCCACCAGGCACCCACTCATGTCCAACTCATGTCTCCCATCACCCCCATCCCCCAGCAGTGCAGGGTACCCTATACCAGGCCCCCACTCATGTCCAACAAATGTCTCCCATCACCCCCACCCCCCAGCAGTGCAGGACACCCTCCACCAGGCCTCCACTCATGTCCCCCTGCACCCCCACCCACCAGCATCCAGGGGCACCCTTCACCAGGCCCCCACTCATGTCCCCCTGCACCCCCACCCCTCAGCATCCAGGGCACACTCCACCAGGCCCCCACTTATGTCTCCCATCACCCCCACCCCCCAGCAGTGCAGGGCACCCTCCACCAGGCCCCCACTCATGTCCCTCTGCACCCCCACCCCCCAGCATCCAGGGGCACCCTCCACCAGGCCCCCACTCATGTCTCCCAGCACCCCCACCCCCCAGCAGTGCAGGGCACCCTCCACCAGGCCCCCACTCATGTCCAACTCATGTCTCCCACCACCCCCATCCCCCAGCAGTGCAGGGCACCCTCCACCAGCCCCCCACTCATGTCTCCCATCACCCCCACCCTCCAGCAGTGCAGGGCACCCTCCACCAGGCCCTCACTCATGTCCCCCTGCACCCCCACCCCCCAGCATCCAGGGGCACCCTCCACCAGGCCCCCACTCATGTCTCCCTGCACCCCCACCCCCACCCCCTCCAGTCATGGGCACCCTCCACCAGGCCCCCACTCATGTCTCCCAGCACCCCCACCCCCCCAGCATCCAGGGGCACCCTCCACCAGGCCCCCACTCATGTCTCCCATCACCCCCACCCCCCAGCAGTGCAGGGCACCCTCCACCAGGCCCCCACTCATGTCCAACACATGTCTCCCATCACCCCCACCCCCCAGCAGTGCAGGGAACCCTCCACCAGGCCCCCACTCATGTCCCCCTGCACCCCCACCCTCCAGCATCCAGGGGCACCCTCCACCAGGCCCCCACTCATGTCTCCCTGCACCCCCACCCCCCACCAGTCAGGGACACCCTCAACCAGACCCCACTCATGTCCAACTCATGTCTGCCATCACCTCTACCTCCCAGCAGTGCAGGGCACCCTCCACCAGGCCCCCACTCATGTCCCCCTGCACCCCCACCCACCAGCATCCAGGGGCACCCTCCACTAGGCCCCCACTCATGTCCCCCTGCACCCCCAACCCCCAGCATCCAGGGGCACCCTCCACCAGGCCCCCACTCATGTCTCCCTGCACCCCCATCCCCTCACCAGTCAGGGGCACCCTCCACCAGGCACCCACTCATGTCTCCCAGCACCCGCCCACCCCGCAGCATCCTGGACACCCTCCACCAGGCCCCCACTCATGTCTCCCATCACCCCCACCCCCCAGCAGTGCAGGGCACCCTCCACCAGGCCCCCACTCATGTCCAACTCATGTCTCCCATCACCCCTACCCCCCAGCAGTGCAGGGCACCCTCCACCAGGCCCCCACTCATGTCCCCCTGTGCCCCCAGCATCCAGGGGCACCCTCCACCAGGCCCCCACTCATGTCCCCCTGCACCCCCACCCCCCAGCATCCAGGGGCACCCTCCACCAGGCCCCCACCCATGTCTTCCTGCAACCCCACCCTCCACCAGTCAGGGGCACCCTCCACCAGGCCGCCACGCATGTGTCCCAGCACCCCCACCCCCCAGCATCCAGGGGCACCCTCCACCAGGCCCCCACTCATGTCTCCCATCACCCCCACCCCCAGCAGTGCAGGGCACCCTCCACCAGGCCCCCATTCATGTCTCCGAGCACCCCCACCCCCCAGCATCCAGGGGCATCCTCCACCAGGCCCCCACTCATGTCTCCCATCACCCCCACCCCCCAGCAGTGCAGGGCACCCTCCACCAGACCCCCACTCATGTCCCCCTGCAGCCCCACCCCCCAGCATCCAGGGGCACCCTCCACCAGGCCCCCACTCATGTCTCCCATCACCCCCACCCCCCAGCAGTGCAGGGCACCCTCCACCAGGCCCCCACTCATGTCCCTCTGCACCCCCACCCCCCAGCATCCAGGGGCACCCACCACCAGGCCCCCACTCATGTCTCCCAGCACCCCCACCCCCCAGCAGTGCAGGGCACCCTCCACCAGGCCCCCACTCATGTCCAACTCATGTCTCCCACCACCCCCACCCCCCAGCAGTGCAGGGCACCCTCCACCAGGCCCCCACTCATGTCTCCCAGCACCCCCACCCCCCAGCAGTGCAGGGCACCCTCCACCAGGCCCCCACTCATGTCCAACTCATGTCTCCCACCACCCCCACCCCCCAGCAGTACAGGGCACCCTCCACCAGGCCCCCACTCATGTCTCCCATCACCCCCACCCCCAGCAGTGCAGGGCACCCTCCACCAGGCCCCCATTCATGTCTCCGAGCACCCCCACCCCCCAGCATCCAGGGGCATCCTCCACCAGGCCCCCACTCATGTCTCCCATCACCCCCACCCCCCAGCAGTGCAGGGCACCCTCCACCAGACCCCCACTCATGTCCCCCTGCAGCTCACCCCCCAGCATCCAGGGGCACCCTCCACCAGGCCCCCACTCATGTCTCCCATCACCCCCACCCCCCAGCAGTGCAGGGCACCCTCCACCAGGCCCCCACTCATGTCCCCCTGCACCTCCACCCCCCAGCAGTGCAGGGCACCCTCCACCAGGCACCCACTCATGTCCAACTCATGTCTCCCATCACCCCCATCCCCCAGCAGTGCAGGGTACCCTCCACCAGGCCCCCACTCATGTCCAACAAATGTCTCCCATCACCCCCAGCAGTGCAGGACACCCTCCACCAGGCCCCCACTCATGTCCCCCTGCACCCCCACCTACCAGCATCCAGGGGCACCCTTCACCAGGCCCCCACTCATGTCCCCCTGCACCCCCACCCCTCAGCATCCAGGGCACACTCCACCAGGCCCCCACTCATGTCTCCCATCACCCCCACCCCCCAGCAGTGCAGGGCACCCTCCACCAGGCCCCCACTCATGTCCCTCTGCACCCCCACCCCCCAGCATCCAGGGGCACCCTCCACCAGGCCCCCACTCATGTCTCCCAGCACCCCCACCCCCCAGCAGTGCAGGGCACCCTCCACCAGGCCCCCACTCATGTCCAACTCATGTCTCCCACCACCCCCACCCCCCAGCAGTGCAGGGCACCCTCCACCAGGCCCCCACTCATGTTTCCCATCACCCCCACCCTCCAGCAGTGCAGGGCACCCTCCACCAGGCCCTCACTCATGTCCCCCTGCACCCCCAGCCCCCAGCATCCAGGGGCACCCTCCACCAGGCCCCCACTCATGTCTCCCTGCACCCCTACCCCCACCCCCACCAGTCAGGGGCACCCTCCACCAGGCCCCCACTCATGTCTCCCAGCACCCCCACCCCTCCAGCATCCAGGGGCACCCTCCACCAGGCCCCCACTCATGTCTCCCATCACCCCCACCCCCCAGCAGTGCAGGGCACCCTCCACCAGGCCCCCACTCATGTCCCCCTGCACCCCCACCCCCCAGCATCCAGGGGCACCCTCCACCAGGCCCCCACCCATGTCTTCCTGCAACCCCACCCTCCACCAGTCAGGGGCACCCTCCACCAGGCCGCCACGCATGTGTCCCAGCACCCCCACCCCCCAGCATCCAGGGGCACCCTCCACCAGGCCCCCACTCATGTCTCCCATCACCCCCACCCCCAGCAGTGCAGGGCACCCTCCACCAGGCCCCCATTCATGTCTCCGAGCACCCCCACCCCCCAGCATCCAGGGGCATCCTCCACCAGGCCCCCACTCATGTCTCCCATCACCCCCACCCCCCAGCAGTGCAGGGCACCCTCCACCAGACCCCCACTCATGTCCCCCTGCAGCCCCACCCCCCAGCATCCAGGGGCACCCTCCACCAGGCCCCCACTCATGTCTCCCATCACCCCCACCCCCCAGCAGTGCAGGGCACCCTCCACCAGGCCCCCACTCATGTCCCTCTGCACCCCCACCCCCCAGCATCCAGGGGCACCCACCACCAGGCCCCCACTCATGTCTCCCAGCACCCCCACCCCCCAGCAGTGCAGGGCACCCTCCACCAGGCCCCCACTCATGTCCAACTCATGTCTCCCACCACCCCCACCCCCCAGCAGTGCAGGGCACCCTCCACCAGGCCCCCACTCATGTCTCCCAGCACCCCCACCCCCCAGCAGTGCAGGGCACCCTCCACCAGGCCCCCACTCATGTCCAACTCATGTCTCCCACCACCCCCACCCCCCAGCAGTGCAGGGCACCCTCCACCAGGCCCCCACTCATGTCTCCCATCACCCCCACCCCCAGCAGTGCAGGGCACCCTCCACCAGGCCCCCATTCATGTCTCCGAGCACCCCCACCCCCCAGCATCCAGGGGCATCCTCCACCAGGCCCCCACTCATGTCTCCCATCACCCCCACCCCCCAGCAGTGCAGGGCACCATCCACCAGACCCCCACTCATGTCCCCCTGCAGCTCACCCCCCAGCATCCAGGGGCACCCTCCACCAGGCCCCCACTCATGTCTCCCATCACCCCCACCCCCCAGCAGTGCAGGGCACCCTCCACCAGGCCCCCACTCATGTCCCCCTGCACCTCCACCCCCCAGCAGTGCAGGGCACCCTCCACCAGGCACCCACTCATGTCCAACTCATGTCTCCCATCACCCCCATCCCCCAGCAGTGCAGGGTACCCTCCACCAGGCCCCCACTCATGTCCAACAAATGTCTCCCATCACCCCCAGCAGTGCAGGACACCCTCCACCAGGCCCCCACTCATGTCCCCCTGCACCCCCACCTACCAGCATCCAGGGGCACCCTTCACCAGGCCCCCACTCATGTCCCCCTGCACCCCCACCCCTCAGCATCCAGGGCACACTCCACCAGGCCCCCACTCATGTCTCCCATCACCCCCACCCCCCAGCAGTGCAGGGCACCCTCCACCAGGCCCCCACTCATGTCCCTCTGCACCCCCACCCCCCAGCATCCAGGGGCACCCTCCACCAGGCCCCCACTCATGTCTCCCAGCACCCCCACCCCCCAGCAGTGCAGGGCACCCTCCACCAGGCCCCCACTCATGTCCAACTCATGTCTCCCACCACCCCCACCCCCCAGCAGTGCAGGGCACCCTCCACCAGGCCCCCACTCATGTCTCCCATCACCCCCACCCTCCAGCAGTGCAGGGCACCCTCCACCAGGCCCTCACTCATGTCCCCCTGCACCCCCACCCCCCAGCATCCAGGGGCACCCTCCACCAGGCCCCCACTCATGTCTCCCTGCACCCCCACCCCCACCCCCACCAGTCAGGGGCACCCTCCACCAGGCCCCCACTCATGTCTCCCAGCACCCCCACCCGCCCAGCATCCAGGGGCACCCTCCACCAGGCCCCCACTCATGTCTCCCATCACCCCCACCCCCCAGCAGTGCAGGGCACCCTCCACCAGGCCCCCACTCATGTCCAACACATGTCTCCCATCACCCCCACCCCCCAGCAGTGCAGGGAACCCTCCACCAGGCCCCCACACATGTTTCCCATCACCCCCACCCCCCAGCAGTGCAGGGCCCAATTCACCAGGCCCCCACTCATGTCCCCAGGCAACCCCACCCACCAGCATCCAGGGGCACCCTCCACCAGGCCCCCACTCATGTCCCCCTGCACCCCCACCCCCCAGCATCCAGGGGCACACTCCACCAGGCCCCCACTCATGTCTCCCATCACCCCCACCCCCCAGCAGTGCAGGGCACCCTCCACCAGGCCCCCACTCATGTCCCCCTGCGCCCCCACCCCCCAGCATCCAGGAGCACCCTCCACCAGGCCCCCACTCATGTCTCCCAGCACCCCCACCCCCCAGCAGTGCAGGGCACCCTCCACCAGGCCACCACACATGTATCCCAGCACCCCCACCCCCCAGCAGTGCATGGCACCCTCCACCAGGCCCCACTCATGTCTCCCATCACCCCCAACCCCCAGCATCTAGGGGCAACCTCCACCAGGCCCCCACTCATGTACCCCTGCACCCCCACCTTCCAGCATCCAGGGGCACCCTCCACCAGGCCCCCACTCATGTCTCCCTGCAGCCCCACCTCCCACCAGTCAGGGACACCCTCCTCTAGGCCCCCACTCATGTCTCCCATCACCCCCACCCCCCAGCAGTGCAGGGCACCCTCCACCAGGCCCCCACTCATGTCCAACACATGTCTCCCATCACCCCCACCCCCCAGCAGTGCAGGGAACCCTTCACCAGGCCCCCACTCATGTCCCCCTGCACCCCCACCCACCAGCATCCAGGAGCACCCTCCACCAGGCCCCCACTCATGTCTCCCAGCACCCCCACCCCCCAGCAGTGCAGGGCACCCTCCACCAGGCCCCCACTCATGTCCAACTCATGTCTCCCACCACCCCCACCCCCCAGCAGTGCAGGGCACCCTCCACCAGGCCCCCACTCATGTCTCCCATCACCCCCACCCTCCAGCAGTGCAGGGCACCCTCCACCAGGCCCTCACTCATGTCCCCCTGCACCCCCACCCCCCAGCATCCAGGGGCACCCTCCACCAGGCCCCCACTCATGTCTCCCTGCACCCCCACCCCCACCCCCACCAGTCAGGGGCACCCTCCACCAGGCCCCCACTCATGTCTCCCAGCACCCCCACCCCCCCAGCATCCAGGGGCACCCTCCACCAGGCCCCCACTCATGTCTCCCATCACCCCCACCCCCCAGCAGTGCAGGGCACCCTCCACCAGGCCCCCACTCATGTCCAACACATGTCTCCCATCACCCCCACCCCCCAGCAGTGCAGGGAACCCTCCACCAGGCCCCCACACATGTCTCCCATCACCACCACCCCCCAGCAGTGCAGGGCCCAATTCACCAGGCCCCCACTCATGTCCCGAGGCAACCCCACCCACCAGCATCCAGGGGCACCCTCCACCAGGCCCCCACTCATGTCCCCCTGCACCCCCACCCCCCAGCATCCAGGGGCACACTCCACCAGGCCCCCACTCATGTCTCCCATCACCCCCACCCCCCAGCAGTGCAGGGCACCCTCCACCAGGCCCCCACTCATGTCCCCCTGCGCCCCCACCCCCCAGCATCCAGGAGCACCCTCCACCAGGCCCCCACTCATGTCTCCCAGCACCCCCACCCCCCAGCAGTGCAGGGCACCCTCCACCAGGCCACCACACATGTATCCCAGCACCCCCACCCCCCAGCAGTGCATGGCACCCTCCACCAGGCCCCACTCATGTCCAACTCATGTCTCCCATCACCCCCAACCCCCAGCATCTAGGGGCAACCTCCACCAGGCCCCCACTCATGTACCCCTGCACCCCCACCTTCCAGCATCCAGGGGCACCCTCCACCAGGCCCCCACTCATGTCTCCCTGCAGCCCCACCTCCCACCAGTCAGGGACACCCTCCACTAGGCCCCCACTCATGTCTCCCATCACCCCCACCCCCCAGCAGTGCAGGGCACCCTCCACCAGGCCCCCACTCATGTCCAACACATGTCTCCCATCACCCCCACCCCCCAGCAGTGCAGGGAACCCTTCACCAGGCCCCCACTCATGTCCCCCTGCACCCCCACCCACCAGCATCCAGGGGCACCCTCCACCAGGCCCCCACTCATGTCCCGCTGCACCCCCACCCCCTTAGCATCCAGGGGCACACTCCACCAGGCCTCCACTCATGTCTCCCATCACCCCCACCCCCCAGCAGTGCAGGGCACCCTCCACCAAGCCCCCACTCATGTCCCCCTACACCCCCACCCCCCAGCATCCAAGAGCACCCTCCACCAGGCCCTCACTCATGTCTCCCAGCACCCCCACCGCCCAGCAGTGCAGGGCACCCTCCACCAGGCCACCACACATGTCTCCCAGCACCCCCAACCCCCAGCATCTAGGGGCACCCTCCACCAGGCCCCCACTCATGTCCTCCTGCACCCCCACCTCCCAGCATCCAGGGGCACCCTCCACCAGGCCCCCACTCATGTCTCCCTGCACCCCCACCCCCCACCAGTCAGGGGCACCCTCCACCAGGCCCCCACTCCTGTCTCCCAGCACCCCCACCCCCCAGCCATGCGATTTGCCTGGGTACGTGTATTCCTGGGGTGCGCGGGTAGTCTCACATGCGATACCATCAGGGTACGTGAATTATGGGTCCGCGTGAACTTCCACACGCGATACCAGCAGGCTACGTGTAGTCCGGGGTTCGCGGGAAGTTCCACACGCGATTGCCCTGGGTACGTGTATTTCAGGGTGCGTGTGAAGTTTCACACGCGATTTTGCAGGGTACGTGTATTTCGGTGTGCGCCTGAAGTTCCACACGCGACTGGGCCTGTGAGAGTGGGATACGTGTATTCCAGGGGTGGCCGGGAATATTTACTCGCGACTGGGGCTGGGAGAGCGTGTTACGTGTATTCCTGGGGTGGGCGGGAAGATTCACTCAGTCGCCTACAACGCGCCAAAAAATAAATGGTTCAATCCTGAAACACGTACGCCAGCATGAAGCAGGCGTACGTCGACCCGCGCAGCATAAAAGTGCGCGCAAGCAACAAACAAGCTCAGACACCAGGATGAATATACCGTTCCTAGCAGCAGTGGCCGTGGGTTACCAAAGGATGAGGAGGAGGATAGTGAGGGCCCGAATTTTCAATCCCAGAACCAGCCTTTTTGGGATGCCTGACGACCAGGTGTATGGGAGGTACAGGTTTCCACCACACATAATACTGGACCTGGTCAGTGAGTGGGAGGATGACCTCACATCACCCACCCTGTGCTCCCAAGCACTCAGCCCCCTTGAGAAGGTCCTTAATGTACTGCACTTCTTGGCCACTGGATCATTTCAGCGGACAAGTGCCATAGTGGGTGGTGTCTCACAGGCCACGCAGTGACGCTGCCTACACCAGGTCTTGAACATCATCACTGCACGCCCATCAGTCCGCAGGCACATATACCTACCCAGGACACCTGCAGAAAGGCAGGCTGCCGCCCTGGATTTCTACGGTGTGGCACAATTCCCCAAAGTGCTAGGTGCCATTGACTGCACCCATGTGGCACTACGTCCCCCCAGGGCATCTGAGCACATCTATAGGAACCGCAAGCACTGGCATTCCATCAACGTACAGGTAGTATGTAATGCCAAGGGAATCATCACCTCAGTAAATGCCAACTATCCAGGGTCCACCCACGACAGCTTCATTTACCGAATGTCTACCCTAAGCCGGGACCTAGAAGCTGGGCGGCATGGCGATACATGCCTGCTTGGTGAGTATGAATGCCACTGCACATGCATGCATGTCAGATGCAGAGTTATGTCACTACCCCACTAATGATACCCATCACCTCCTCACCAGGGGACAGTGCCTACCCTCTGAGCACCCACATGATGACGCCAATTCGGAATCCCATCACGCCTCCCGAGGTAAGATACAACACAGCCCATATTGCAACCCGGGACATAGTGGAGCGCACATTCAGAGTGCTCAAGTCACGCCTTCGCTCCCTTGACCGTTCTGGCAGGCAGCTGTTATATGCGCCCCCAGTAGTGTGCAGGATCATAGTGGCAGCATGTGTCCTGCACAATGTTGCAACACGCCGGGGCCTGGCTGTGGACATGGTGGTGACCCCACATCCCCAACCACATGCACGCCCACTGCGCATGGGAGGGGAAAGGGCACGCGGTGAGGCAGCCCGTACGCAGCTGGTGGCTAATTACTTCACACAGAAATCACACCCCTGTGGAGTGCAAACAGCCCTGGCACATACCATCTGATAAGCAATGATGACTCGACCTGACAATTATAACGAACAAAGGGACAGTCAACTGTCAGAACCATAGCAGCCTGAGATTGTTCATGTGGAAGTGTCAGAATGTCTGCATCCCTACCTACACAAACACCACCAATGCAGTGTCATCAAAAGACACACTTCCATGCTGCAGAAATGAATACCCACTTGTAAAATACTACATGAGAACAGTGCCATGTCACCCAACCCCTCCCCGGCACGGCCACACAACACACCATGGCATGTCATGCAATGTGAGAGCAAACAAATGAATCCCCACAACATGCCCCAAGTGTCACCAACTACAGTGTCCCTAATGGAAACTGGCCACACATGAAATGTTCACAGTAATGCAGGACCTACAACACACATTACCAAATACTTACCAAGAATACCTATCACCTACACAACCTCCAACCTACCTTAAACATGACATTACAGACTAAAATAATTGGTAGCCTCACTACCTGATAATGCCAGCACTTCGAACACTTCAAAGTATACAGTGTTAGCGCCACGCAAGAGTGAAGGTGCACTGCTTACAACATGGACTCCAGTTCCAAGGTAGACCGCCTTGTGAAGACATGAGAAATGGACCTGCAAATTAGGAGGATGAGATGGATGCAGAGGCACATATCAATACACCATGCAGTGTACAATACAACAATATGCACTATGAATGTATACACAGTATTGACTACAGACTGCCCACACATCAAATGGGAGTCCAACGTCACCATGTACGTCAATGTCACTTGGGCACACCCTTTGCAAGCCCATGGAAACGGGAAGCAGGAGGGGTGTGTGTCACACAAACCCAAGCATCTGACCCAAATTCATGACAAGCCTGCATGTGCCCAGCCACAATACAGCGTATGCCCACGGGAGCCACACAAGGCAACACACTGTCCAAAAAAAAAAAAAGAAAAAAAAGAAAAAATCAAAAATTTCCATTAATGGGTCCGGGGGGGGGGGGGCACCCAGGAGGTCCGATGACAGGGTGCACACCAAAACCCACCTTTGTGGATCTTGCGAAAAAAAAACACCTCCATGGGCTCATGGCCTGCACGACTACCCTATTGTGAGAGAATCACTGCTGTTGCTCTCCTCACCCTCTGCAGCTGCATCAGGAGGTGGTGGCACTATGGGAGGCAGCCCACGCAAAGCCCTAGTCTGGTCCTCCATGGCAGCAAGCATGCGGGTGTGGAAGGTCTCGTTCTGGAGGATAATTGTGCGTAGGTCCCCATGCAACAACTCACGGGATGCCCGGACCTCCGCCCTAGTTGCCTGCATCTCAGCTGAGAGCGTACGTGTGAGACGCTCCAGCTAGTGTCCTGTCCTTCTGTTTGTTGAAGCCTCAAGCTCAACAAGAGTCGTCCTGAGGTGAAGGAGTTCCACCCTCAGGGCTTCCCTGTGGCCCTGGGACTCTATGGAAATGGCTTCCCGCAGAGTCGCCAGTGCCGCCCGCCTGTCCCTGTTGGATGCCAACATGTCCTCCCTGTGTGACTAGCAGATGGAGTCTGTTGCCTGCTGTAGTCGCTCCATCAGCATTTCGGGGGAGACAATGGAAGTGGCCACCCTATCCATGGCCTGAGCCATCATCTCTGATGATGCTGCCTGTTGGGTTGCCATACCGTATATGGATTGCTCCCATGCGGTATTGCCAGGTGGCGTACGCCCACCACGTCGGCGGGCACCACACCTGTCTGGGGCAAGGCGAACTGCGCCTTGCTGTGCCGGCACTGCCTGAGGCTGCAGGACTGCATTCCCCCTCTGATCTGCTGGCGCAGGAACAGGATCAGATGTTGCGGAGTGTGACCCTGCATCCGTAACCACCAAAGGCGTACCTGCCAACACTGACATCCCCATTGAGGGTTCTAACCCTGGTGCAGGTGGGTCGGACAGAACAGAATCCCTCCCAGGAACACTCACCTGCGACGGCACATAGGTCTCATCATCCGAATCGACACCTGAATACAGCTCGGGGGAGGTGCAGCCAGAGACACCCCTTGAGAGCACGACCTGCAGCAGTTGTGGGTTCTCACCCACCACCACACCACGTCCCTCACTGGTGGTCGGTCGGGCCTGAGACCCCTCCTCGGTCTGCACCATCTCCACAACCCCAGCAGTATCAAGTGCGTCATCCCCTGCAAAGACATAAAAGAAAAGAAATGGAAACAGGCATTAGCACTATGGCACACAATTAGGGCTGAGAAGCTACAGAAACAGTACTTGATTGACACATGTCCCACATGACTAAAACCCTCCCATGCATGCACCGTCACTGCGTGTGAAGGGGAGGCAGATGGCACACATTGATGACACCAAGATGGAAGATGAACACATTTGCTGCATGCTGCCTAGCAGTGGCATCACACATTGGCCTGTGATTGGCAGGTCAAATACACATGCCATCACACAGATGGCATGTACCCTAGCCATAAAGTGAAAAGGGAGAGGAGGGCATCAATGGTTCATTCAGTCTAGTTTGCTCATGAAATTGATTCTTTCATTGAAATGGTTCAAATGTTCAACCTGGAGCTGCCAGTCCAAAATGGTCCTATAGCACAGGGACATGTCTAAACAAATCATATCCAGGAAACAAAGCCAGTCCACTGTACCATAGCCATGTCAGACATGTGACAATAGGACTGAGAAATGCCTAGTAAAAGTGGTGGTATGCAAGCAATCTGCCTGAATAAACAGAGGAAAATAAGCAACAATGTTGTGGCAAGATGACACTTCAAGGGCAACTGGCGTGGTGTTGGGCTAGATGTCTAATGTTGGCAGAAGGGATACTGCTATACCCAAATGCTGGTGCGCAGAATGTATTGGATGAGGCACATGGGTGACCCAAACCACTCAGGCACACACACCCTCACCTGGCACCCAAACAGAAGCCCTCACACACACACCATGCACATGGATGACACACACATGCATGTGCACTGACCGGACAATGCCTCATAGTCTGCCAGTTCTCCCACGCCTTGGATCTGTTCCTCCGTGACATAGGTCCCAGCAACATGCTCATGTGGAGTGAGTTCTATGTCCTCTGCTGGAGACCCACCTCCAGTCACTAGAGTAGCGGCATGACTTGAGGCCAGCTTATTCTTTGCCCTGTGCTTCAGGTCATTCCAGCGCTTGTAGCATTCATTAGCTGTGCGCCTCACGATTCCAAGGGCACTTATGATGTCCGCGATGGTCTGCCAGTGTGCCAGACGTTGTGCAGGTGTGGTCTTGGATCCTGCAACAATCACCATTTCGCGGTCATGTGCGGACACATAATCTACAAGTGCATTCAGTTCGGCCTCATTGAAGCTGGGCTTCCTTGACGGGCCGGACTGTGTAGCTGTGTTTGGGGCATCAGCCTCTACTGGACGAGCACTCTTCCTCTTCCTCTTGGAAGGTGGTGGGGATCCTGAGTGTCCTACGCCGCTCTGGACACTAGGGGCAGGAGCCCCGGTGGACTCTGTACTAGGAATGTGGGATTGCACACTAAGCATGGGAGTTGGTGCAGGCATTAGCTCAAGTGTGGTGGTGTCAGGGGTAATGTCAGCAGGATGGACTTGGACCGACACTGTCCTGGCTGGGTGTGTGAGAGGTGGGTTGGATGCAGCCACAGCTGCCCCTGCAGCCTCCCCAGCCTGCCTATGCGGGGCAGCAGATGACCTAGCTGCCCCTGATCCACGTGGCCCGATGACACCAACGTGCACTGGCGCACATGGCCTCGACCTGCTGACCTGGAAGTCAGCCATGGAGTCACCCTGTGCCAGGTCTGGTTCCACAGTGGGCTGGTCCAACAAGGGCTGAGCATGGATGGTGTCAGCCACGTTACCCTCAACCAGGGGGAGGGGGGCTGGGTGTCCCTGCTGCTCCTCCACACATGGGGGGCTAGGGGCACCCTGCAAGTCACGGCCACGTCCCCTACCGGATCCACCACGGCCACCACTTGGGGCTCGGCCACCTTTGCCACCCTTACGGCTTGTTCGCCTCCCAGCCATGGCACTGATGTTATTGTGCGTATGGGAGTCGCTGTGAACTATTGTCCCGTTCAATTGGGGGTCAAAGGGGTTGGGTATCAGATGGTAATCGTACCCTAGTGCTCTAGCAAGGCTGTATGTCACCCCTGGGGAAAGATGACGGGTCACGCAACGCACAGGCACCCCAAAAAAGGGAAGTAAGGTGCACGCAACCCCTCCTAGACCGCGTGTGTGGAAAAATAAACCTGCACTACGCTGTGGCACCCAGAAACACAAGAATGAACATATGCGTGTCACACGCAGCCTAGAATGACCTCTGAAGGGGTATGTGACACACCGGGCAAGCACAGATGTTAAATTTGTGCGCGACTCACCGTCTGCCAGGAACAAAAGCGTGAAAAATATGTGCGTGTGCGCATTGGCAACACCCCCGTCAAAAGAAGAATTGTACGCTGTCTGAGGAGACAGGACAACAGTAGAAGGGAAACAGGCCCAGGAAAAAGAGGAAAAGAGAAAAAGCTGTCAGAGGTAACAGGGAGTACGAACTTGAAATGCTGTGAAGTAAATCGCGTGTGAGTCGACAAGAAGTACAGATTTCACCCACTCGCTCTCCACAAAAAGCATGTACAAGTAAATGGCGTTCTACACGTACCTTTTATACACACGTCACAGACGCGCATACGCGATGAAGCCATTTCCACCAATTACACGCTTTGACACTCGGACGTGTATCTTTTTTTTTACACGCGCCATTCTCTACGGCCATGAGCGTGACGTCATAGATGCACAAGGGGGCCTTTGGGCCAATCAATTAACGTACGTGTGCTGATGCGCTTACGCGCTAAGGGCCTTTCCTCGAATTACACGCAGACATGCAGGAATTTCACGTGCCAAATCACTCCGCATCAAGCTGGCCACACGTAAGCACACGGAAGACCACGCTCCTGCCCAGAAAGCCGATTTACTGCCCCCCAGAGCCCCGAGCACGCTCCCACCTGCCATCTGCTGCTGCCTGACTGCCTGCTGCCCACGTGTCCTGCCATTTGCTGCCTGCACATCAGCCAGGGGTGCTGTTGCTGTGACCACCCCTGCTGGAACCAAAGACTCCCGACTGGGATTCCATCGCTCCACAGCCCAGCCCCAGGACCCAGTTGCCCACCCACTCCTGCCTCTGGGGTTGTCATGTCGGGCACTGCAACATCTGGCACCACTGACAACCCCCGGCCAGAGAGGCAGAGGGGCACCAGCTTCACTGCCACCAAAGTTGGTGTCCTGGTGGAGCAAGTCCTGGGGCAGTATGATGCCCTCTTCGGAAGTGTGCGCGCCGACAAGGAAGGACGGACTCAGATCTGGACGGACATCGTGACTGCCATCAACGCGGAGGGGGTGGCAGTCCGCGACTTCCAACATGTCAAGAAGCGCTGGGAGGACTTCAGGTCCAGGACCCTCAACAAGGCCCGGCACCTCTTGAAGGCAGCGGATGCTAAGGGGCGTCGGGGCCACTTGTCGGAAGAGCAAATGAGGGTCATGGAACGCATATCCCCAGCGCTCCGCGTCCAGGTCCTTGAGAGGCAGACCCGTCTGGAGTCGAGCGGTAAGTGTACATGCATCATGATTGTAAGCTGTGCGTGTGGTGATGTGCCAGTAGTGTGCAGGGGCCGAGTATGGGTGGGGGTGTACAGGGCCGTGAGGCTAACACATGCGAGGGCTGTCATGTGTGAGACATGAATGGTGCTTGCGTGTGTAGGCTTGCATGCCAAATGCAGTTGTGTGGGCACACATGTTTGGATGAATGTGTATTTAAGTAGGCATGTTCGTGATGTCACGCATGTATGTTGTTTTCAGCTGCATGTATCAGCACTGTGTACATGTGCATGTGTGTGTATTTGACAAGGGTGCAACAGTGATGCAACATGGATGCATGTGACAGCGGGATGTGGAAGCCTGATTGGCAGATGTGACATGGATGCCCATCTGAACACTGCGACAGTTGGCAGAGGTGTACACATGCATGCAAGTGTGGTGGTGTGCGTGCATGTGTAGTGCACTCCCTGTGTTGCATGTGATGTCTGGCTCACCTTTGCCTGCTCATGCTGCTGTATGTGTATGGATGGTGCTTGCAGTTGCGATATGGCTATGGTATGGCTCATGTGTGCAAATTGAAATGACATGTGTGTTGGCGATTGTGATGCCATGTCTGAGGTTTGCCAATGCCACTCATGTACAACTGTCATGTGTGTATGTGTCCATTGTACAGTGCCCTGATGCCTGTGTTTTATTTCTCCCTGTCTGCAGCGTCAACTGATGAAGAGGGCGGAGAAGGTGCTATGGAGCACAGCGGCTGGGATCGCACCGCCAGCCGGAGACGCAAGGCCCGGCTCCCCTCCCAGGTTGTGATCTCGTCGGGGAGTGAGGAGTCCGGTGCTGCATCCCAGGCCGCAACTGCCGGGGGAAGGTCCAAGAGGCGGAGGTTGGAGTTGGACTCCTCGGCAGCAGAAGGGGCAGCTGGGACCCCACAGGGCCTAACGGGGGAAGATGGCATGGGGTCATCCAGGTTGGTGGGGGGTTTGGTGGAGATGGTGGCTGTGCAAGCAACAGAGACGGGGTCTGGAGGTGGGGATTCCACTGGTGCTAGTGGTGCAGTGCAGGACCAGGGACAGGAGGCAGCACAGGCTGCCGTGGAGGTGCCTGTGTGCACTCCTGTCCCTGATCCTGTCATTGCATCATCTTGCACCAGCAGGGATGCCTACGTCCAGACCCGTTTTCAGGCAGGGGATGAGCTCACAACAACTGGTCTTCCTCTGCCTGCGGATGTGGCTATCCGGGTCCGGGTTGAGCCTGTCCTGACTGGTGTGGCATTGCGTCAACGGGCCATGCGAGGTGACCTGCAGTCTTTTCATGAGGAGACTGCACGTCATCTCGAATGGCTCATTGACTGCGGCAGCCGACTGGGACAGGTCACCCAGGCCGGATTCCTCCGTTTGATGGGGCTTGCTCCGACCCCCTCCTCAACTGAACCCCCTATGCGCCAGTCGTCCTCCGTGCCATCTTCCCACCCATTAGTCACCTGGGTGCCCTGTGGAGCTGCCTCTGACGGTGCGGCCAGGCTGGTGGAGGAGGCATCCCTGCCACAGTCGGGAGTCGGACGTCCAGCAGGGGTGGCCACATCAACGACTGCACCCCAGCCAGCGGAGGATGTGCAGGCAGCAGGAGGCAGTGCACGGGCAGAGGCACAGCAGCAGCAGCAATGTGGTGGGAGCCATGATGGCTCGGGGCCTTCGACATCGGAGGGGCAGGCAACGGCCAGAGGGCAGGAGGACTCAGGACGGGAAGTGTCTTCCGTGTGGCAGCGGTTGGACCACGCCATAGATGCGGATCGGAAGCGGGCGGAAGAGGCACGGCTCACAATGGTCAGGGCGGAGAACTCCATGCGGAGGGTCCTGAGGTGGGCCGAGTGCCTCGAGGCAATCCGCAGGGAGTTGGAGGTGAACATGTCGACGGCCCTTTGGACCCTCAGGGCCATGGAGGAGGACCGCCTCCGGGACATTGAGTTGGAGTTCGATGATGCCCTGGCCCGGAACATCCCGAAGTGAGCCGTCGGACTAGCCCGCTGCCCTTGTAAATAGTTCTGTAGTTAGTGTTAGGTTTCCTTTGGTTTTGCATTTTTTTTGGACCTTTTGGACAATGGGCCACATTTTTGTATATAGTTTTTTTTATTAGGTAGTGTTATTAGATAGGTTTCATTTCTTCTGTTGGGATCATGGACCCTGGATTGTTTATCTGTATATAGTTGACTGTTGGATTTTCATTTTTTTTTTTGATTTACCCATGGAGCAATGGTTTTCGATTTTATTTTTCCATTGGATTTACTTTTGTGGACTGTGACTTTGGACACCTTTCCTTTGGATAATGATTTGTGGTTTTGCATTATTTCACGGACATGCTGTTTTTTTCTTTTTTAATTCCCATTTTTGTTTGTTTATTTTTGATTCAATTTATGTTGCTTTTAATACATATTTTTTCTTCAAACTTCAATGTGTAGTATCATCTCATTGGTTTCAAGCATATCATGATATGGGATTTGATATTCACTGACACCCATTGGGTGTATGTGAGGGACATGTGTTCATTTCCAAACTTGCAATTGGGGTTCTATCATGTTATTGCCATTTCTAAGTGGGTGGATGCAATACTCGGGTGGGTGTTTGGCATTTGGAGGCTGACCATAAGGGCTAGGGATCTAAATTGTGATGACATGTTGGCTGGGGGACATGAGTGGGGGCCTGGTGGAGGGTGCCCCTGGATGCTGGGGGGTGGGGGTGATGTGAGACATGAGTGGGGGCCTGGTGGAGGATGCCCTGCACTGCTGGGGGGTGGGGGTGCTGGGAGACATGAGTTGGACATGAGTGGGGGCCTGGTGGAGGGTGCCCCTGGATGCTGGGGGTGGGGGTGATGGGAGACATGAGTTGGACATGAGTGGGGGCCTGGTGGAGGGTGCACTGCACTTCTGGGGGGTGGTGGGAGACATGAGTTGGACATGAGTGGGGGCCTGGTAGAGGGTGCCCTGCACTGCTGGGAGGTGGGGGTGCTGGGAGACATGAGTTGGACATGAGTGGGGGCCTGGTGGAGGGTGCCCCTGGATGCTAGGGGTGGGGGTGATGGGAGACATGAGTGGGGGCCTGGTGGAGGGTGCCCCTGGATGCTGGGGGGTGGGGGTGATGGGAGACATGAGTGGGGGCCTGGTGGAGGGTGCCCCTGGATGCTGTTGGTGGGGGTGATGGGAGACATGAGTTGGACATGAGTGGGGGCCTGGTGGAGGGTGCCCTGCACTGCTGGGGGTGGGGGTGCTGGGAGACATGTGTGAGGGCCTGGTGGAGGGTGCCCTGCACTGCTGGGGGTGGGGGTGCTGGGAGACATGAGTGGGGGCCTGGTGGAGGGTGCCCCTGGATGCTGGGGGGTGGGGGTGCAGGGGGACATGAGTGGGGGCCTGGTGGAGGGTGCCCCTGGATGGTGGGGGGTGGAGGTGCAGGGGGACATGAGTGGGGGCCTGGTGGAGGATGCCCTGCACTGCTGGGGGGTGGGGGTGATGGAAGACATGAGTGGGGGCCTGGTGGAGGGTGCCCCTGGATGCTGGGGGGTGGGGGTGCAGGGGGACATGAGTGGGGGCCTGGTGGAGGGTGCCCTGCACTGCTGGGGGGTGGGGGTGATGTGAGACATGAGTGGGGGCCTGGTGGAGGGTGAGCCTGGATTCTGGGGGGTGGGGGTGATGGGAGACATGAGTGGGGGCCTGGTGGATGGTGCCCTGCACTGCTGGGGGGTGGGGGTGATGGGAGACATGAGTTGGACATGAGTGGGGGGCCTGGTGGAGGGTGCCCTGCACTGCTGGGAGGTGGGGGTGCTGGGAGACATGTGTTGGACATGAGTGGGGGCCTGGTGGAGGGTGCCCCTGGATGCTAGGGGGTGGGGGTGATGGGAGACATGAGTTGGACATGAGTGGGGGCCTGGTGGAGGGTGCCCTGCACTGCTGGGAGGTGGGGGTGCTGGGAGACATGAGTTGGACATGAGTGGGGGCCTGGTGGAGGGTGTCCCTGGATGCTGGGGGGTGGGGGTGATGGGAGACATGAGTGGGGGCCTGGTGGAGGGTGCCCCTGGATGCTGGGGGTGGGGGTGATGGGAGACATGAGTTGGACATGAGTGGGGGCCTGGTGGAGGGTGCCCTGCACTGCTGGGGGTGGGGGTGCTGGGAGACATGTGTGAGGGCCTGGTGGAGGGTGCCCTGCACTGCTGGGGATGGGGGTGCTGGGAGACATGAGTGGGGGCCTGGTGGAGGGTGCCCCTGGATGCTGGGGGGTGGGGGTGCAGGGGGACATGAGTGGGGGCCTGGTGGAGGGTGCCCCTGGATGGTGGGGGGTGGAGGTGCAGGGGGACATGAGTGGGGGCCTGGTGGAGGGTGCCCTGCACTGCTGGGGGGTGGGGGTGATGGAAGACATGAGTGGGGGCCTGGTGGAGGGTGCCCCTGGATGCTGGGGGGTGGGGGTGAAGGGGGACATGAGTGGGGGCCTGGTGGAGGGTGCCCTGCACTGCTGGGGGGTGGGGGTGATGTGAGACATGAGTGGGGGCCTGGTGGAGGGTGCCCCTGGATTCTGGGGGGTGGGGGTGATGGGAGACATGAGTGGGGGCCTGGTGGAGGGTGCCCCTGGATGCTGGGGGGTGGGGGCGATGGGAGACATGAGTTGGACATGAGTGGGGGCCTGGTGGAGGGTGCCCTGTACTGCTGGGGGGTGGGGGTGCTGGGAGACATGAGTGGGGGCCTGGTGGAGGGTGCCCTGCACTGCTGGGGGGTGGGGGTGATGGGAGACATGAGTGGGGGCCTGGTGGAGGTTGCCCCTGGATGCTGGTGGGTGGGGGTGTTAGGGAGAATTCTCTGTTTAGGCTGAATTTCCTAACCTAGTGAGTCCCCCAGCAGCTTTGCTGGATTTCTGGAGTTTATTTTTTTCCATCCTGCAAAGAGTGAGACTCTTTTTCTCCCACTCTTGGACATGAATGTGTGTAATTCCTTTGAATGTCCATGTGTTCTATGGGCTATGGGGTCTTTTACTCCATAGGGTCTCACATGTTTTTCTATGTGTGTTACACCGCACCCTACGTGCCGTAACACTGGAGCGTCCTAGCGGACCTCCACCATAGACTCCATACCCGGGGACTGACTACTATCTCCCCGGGCATGTAAAGTCACCATTGGCTTTACTAGACCTAAATTTACTAACAGAACTAGTACAAACCATCTTATTGTGGACGTGCTAGTAGGGGTAATTCGATTACTCCTAGGTCTGTTACTCGAGGGGGCACTGTCCCGTCCCCCCTCGTCGAGTTTTGGCTGGTGGCAGTGGAAACTACTTGTTATGTTCGACCCCGAACATAACCCTATGGGATTCTTCCCATTGTTGGAGATTGATACTTTTCCTCGTTAATCTCTAACATACCACCGGTTTACTTGTCTTAAATAAGTTTATCGGATGGTATTTTCTGCCAGAACTCGGTTTTTAAAATGGCGTCTGTGTTCGTCTCTGTGACTCCTAAACCAAAGGTTGAGTCCTTTGTTCCACTTTTGGCGGGCTTCTGTACAGAGACCCTCCAAAGTGGTGCCATTCTGTCTGGGTTACCACAGGGGTGTGGGCGGGGGTTTAGGCACCCTGGAGCGAGTTGCCTTGCCAACTCTGGTCGCAATCTGGTGTGATTGGCCCAAGTGGTGATCCTCCCCGCTCACCACTTAGCGTGTGTTGATTGACAGCTAGGCTGAATGAATGGGGGTTTTCTGCATAAAAGCAGGGCTTTTGGGACTGGATCTTCAGAAGTTGCACATGACCTAAGAATCCGACGAGGGTAACGCTGAGCCGACCTGCAACGACGACACCTCCGGTGGAGCCCTGCGGAACCGACTAACCACTTCCCAACGACAGAGGAGATCTCCCTGCCGGAGAGTCTCTTCCCCTGACTGGTGCGAACAACCAGTCCCCTTTGCTTTATCTTCGCTCCAGGAAGCAGTGGTCGAATTGCCCGTGCAGAGCACCTCGGCAACCGGATAGCCACTACCCCTGTACCGCGACCAAAAGGTGGTGCCTTGTGACGGAGCACTCTGCGGCTGGTCTCTTCCCTGGTGGTGCACCGGACTTCACTTTTCTTCGACGACGAGATCATCTCTACTCTTGGCAAAGACCCAACGTGCATCCACCGCCAGGAACAACTGCCCCCGCCGGAGCTGTCTCTCCACTAACAAGGTACCGTGTCCGCCTGGCTTCCCTTTCTGCCGGATCGAGTGAGGTGTCTTAATCCTCGCCTTTCCATTGGGTCGCCTCCAAGCTTTCTTTAACGTGTGGTTCTGAACTGGTTCCAAACTTTCCATAACACTTTGCGATAAAGACTCGAAGCGCATTTCCACTGATACACTTTTGGGACATATCGCCTTGCCTCTCTCCGAGTGGGCCTGGCCTCTGAACTTGGTGATCTACAGTAGACCCTGCCTTACTTGCCTTGCATTTGTCCGTAAAGTATTGGTATCGAGTTGACTTCATAACCTGCCTTATTTCTTTTCTCTCCCTACCTAACGAATACTAGAGTGCCATCTAGGTTAAAGCATACACCTCTGTCTGCAAATAAGTGATGCCGGTAAACCTAGACTTGTCGAACTATTGTTAGGGGGATTGATCTTTTTCTTCGTATAGTATTTTGATTGAAGTTGTTTGCCGTATTAGTGCCAGAGTGTTTTCTATAGATGTGTCGTTATAAATAAATACCTTTATATCTTTACACCAAAGCCTTGTTCTGTGTTTGCTTGTTCTACTGTGTAGATTGCCCTATATTGTATACTCCACATACTGTCTAACTCTTCTTGAGGGAAGTCTGACTGCTCAGCCACAGTTACCAAGTGAATCTGTGTGGTACAGACTGCTACCAAGTGGGTTTACTGCCAAACACCTGTAGTCCTAAATCTTTTGCAGTGGTCCCAGAGGGAACTGCACAGGTTTCCGCCTAACACTGGTGTACATCGGTGGGATTTGTATCGAGTATACAGTTTAGAGTGCTTTTCGACACTTTAGGATAACTAACCACAAAGTTCAGCACTAAAAAGCAACTTTCAAAAACATGTCTACTATGGAAGCTTACAGTCAAGAATCCTTGTCCGGTGAAAATACTAAGGGTTTACGAGCTCTCTGTAGGCAAGAGAATCTTTCTATAAGAGGCAAGAAGTTAGAACTTATAGCGAGATTACTGGAAAACCAAAGTCTGGGTACTGGTTCAGAGGAACCAACTTCTCCAGCAGATGTAGATAACAGTGATGGTGTTGATCTAAATCGTAATTCTGACGATAGTGATGAAGAGGCTGACGAGGAAGGAGAGGCTAAGGAAACTGTCTCCCCTGCTCCTCTACCTGCCTTACCAGCTGTACCTACGGGGCCCATACCAGGTCCCACATGTAACCCTGCTTATTTTGAACTTGTAAAAATGAAGCTCGAATTAGAATACAAACGGTTCTTGGCTCAATCTGAACGAAACCAAGAGCTCGAGTTCAGACGGATGAATGCCCAGGCTGAGCAGAAGCAAGCTGATTTAAGACTCAGGGAAATAGAA
Organism: Ambystoma mexicanum; assembly: GCF_040938575.1. Classification (NCBI taxonomy): domain Eukaryota; kingdom Metazoa; phylum Chordata; class Amphibia; order Caudata; family Ambystomatidae; genus Ambystoma; species Ambystoma mexicanum. The sequence goes on along the minus strand of NC_090939.1, from coordinate 424,470,379 downwards.
CTTAATCACGAGTTAGAGATGAAAAAGTTGTCTGTGGAAAGTGCTTCTCTCTCCTCTGGTTCCTCTAGGAGCTCCAGTCCCAAAAGACCCCAGATGCAGAAGGAATTAGTGGGTATGTATGAACAGAAATTGGATGTGTTGGATTGGTTAAAACTGTTTGAGTACAATCATGGGCTCCAGGACATCACCGGGAATGATTTACTTCCCTGGTTGTTCTCTAGGCTCCCTCCTGTTGGGACTGATGTGGTAATGGAGTTGGGGGAGGTGGATAAAACGGATTACGAAAGTGTGAAACTAGCTTTGATAGCTAGATTTGGGAAGACCCCTTCCCAGTATCTTAAGAGGTTTAGAACCCTCAAAAAGCATGATGGTACCCCTTGGGCTACCTGGGTGAGTGAAGGGTTGAAAAACTTAGAGGGATGGATTAAGGGTTACAAAGTGAACACTTATCAGGGTATGAAGAATCTTTTTATGTTGGAGTCGATTTATGATGCCTGTTCTCCTGAGCTCAGACAGCACTTGGCTGATTCGAAGGAATTGGATTCCTGGAAGCTAGCTAAGGCTGCTGACTTATGGGTTGCCAACAGGGCTACTCATAAGGATTCTGGGGCAACTCAGAAGAAGGATGAGGGAAAACAGCCTAAAAAAGACTCAAAAGAGAATTCGAATAACTCAAATTCCAAAGAGGGCCCCAAACAAAACCAGAATGGTAAGCCACAAGGAAAACCGCAGCAGAATAGTGTGTCTTCTGGTGTCAAACCGGAAGGAGGCCAGAACAAGCCACCATTCCAAAAAGAATTCGGTAAATGCTTTGTTTGTGGCTCGACTGACCACGTGAAAGGAGATCCCAGATGTAAGGGTAAACCTTCAGGGGTCCAACTTGTCTCCTTAGCCTTCGCTCCAGAGGAGGAAGTCCAAATGGCAAGTGGAAACTTTCTACTGCTAGCTGACGAACCCATTGGAGTCTCAGCCAGCGTTTCTTTAGTATCTCTGGGGTTGTGGGAACAACAGAATTTAGATGTCTATAATTCTATCCCCGATAATACTAAAGAGTATTATAAGGACAGTGTCCAGGTGAATGGTCAGGAGACTCCTGCCATTAGGGACACTGGGGCCAGCATAACTGTGGTGGATAAATCGTCTTTTCAGGCTGAGGATGTTGCTAAGGCACCCAAACGCCTCACCAAGTTAGCTGGAGGGCCTGTGCAGATGCTTCCCCAATTACCAGTTCTCATCCAGTGTAACGACATGACTGTGAAGATACCTGTCAGCATACAGAGTGAGGTAACAGGACGTGTACTGTTGGGTAACGATTTGAACACTCTCGGAGTTCTATCGCATACTCCCAGACCTCCTAGTAAACCGTTACAGGAGCTAACCAGACCCGCAAGAGAGAGGACCATGCGCTGTACTCTCGAGGAGATGATGAAGAAAGATATAACTCCTGCTCCACTGGAATTGTCGGCAACTGTCTCGAAGAAATCAGAAGTGAAAGGGAAACCTAAGACTTCTACCCCGAAACCAGCAGCCAGCATTTCAGTGCAGCCAACACGGACTTCCCCGCGGTTGTCCAAAGTTACACCCGTAACTCCACCACCAGCTGAGGCTGACAGGGAGGTACAACCCTGTGTGGTAGAATTAGACTCTGAGGAAGAGCTAATGGAAGGCCAGGAACTCATTGGAAATCTGGATCCTGTTGACCATCCTGAGCTGCAGTCTTTACTGGCATAAGGTGGACCCAGCAGGGCAGACTTCAGTAAGGGACAGAGAGAATGTCCAACTCTGGAAGGTCTTCGCCACCAGGCAGAAGCTCAGGCTGAAGGGCAAGAGCCTGGGAAATACAGGTTGCACTGGGAAGATGGCCTCTTCTACAGTGAACCGACCGAGTCTGCACCTGGAGACTACAAGCGACTTGTAGTACCCCAAGAGAACAGACCACAGTTCTTGTAGTTAGCCCACGAGATTCTTTTGGCTGGTCACTTGAGTTTCAAGAAGACTAAGGAAAGGCTCTCTCTCTACTTCTATTGGCCAAAGATGGGGCCGAAGTAGAAAAACACTGCAGGAGCTGCCACACGTGCCAGACCTCTGGTAAGGTTGGCTCCAAGAATGTGGTACCTTTAGTGCCTCTCCCAGTTGTGGGAGTCCCATTTGAGAGAGTAGGGATTGACATTGTTGGTCCCCTTGATCCTCCAACCTCCTCAGGCAACAGGTTTATACTTGTTGTAGTAGACCATGCTACTAGGTATCCTGAGGCAATTCCTATGAGGACTGTTACAGCTCCGGCTGTGGCTAAGGCCCTCCTTGGTATTTTTACTAGGGTCGGGTTTCCTAAGGAAGTAATCTCTGACAGGGGGTCAAACTTTATGTCCCAGTACATGAAAGCCATGTGGAAAACGTGTAGAGTTACTTACAAGTTCTAAACAGCTTACCACCCACAAACCAATGGGTTGGTAGAACGGTTCAACCGAACCATGAAGAGCATGATAGGTGCTTTAGAGGAACCCCTTAAGCGTAAGTGGGACCTTCTACTGCCATGCCTTCTCTTTGCTTATAGAGAAGTCCCTCAGGAGGGAGTAGGTTACTCTCCCTTTGAACTACTCTATGGTCATCCCGTCAGAGGTCCATTTGCCCCGATTAAGGAGGGGTTGGAGAGTGCTCCTTCCCCCAAGCCAGTCAGAGTGACTGACTACGTGATAGGTCTCCGGAGGAGAATGTCGCACATGATGACAGAAGCAAGCGATAACTTGAAAGCTGGACAAGCATTGGTCAAGCACTGGCATGATCAAAAGGCTAAAATGGTTGAGTTCGCTCAAGACCAGCTCGTTCTCGTTATGATCGCAACAAGGCAGAGGGCCTTGCAAGACAAATGGATGGGACCCTTCAGAGTTGTGGGTAAACTCAGAGAGGTTAACTATCTGGTGGACTTGGGCAATCCCAAGGAGGCTCCGACAGTCTTCCACACCAACCGACTCAAAGCGTATGTCTCACGACCTGATGTAGGAGCGTTGCTTCTAGCATTATCCGAGGAAGAAGAAGAGAGTGAAGCTCTTCCTGATCTCCTCAGAGGCTTACCTTTAGACGAACAAATTGAAGGAGTAAATCTCTCCTCCAATCTGACACCTGAGTAACAAGAAGAGTACAAATCCATGTTGAATCAGTTTGCCTCTCTGTTCTCGCTTTCACCAGGCTTGACCCCTTGGGGCCAACATGACATACTCACTGGTGACTGTCTGCCAGTCAAAAGCAGAGGATACCGAATGTCAGAACACGTACGAACCCACATCAAAGGTGAGGTCAGCAAGATGCTTGATCTCGGGGTAATAGAGCCCTCTATTAGTCCATGGTCTAGCCCAGTTGTGTTAGTACCAAAGGCCGGATCTAAAGAGCTTAGATTCTGCGTGGATTATAGAGCTCTTAATGCAGTCACCAAGACTGATGCCCACCCTTTGCCAAGAACAGATGAGTTGGTGGATAAACTTGGCGCTGCCAAGTTCCTCAACACATTTGACTTGACATCAGGCTATTGGCAAATAGCCCTGACAGACCATGCCAAGGAGAAAACTGCATTTTCTACCACTGTTGGCTTATACCAGTTTAAGGTAATACCTTTCGGATTGAAGAATGCACCTGCTACGTTTCAACGGATGGTAAACCAGGTTCTGAATGGGATGGAGGACTTCTGCATGGCATACTTGGATGACATCGCAGTGTTCAGCAATTCCTGGGAAGAACATGTAACCCACCTGGGAGATGCTTTGCAGGCTCTTGGACGAGCCAATCTGACCATAAAGGCGAGTAAATGCCAAATTGGACAGAGTAAGGTAGTCTATCTTGGACATAAGGTAGGAGGTGGAGAAATAAGGCCTTTGCTCAGTAAGATTGAAGCTGTGCAAAATTGGACAACACCTACTACTCAAACCCAAGTGAGAGCCTTCCTAGGCCTCACTGGGTATTACAGGAATTTCATAGAGACCTATGGGACCATAGCTTCTCCACTGAATGTCATCTCCTCGCCCAAATTTCCTAAGAAGGTTAGATGGAACGAGGAGTGCAATCAGGCTTTTGAAAGCCCGAAAAAGGCTCTTTGCCAAGCCCCAGTACTCAGAGCTCCTGATTACCACCAACACTTCATTGTGCAGACAGATGCTTCAAATGTAGGGATAGGTGCCGTACTCACTCAACTGGATGGGAAGGGTAGGGAGCACCCTGTTTGCTTCATCAGCCGCAAGCTGAGGGATCCTGAAACAAGGTGGGCAACAATCGAAAGAGAGTGCTTTGCTATCGTGTGGGCTCTGAAGAAGTTTAGGCCGTACTTGTATGGTTCTACTTTTGTCATTCAGACTGACCACCAATGCTTGAGATGGTTAATGCAAATGAAAGGGGAAAACCCAAAACTATTGAGATGGTCGATCTGCCTGCAAGGGTTTGATTTCACCATTGAGCACAGGTCAGGGTTTCACCACCAAAACGCTGATGGTCTCTCTAGGATGTATGTCATCGACTAGAGGTATGAGATTCATCCAGGAGTGGATTAAATCCTCCTGTCCCTTAGTCTTGGGGGGGGGGCGAGTGTTAGGGAGAATTCTCTGTTTAGGCTGAATTTCCTAACCTAGTGAGTCCCCCAGCAGCTTTGCTGGATTTCTGGAGTTTGTTTTTTTCCATCCTGCCAAGAGTGAGACTCTTTTTCTCCCACTCTTGGACATGAATGTGTGTAATTCCTTTGAATGTCCATGTGTTCTATGGGCTATGGGGTCTTTTACTCCATAGGGTCTCATATGTTTTTCTATGTGTGATACACCGCACCCTACGAGACGTAACACTGGTGCGTCCTAGCGGACCTCCACCATAGACTCCATACCCTGGGACTGACTACTGTCTCCCCGGGCATGTAAAGTCACCATTGGCTTTACTAGACCTAAATTTACTAACAGAACTAGTACACACCATCTTATTGTGGACGTGCTAGTAGGGGTAATTCGATTACTCCTAGGTCTGTTACTCGAGGGGGCACTGTCCCGTCCCCCCTCGTCGAGTTTTGGCTGGTGGCAGTGGAAACTATTTGTTATGTTCGACCCCGAACAAAACCCTATGGGATTCTTCCCATTGTTGGAGATTGATACTTTTCCTCGTAAATCTCTAACATACCACCGGTTTACTTATCTTAAATAAGTTTATCGGATGGTATTTTCTGCCAGAACTCAGTTTTTAAAATGGCGTCTGTGTTCATCTCTGTGACTCCTAAACCAAAGGTTGAGCCCTTTGTTCCACTTTTGGCGGGCTTCTGTACAGAGACCCTCCAAAGTGGTGCCATTCTGTCTGGGTTACCACAGGGGTGTGGGAGGGGGTTTAGGCACCCTGGACTGAGTTGCCTTGCCAACTCCGGTCGCACTCTGGTGTGATTGGCCCAAGTGGTGAGCCTCCCCGCTCACCACTTAGCGTGTGTTGATTGACAGCTAGGCTGAATGAATGGGGGTTTTCTGCATAAAAGCAGGGCTTTTGGGACTGGATCTTCAGAAGTCGCCACAGGACCTAAGAATCCGACGAGGGTAACGCTGAGCCGACCTGCAATGACAACACCTCCGGTGGAGCCCTGCGGAACCGACTCACCACTTCCCAACGACAGAGGAGATCTCCCTGCCGGAGAGTCTCCTCCCTTGACTGGTGGGAACAACCGGTCCCCTTTGCTTTTTCTTCGCTCCAGGAAGCAGTGGTCGAATTGCCAGTGCAGAGCACCTCAGCAACCCAATAGCCACTACCCCTGTACCGCGACCAAAAGGTGGTGCCTTGTGACGGAGCACTCCGCGGCTGGTCTCTTCCCTGGTGGTGCACCGGACTTCACTTTTCTTCGATGACGAGATCATCTCTACTCTTGGCAAAGACACGACGTGCATCCTCCACCAGGAACAACTGCCCCCGCCGGAGCTGTCTCTCCACAAACAAGGTACCGTGTCCGCCTGGCTTCCCTTTCTGCCGGATCAAGTGAGGTGTCTTAATCCTCGCCTTTCCATTGGGTCGCCTCCAAGCTTTCTTTAACGTGTGGTTCTGAACTGGTTCCAAACTTTCCATAACACTTTGCGATAAAGACTCAAAGCGCATTTCCACTGAGACACTTTTGGGACATATCGCCTTGCCTCTCTCCGAGTGGGCCTGGCCTCTGAACTTTGTGATCTACAGTAGACCCTGCCTTACTTGCCTTGCATTTGTCTGTAAAGTATTGGTACTGAGTTGACTTTATAACCTGACTTATTTCTTTTCTCTCCCTACCTAACGAATACTAGAGTGCCATCTAGGTTAAAGCATACACCTCTGTCTGCAAATAAGTGATGCCGGTAAACCTAGACTTGTCGAACTATTGTTAGGGGGATTGATCTTTTTCTTCGTATAGTATTTTGATTGAAGTTGTTTGCCGTATTAGTGCCAGAGTGTTTTCTATAGATGTGTCGTTATAAATAAATACCTTTATATCTTTACACCAAAGCCTTGTTCTGTGTTTGCTTGTTCTACTGTGTAGATTGCCCTATATTGTATACTCCACATACTGTCTAACTCTTCTTGAGGGAAGTCTGACTGCTCAGCCACAGCTACCAAGTGAATCTGTGTAGTACAGACTGCTACCAAGTGGGTTTACTGCCAAACACCTGTAGTCCTAAATCTTTTGCAGTGGTCCCAGAGGGAACTGCACAGGTTTCCGCCTAACAGGGGGTGATGGGAAACATGAGTGGGGGCCTGGTGGAGGGTGCCCAGCACTGCTGGGGGGTGGGGGTGCTGGGAGACATGAGTTGGACATGAGTGGGAGCCTGGTGGAGGGTGTCCCTGGATGCTGGGGGGTGGGGGTGATGGGAGACATGAGTGGGGGCCTGGTGGAGGGTGCCCCTGGATGCTGGGGGGTGGGGGTGATGGGAGACATGAGTGGGGGCCTGGTGGAGGGTGCCCTGCACTGCTGGGGGGTGGGGGTGCTGGGAGACATGAGTTGGACATGAGTGGGGGCCTGGTGGAGGGTGCCCTGCACTGCTGGGGGGTGGCGGTGATGGGGGACATGAGTGCGGGCCTGGTGGAGGGTGCCCCTGGATGCTGGTGGGTGGGGGTGCAGGGGGACATGAGTGGAGACCTGGTGGAGGGTGCCCTGCACTGCTGGGGGGTGGGGGTGGTGGGAGACATGAGTTGGACATGAGTGGGGGTCTGGTGGAGGGTGCCCCTGGATGCTGGGGGGTGGGGGTGATGGGGGACATGAGTGGGGACCTGGTGGAGGGTGCCCCTGGATGCTGGGGGGTGGGGGTGATGGGAGACATGAGTGGGGGCCTGGTGGAGGATGCCCCTGGATGCTGGGGGGTGGAGGTGATGGGAGACATGAGTGGGGGCCTGGTGGATGGTGCCCCTGGATTTCGGGGGTCGGGGTGATGGGAGCATGAGTTGGACATGAGTGGGGGCCTGGTGGAGGGTGCCCTGCACTGCTGGGGGGTGGGGGTGCTGGGAGACATGTGTGTGGGCCTGGTGGAAGGTGCCCTGCACTGCTGGGGGGTGGGGGTGCTGGGAGACATGAGTGGGGGCCTGGTGGAGGGTGCGCCTGGATGCTGGGGGGTGGGGGTGCAGGGGGACATGAGTGGGGGCCTGGTGGAGGGTGCCCTGCACTGCTGGGGTGGGGGTGATAGGAGACATGAGTGGGGCCCTGGTGGAGGGTGCCCCTGGATGCTGGGGGGTGGGGGTGCAGGGGGACATGAGTGGGGGCCTGGTGGAGGGTGCCCTGCACTGCTGGGGGGGTGGGTGTGATGGGAGACATGAGTTGGACATGAGTGGGGGCCTGGTGGAGGGTGCCCCTGGATGCTGGGGGGTGGGGGTGCAGGGGGACATGCCTTGGACATGAGTGGGGGCCTGGTGGAGGGTGCCCCTGGATGCTGGGGGGTGGGGGTGCAGGGGGACATGAGTGGGGGCCTGGTGGAGGGTGCCCCTGGATGCTGGTGGGTGGGGGTGCAGGGGGACATGAGTGGGGGCCTGGTGGAGGGTGACCTGCACTGCTGGGAGGTGGGGGTGGTGGGAGACATGAGTTGGACATGAGTGGGGGCCTGGTGGAGGGTGCCCCTGGATGCTGGATGGTGGGGGTGATGGGAGACATGAGTGGGGGCCTGGTGGAGGGTGCCCCTGGATGCTGGGGGGTGGGGGTGATGGGAGACATGAGTGTGGGCCTGGTGGAGGGTGCCCCTGGATGCTGGGGTGTGGGGGTGATGTTAGACATAAGTGGGGGCCTGGTGGAGGGTGCTCCTGGATGCTGGGGGTGCAGGGGGACATGCGTTGGTGGGCAGTAGTGTAAGGTGACATGCGGGTTGGCTGGGGGGCATGGGCATGGTGGATGGGCTGCATGCAGGACATGTGCAGGGTAGGCCCCTGTTGTGTGGGCCACCTGCAGGGGCCGTGGAGGGTGTAGAGCGTACACCTGGGAGGACCCACACATGCAATTCACGTGTGGTGCTCCCCGCGCACCCCTGGAATACACGTACCCTGATGGAATCGCATTTGATACTTCCTGCGCACCCCTGAAATACAAGTATCCTGCTGCTTTTGTGTGTGATACTTCCCGCACACCCCTGGAATACACGTACCCTGATGGAATTGCGTGTGATACTTCCCGCGCACCCCTGAAATGCACGTACCCTGCTGTTTTTACGTGTGATACTTCCCGCACACCCCTGGAATACACGTGCCCTGATGGAATCGCGTGTGTTACTTCCCACGCTCCCCTGATGTACGCGTACCCAGGACAATCGCGTGTGAAACTTCCCGAGAACCACTGAAATACACGTTCCCCGCTTGGCGTTTGCTGTTTGGCAGCCCTGTGAACTGGTCCTGGGTTAGCACAGCTCTTTGCGATGATTTGGGAATTTTGAAGGCTTTTCCTTGTGCGATGGCGTTCTTTGGGGCGTAACTGGCACTGCTGCAGGGTCGCTGCGCCACTCTGCGCCACGGCTGGTTTCGGAGGCTAAAATCCATGAATACGCTGTGCGATGAAAAGGATTTTTTCGCACGCGGCTGGCGCAGTGTATCGCCAACCCTCTACCTCCTGGTGCCCCTCGCAGAACTATTGTGGCCAGGCTTCTAAACTATTAGGACTCGCAACACAATACTGCATGATAGAAGGAAAAATGGAGCCCTTGATTTGCAGGGAGCGTGAATCGCTCTCTTTGCAGATTTTACTCTAGCAGTGCAGAAGGCTAGGCATTTGTTTGATTCTGTCAAGGAAAAACGGTATACTTTGAATATTAAGTATGTTGTATACTAACCTGCCAACCTAATGATCTGCTGCAATGACATCACATTGTTCTTCACAGATCCTAAGCATGCATAAGACAGGCTAGACCTACAACAGAATTGTAGGCCTGAACATTTATCATTAAATAAACACAATGCTAACAATGGAAAGCCTATGCCAAATGCTGACTCCACTCTGTCAAACGATATTTTATAAATAAAATGGGGCACCGGTGCCACCCCTTCTGGCCAGACAAAGAAAGAACCGTAATCATGCCCTCAAGTCCATATATTGGACACTAGACATACTCTCAGAGACATTTGGGAATGTGACATTTTTGGCTGGTCATGTCGACATGACCAGATCAATGGAAGGGCATGATTTTTATTTCCCTATGTTTTTTTTACCCACTTTGGTTAGACCCAGTTATCAGTTGTGTGTTAGGTGAAAGATACACCATGTTTCTAGGATGTATAGGGTGAGGGGCAGTTGTTGGTTTTGTTGGGGAGTGTGTTTACGTTCAGTGTGTACCAGTCATTTTCTCTGTTTAGGGAGATGTTCATTTTTAACAACCTGGCTACAATCCTACTTAAAGGTCCCCAACTGGGTCCAATGTGCGCTGATGTAAATAGCACATTTCTCTGCATGTCCTGGTATGTCAATGGTATTTGAGTTCATATTAAATGGATCAGACATAAGCTTCAACAAATGCACTTGATGGGGGATGAAAGTAAATTTTTTTGTAAAACAAACTATGACAGGGTTTTGCTTGCAGAGTTTGTGAGGGGCTCCAGGTGAGTCATTATTATGATTCGTAAACATACACTGTTTGAAATTACCTCTGTGATTCGGGATGTTAGAGGGAGACACTTACTTAAAATTGGCACACTTGGGGTTGAAGACGTTGATCTCCTTAGTACTCCTGGGATAATCCATTTCCATACTTGCGACTAGAGAAAGAGAAATACTAGCTAGCCTTGCTGATTTAGAATTAGAGCTGGATGTACTTGAGGGAGTCTTCATTGTATATCACTCCCCAAAGGCCGAGGGAAAACTGATGGAATCTTGAAATTCCCACCGCTGCTGACATGGCTAGACAATTGTACATAACAATCCGTGTCAGAGTGTATGAAGCAGGGGATAAAGCCGGGAGAATGCTGTCTGAGATTAAGACAGATACGGAGAACACAGTCATAAAAGATACTGGGCCTCATTACGACCTTGGCGGAGGACCATGGCGCTATTGGCACCATGGTCCATGGCGCTAAATTCCCAACTCCGCCATGGTGGATGGCGGACTTACCGCCCCATTCCGACCTTGGCGGGGCGGTAGGTCCCCAATCCCCATTTACCCTTCCCCATTCCCATTTTTGCCCCATAGGGCATAATGGGAGTGGGGAAGGCGTTAATTGCGCCACCGTAAATTACGGTGGCGTAATTAACATCAAGGTCCCTTAGCGCCATGGATTTTAACACCTGCTAAAAGCAGGTGTTAAATCCACCATGGCGCTAAGGGATCTCGTACTCAGGCGGTAAGGGTCGGCGCTGTTTACGCTGCCGTAAACCCCTTACCGCCTGGGTCGTAATGAGGCCCACTGACATCTGCAAAGCTTTTGGGGATTATGTTAATGTTGATGTTAATGTTAAAGGACATTTGTACCGCGCACTATCACCACCGGAGTGGTCCCCTGGTGCTCTGGCAGCTCTGAAAGAGGGATGGAACGTGAGTTAGTGGGAGGCCGCTGGAAAAGTGCAAGAGTGCAGTGATGTGCTATTGGCAGCCTCAGGCCGGTGGGTCCGTCGGCTGGGCCTGGGTGTATGCGGCCGGTAGTCGTAGTGTATTGATGTGTGAGTCTATGTGTGTTTATTATTTTGTTGTTGCAGTGTAGTGAAGTTTGTGCGGTTTGTTGTGCTGGAGGTTTGTAGTTGTGTTTGGTTTGGAGTTTGAGAGGTGTATGCAGAGGAGGAAATGCTTAGTGGTTTTGGTTAGTTGGCATCTCTATCCTGAATTGACCAGTTGGGCTCACGTAATCTCACCCGATGGGGTGCTTGGGCACCCTGTGCCTCTGAAGGTCCGTGCCCATTT